>NC_065452.1:66885945-67206787 GCF_917563875.1 Diabrotica virgifera virgifera | reverse complement strand
TTGTTTTTACAAATGTATACCTCCGATATTAATGTGTCATTCCTATCACAAAAATAACATTTTTTCAGTGTCATAACAAAATGTAGTCGTGACACTATATCATTATTTCTATAGATATCACACTCACACTAAAATACTTATGATAGTATTAAAATGGGAAATTATAAACAGGGAAATGTATTTATTATTCAGTGAATATTAAAAATTACCTATCTACCCAACCTGCTACTAATGCCATTTTCAAACATTTTTAATTTTTAGGTCTTTTAGATACTGTTGATCATTTATTTTTCATTTTACAGCAAAAATGGTATAGAAGAGTGGTAGTATCAAAATGTAATAAAAAAGATCAAAAATTAATTAATATAGCCAAAAATCCTAATGCCAAATTTTTGAAATTTTGTAGTTTATAACGATTTAGAATAACCTTAAAACTATTATCCGTAGAAACAATATTTTTATATATTCGAAAAGCTAGTATTTTAACACGAATTTTCAAATAAATAAATTTAGCCTGGGTTCATTTCGGACAAAGTTAGCATGTGTTTTTTTTTGTAATTCACAGCTAATTTGATTATAATAATTAAGGAATCTCATTAAGGCCATTTTAAAGAATGGGATTTGTATTTTTTGCTAAAAAATTTGCACAAACATTGTACCTTCACAGCACCCTCTACGATTTTTCAAAAATGTAGTTCAAACGGTTACTAGGGGGAACCTACAAATCCACCGAGTTAAAAACCGAAAAAGCAATTTCAAGCTAATACAATTTTCTGTATCTCCGGATCAACTCAATGGATTTTGATTTTTCTTTTTTTAATTTGTATGTAATTTCTACGTATATTACAAATATGCAATTTGTTTATAAATTTATTAATCAACAATCTGATTTGTTTAAACAATTCTTGAAAAAATATTTTTTTACAAAAATCTATTTTTTTAATCATAGTATCATTAATGATCATAGAAAAAGTTAAAGTACACTTTAATAAATAAATAAATTATTTTTATTAGATAATTATTTATTGAAGATAGTTTATTTATAAAAGTATACCTTAACTTTTTCTATGATTAATAATGATAGTATGTTTAAAAACATGGATTTTTGGGAAAAAATAATTTTTTCAAAAATTTTCAAAAATGTACAGAAAAATTACATACAAATTAAAAAAAGAAAGATCTAAATATATTCAGTAGATCCCGAGATATAGTAAATGATAGTAGTTTTAAGTTGCCTTTTTTAGTTTTTGAACTTGTGCATTTGTCGGCTCACAGCTCCCCCTTCACTTACCACGACTAGTCACCAATTGAACTACATTTTTCAAAATTCGTGTAAAATACCAGCATTTTGAAAATGTAAAATGATTCTTTCTACGGACAATATTTTTAAAGTTATTCTAAATGTTTATAAACTACAAAATTTCAAAAATTTGACATTAGGATTTTTGACTATATTAGATAATTTTTTTATCTTTTTTTAAGTACATTTTAATGTTATCACTTTTCTACTTTAATTTACGTCATTACGTCATATCTTCGTTTCTATTGGTCCGATCGTGGCGTAAGAGGGCTCGTTGGAACGGGGAGGGGGTAACGAATAAGTTGAGTTGAAAAAACAAAGATGGCGGCAGTGCCAAAACGGCATTACAGCATATCTTCGTTGCTATTGGTCCTATTTTGACGTATGGGGTGTCAAATGAAAGCGGTGGCGACACAGAAGCCAACTGTCAATTCTTCTTCTGTCAACGTTCAATATTAACTGCCAATTCTTCTTCTTTTTTCGTCCGTTAAATCTTATGTCAACGACTGCGTGGAAAAGCCAACTGTCAATTCTTCTGTCAACGTTCAATATTAACTGTCAATTCTTCCTCTTTTCCGTATAGTGCCTAAAAGAACGTGACATTTGACGTATGACGTGACATTTGACGTAGGACGTGGCAAAGCGCTGACATTCGACGCAGAACGTGACATTTAACGGAGATATGTGACATTGTTCAGTTTTCCGTCCGACATTTGACGTATGACGTGACATTTGACGTAGGACGTGAATGACGTGAAATTCGACGCAGAACGTGAATGACGTTACATTCGACGCAGAACGTGACATTTGACGTAGGACGTGAATGACGTGAAATTCGACGCAAAACGTGACATTTGGCGTGAAATATGACGTGAATGACGTGACATGCGACGCAAGACGTGTCGGTTGACGCAGAACGTGACATTTGACGTAGGACGTAACATTTACGTGACATTCGACGCAGAACGTGACATTTATATGACATTCGACGCGGTCGTCACTTCTTCTTCTTTTCGTTTGTCAGTTCTTCTTCTTTTTTGTCAATTCTTCTTCTTTTCGTATAGTGCCTAACAGAACGTGACATTTGACGTATGACGTGACATTTGACGTAGGACGTGACATAAGATTTAACGGACGAAAAAAGAAGAAGAATTGGCAGTTAATATTGAACGTTGACAGAAGAAGAATTGACAGTTGGCTTCTGTGTCGCCACCGCTTTCATTTGATACCCCATACGTCAAAATCGGACCAATAGCAACGAAGATATGCTGTAATACCGTTTTGGCACTGCCGCCATCTTTGTTTTTTCAACTCAACTTATTCGTTACCCCCTCCCCGTTCCAACGAGCCCTCTTACGCCACGATCGGACCAATAGAAACGAAGATATGACGTAATGCCCTTTTGGCATACTTTGATGCGCACGCCACATACTGCGTTCAACCCCCTTTTTCATCCCCTTTCTAACGATACGTCACATGTCATCCTAAGTTAAGCCGTTTGGCATTTATTGCTATTTAAGGGTTGCGATTTAGGGGATGCGCCAGAAGTAACGTTGTCTATCTACTAAAGTTATTAACAAATAACGATTTTCACTTATTTTGCAGTTTGCGTAGCAACAAATTAACTTTTTAACTTTCAAAAATCGGCATTTTGAAGGTTTTTCAATGTTCTAAAAAATTAAATTTTGTGGTTTTATGTCAACTATTTAGCTTTTGAATGGGATGGAAAAAGTCGAAAAAATCGCGATGTTTGCACTAAATTGTTAATAATTAAAAAACAAACGCGAACTCTAGGCAGGAAACAGGTAGGATGTCTTCCTATAGGTCTACAATAACTAAAAAAGTAGTCAGCTACCTGGATCTTTGATGAGTGTCCCGAACCCGAACATGGTCTATTTCTAGCTTATTTCCCTGGAGTATAGTGAAAATTTACATTTGTAATGGGCTGCCAGTTGTAAACAAATAAAGTATAGGAATCTCCCTGTATAACATTTGGCACACCTCGGTGCCGTACGATACTGCTAGTAGTGCTTGCTATCTGCGTTTCAAAAGGAGTTAAACAATACGAAAAACAATTATTTTAATCTGTAACGTGTAGGTGTATTTATAGATTTAGGTAATTATGTTTACATCGTTCGATTTCAAGCGACGAAACCGAAACGCTCAATTTTACCTGGCAAACTTTTAACATATTATTCACTACCAGTATTCAAATTAAAGGTCACGCTCCAAGTCGCATTATGTAATGTTTGAAAACATTACGCGAAAACTTAAAAACATGAACATAACCTGTATTTTATTATACGCTGTGTATAATTCGTAACTACGCAGCACATTTTATTGTTTTTAAGTAAATGGAAGTGAACGAGCGGAAACTGATCAAACATTTTTTATTTCAGGCTAGTGATTTTACTGATATTTGTGATTGGCCCTCTTTAGGAAATTGTCCAGAGGTAAGTCATTCTAATTATTTTGTACTTTTAATTAGAAATGTCTTTTTAAGTGTGTAAATAATTGTACTAGCTGAGCGCTTTCGTCCTGACGTCAGCATCGTCGCTATGGCCAAGTTATTCATATTATTCATACTACGGAAATATTTGTCACCACAATTAACACTAAAAAAAATTTTCAAAGAACCCATAGGTTGTAAAGTCGTTAATCAGCTACTGTATGAAATTTCTCTCATTCTTCTCTTTACCTTTTCTAAATTATTGTGGTGTGTACATGTTGTCTTTGTATTCGATCTGACTTACCAGATGTATTTATGATCGTTGTGATATATCGTCGTGCTAAAAGAAATTGATATACACACATCAAAAATGTCTAAGAACATCATTATTATTCCCATTTTTTAATAAAAAAACACTTTTTTGTTAATGCATACCACTCGATTTGAAAACTTGTTCTCTACAATGCCTACAAATCAAGGTATGCCGTGGAAATTAATCTGTCAACTGCAAGCACTTCTTTATTAACCCTCGCAGGACCAACCTTTTAGTAGAAACAGCGAGGACCAAGGAGGGTCAATAAATGTCCACACATAAATTAATCAAAAACGTGCTTCTTTATTTAAACTAATTTAAAAATAACACTTTTATATTATTCCTAGACGTTTACGTAACAGTTAAAAGATACGAATTTACATACAGTAAAACCTGTCAGTAAGGGCCAACGGCTAAAATAACGGCTAAAAATGAAAGAACTATTGGCCAATATATAAAGGTGGCCTGTATTGCCAGTTTTTGTAGTCTACATATAATTGGTTTGGGGAAGTTTTAAACTGGCTGTTAGTACAGATGGCCGATTTTGGCAGATGGCCGATTTTGGCAGGTGGCCGGTAACACAGGTTTTACTGTATTATGTATACCCGAAGTCTTCGGCTTCAGTGGAATTGGCATCATCGTAGGATACAGAAACATTTTTGACTTCTTGCTGTGCTTACCGTATACATACTTGCATTTTAAACAAACTATGGTTGTTTTTGCCCACTTATTGGCCTTTTTTTATTTTAGATTTTGCTAATTTGACACATGAATGACATCGTCCCTTTCCATTTTGGGATGGTGTTGAAGGTATTTAAGGGGATTATTTATAGTCCACTGTCAAGTTTTTATAAAAGTATGAGGAAATGATAAATTATAGAAATGCTAATTATGTCATCTAATAGGGCAGTAGTACGCCGACAACTACTAATTATTTGAGATTTTAGGAACAAAGGTATTTAGAAAATCGGATTTAATGCAATGTTGTGGATACTTTTTAACCCTCCTTGGTCCTTCTAGGGTTGGCAAAGGTGACAGCAGGGCCGCCGAGAGGGATGAGCGGACCCCGGTAACAAGTGAAGAGCGGGCCCCCGCAAAAAGTAAACATCCAAAAAAAAATGTTTACTTTTTATAAGGTATAAAATTATCAATTTTAAATAATAAGAAACATTTCAAATATAAATTTTATTAAATTTTGATTATAGTTATAATAGGGAAAATTTAACGTGGCCAGGGTTTGGAACGTTAAGATGGATACTAAAAAGCACAAAGATACAACAGTACCTAAAAACCCGTGTATTTGGCCAGTGCATCCTTCCTGTTGTGACGTATGGCTTAGAAACATGGACATTAACAAAGGCCAACATAAACAAAATAGAAATAACTCAGAGAAAAATGGAAAGATCCATGTTGGGAATAAAACTGCAAGATAGAAAATCAAACAAATGGATAAGTGTGAAAACAAAAGTAAAAAATGTGACTGAACATATAACAGGGTTAAAGTGGAGACTTGCGGGCCACAATGCAAGACAGGAAGATAAAAGATGGAATGCTGAAATACAAAACTGGAGACCTTGGAAAGGAAGAAGAGGAAGACCTCAGATGCGATGAAAGGGCGATATTGTAAAATCTGCAGGAATTCACTGGAAAAGCGCAGCCAAGGACAGACAGTTGTGGAAAGATGTAGGGAAGGCCTATGTCCAAAGTTGGATAGAAATGGGCTAAAGAAGAAGGGAAATTTTTTATAATACTGGTGCTTTTCGAGTTTTCTAATTGCCAAATATGTCTATAATTTTCGAAAAATCGCATGATTTTACCAAATCATTATCAATGCATAAAGTTGCTAGGCCAGTTAACCGATCCTATTTCATTGTAGATTTTATAGCATTTTTAATGCGAGAAAGACAACAAAACGATCTTTCCTCTTCAGCGGGTTAAATTGCTTAAACAATCTATGACAAGATTAAATATTTCGTCGGGCTCAAAATTATCAGTCTCTTCACTACTAGGCCTAGGCAAATCATCAAAAAATCTGCCAAGTTTCTTGCGCCGTTTTTAGAATAAAACAATAAAACATATTTCAAAATAGAAGTAAAACTAATATAAAATATAGCAGAGTGTTAACTAAATGTATTATGCACATAAAGTGAAGAGCAAAAAACGGAAAAAACTACGTCTTTGGTCTGGTCGACGCCGGGCCCCGGTAAAATGTACCGGCTGTACCCCCCTCTCGGCGGGCCTGGGTGACAGTGCCATAGTGCCTTAAATTCGTATGGTTAATTGCTGTGTAAAGATAAAGTGCTTTAAATTTTAAAATGTGTCTGTATTTATTTTAAAAGTTTAGTAAAACGCGATTATACACCGTAATAAATCGATTTTTAAATACAGCACCTAGAGACTTCCAACTTTTTGCATTGTGTTCAGGATGACGTCAGGAAAAAAGTTCACTACAAAACTGGGTGGAAAAGCATAATTGCACTTTAAAGTGCATACACATGTCAAAATAAGTATATTAAAGGCCAGATTTTGTTATTCAGGGGATTTTTGGGGTCACTAAACACGAATTACATGCACGAATGGAACAAATTACTCGGAGGGTTTTTGGGGTTGCTGAATACGAATGTGACATCAAAACCGACTCTCGGAGCACCTAGTGCCCAGGGTGACTGATACGCCCGTCATCTTGTGGAATTTTGAGGGTTTTCAGTTTTCATAGGTCGGTTCTGATGGCGTATTCGTGTTCAGCAACCCGAATAATCTATTTGCATCAATTTAGTGTCGGAAAGCCTCGAAATTCCAGAAGATGATGTGCATATCAGTCACCCTGACACTAGGTGCTCCTAGGGTTGGTACTGGTGTCATATTCGTGTTCAGTAACCCCAAAAAGCCCTCGAGTAATCTGTTTGTATCAATTTAGTGTCGAAAACCCTCGAAACTCCAGATGACGTGTCTTAGCAGTAAACCTGAGCACCAGGTGCGTCGGGGGTCGGTTCTGATTACGTATTCGTGTTCAGTAACCCCAAAAACCCCCTGAATAACAAAATCTGGCCCTTACTATACTTATTTTAACATGTTTATACACTTTAAAGTGCAATTATGCATTCCACCCATTTTTGTATAGTAGACTTTTTTCCTGACGTCATCCTGAATACAATGCATAAAGTTGCAAGCCTCTAGCTAGACTCTAGGTGCTGTATTTAAAAATCGATTTATTTTGTATTAATGCCCATGGAGCGTCGGTATTTATCACAGGTTGAAATGGTGCTGTGAATATGATTGAGTGCCATTTTACCAGCTAATGTTGCACGTCATTTTGACTTGTCTGGGTGCGTAATTTCGTCATTGTGGCGCGATATTAATAATTTGGTAATATCGCTGAAGGACATGTCATGGAGGTCGTCAATAGATAACATGAAGCTAACCTGTACATCAGAGATCCATTGAGGGTTCCCATGTTATGTCTTAAAAATCGTGGACTCAGGACTCAAAAAAGTAGGCACAACAATTTGTGTATTGGGACTGATAAGTATGGAGTTTTGTGTTGTTCACAGATGCAGCTAGGTTTTCTCTCAACCCTGATTTAAGAAGAGTGAGAGTTTGGAAAGGACTTGATCGATAATAGAGGCTCAGGCGTGTACAGGGTGTTCGTCCATATAGCGGTCTACAAGTTATGATGTGAGCTGAAATATATATTCGTTTTTGTGGAATGCACTTTGAATCAATATCAATTATTGATCGTATCTTATAACCTGTTGTCCTTCCATTTGTCACTACTGCAGGTCATGATTTGCGTTCATGCAGGATGCGGGTCCACATACTTTTACAGTAGATCCACAATCGCCAGATCTTAATCCCCCAACATGCTGAAACTGATTGCTCCCCATCTGCCACATATTCATACTAGACTAAGTATTCAAGATCATCTTACACAGGAATGGATTTTATTGCATTAAAAAAAATCGATAATTTAATTTTAAGTATGACAAGGCGGTGTCAAGCTGTAATTAATGCTGCTGGAGGAAACGCAGATTATTAAACATATTTGTTGTTAGATTTTTATGTTTAATATTGACATTTATATTAAAAATTTCCATTAAATTAGTGCACTTCTTAACTTTTGTTTGATTATTTGGTCATAGAGAAATCGTGTTACACTCAAATTAGATGAATTCATTGTCGACTTATCGGGTATCCTAACTGTATGTCACTTTTTTAAATCCAATCAAAATTAATGAATATATGAGAAAAAACTTTATGTTCCTTAAACATTTTTGATGTGTGTAGAACGTGCCACTTATAATACAAATTTTATGTATTCAACCGATTCATAACTCCATCATCATCGTTGGCTCGACAATCCTTATGAATCCAGGCATACTCAAGATTCGTCGCCATTCTGTTCGGTTTCTAGCAATCTGTTGCCATCTTCTAATTTTTAATATCCCTAAATTGGTCTCGACTTCATCTAACCACCTAATACGCCAGGGAAATAAAGCAAAAATATACCATGTTCTGGACACTTACGCAGCCAGGTTGCAAATGGGTTTTTTTGGTTACTATATACCTAATACATTATAAATACAAAAATGCCCGTCACAGTTCGGACGAGAATTTTAGTTATTAACAAATAAGGGTCAAAAATGGCAGTTTTTTCGTTTACATCGCTACAAATAAAAAGAGGGTAATTAAATATCCTATTTATAGTATTCTTCTATTAGTACATGAGCAAAGGTTTAAAATGGCAGTTTTTGAATTTTGTCCGATCATTTTGTTGCTTCGGAAATTGCAAAATAAGATTAAAATTTTGAAAATAAAAAAGTTCGTATGGTGTTCAAAAAATTTTAAGACGATTCGTCAATTAGTTTAAATTTTATTTAATTTGTATATCCCTAAGATCTTTTTTGCAATGTTATTGTTTAGAAAATAATAATGATATAGCAATTATTATTATTATTATTATTATTATACATAAGCAAGGGCAGAGGGACAAGTCCCTATTATGCCCAAAAACAAAGAAATTACATAACTAACCTACTAGTAGATACAATATAAAACAAAAGAAAAAAGATATAATTTTTGTTTACATAAAAAAAAATAAAATAGTTCAGCTATAATAAGAAACGGTCAAGTCTGTTTTTAAACGTGTTAGTAGAGGGGGCCGTGACAATGTTATCACTAAGGTTATTCCAACTCTCGAACACTCTATTTGGTAGGATGTTCTGCCTTGATCTCGTAGAAAAGTTCTCTTTTTTAAGTTTGAACTGGCGACCTCTGAGGCGTTCATCTTGGTTTATAGTAAACATTTCGTCGAGATTTCCGAAACTGAATTTTAATATTTTAAAAGTGGTTATTAAGTCTCCACGTTGTCGACGAAGTTCGAAGGAAGTTAGATTGGCCATACTAAGTCTCTCTGCATAGGAGGGTCTTCTCAGTCCCAATGGAATTCGAGTTGCTTTTCTTTGGACGTTTTCCAACAATGTTTTGTCTCGAACCAAATCAGGATGCCACGTTGGACCAGCGTATTCAAGAATCGGTCTTACGTAAATAGTGTAAAGTTTACAGAATGACTGCATTGAAACTCTCGAAAAACACCTCCGAATAAGATATAGTCTGGAGTTCGCACGTTTACAAATAGAAGTAATGTGGTCGGACCACGTTAGACTGCTGTTTACGATAACACCAAGGTCGTTATACGAGAACACTGAATCTAATGGTCGCCCGTTAACAAAATACGGCACAAGTGGGTTATTTTTACCAATTCTAAGCACTACACATTTTTCCGCGTTTAAGGGTAGTAACCATTGGGAACACCAAGTAAAGATAGAGTCCAAGTCCCTTTGGAGGGTTAACTGGTTTGTCATAGGATTGGCATATATTTTTGTGTCATCAGCATAGAACGATATTTTACTGGAAACATAATAAGGAACATCGCTGGTATAAACCGTAAAAAGCAGAGGTCCGAGGACAGAACCCTGAGGCACTCCACTTTCCACTAACCTGTCCTGTGAGAAAGATTCGCCAACTCTAACTTTGTAATGTCGATCTGTCAGGAAATCATCTATCCAACGAAGTAAAGTACCGCGAACTCCGAAATGTTCTAGCTTATGTAGAAGTCTGCGCTTAGGGACACGGTCAAAGGCTTTAGAGAAGTCTAGATAAACAACGTCGACCGGCTGCGAACTGTTAAGGGATAGCGTCCAGTCGTTAACACAATGTAGGAGATTGGTTAGAGTAGAGCGGCCAGACACAAATCCATGTTGTTGTGTTGGAATGACATGTTCCTGGAGAAGGAATTTAGTCATCTCCTCGGAAATAATGGCTTCCATGACCTTACCAACTACTGACAGCAAGCTAATCGGGCGATAATTGTTGGGATCGAGTTTGTTGCCTTTTTTAAAAATAGGGGTGACGGATGCTAATTTCCAACTAGGGGGTAAGGAATTCTGGATAAAAGAAGTCTGCATAATTAACGTTAAAGGTATTGCAAGCGTGTCTGCGCATATTTTTAACATTTTTGGTGTTAAACCATCTAAACCAGGTGAAGCGACTGTGCGAAGTTTCATTAAATGTTGTTTGACATGATCCACTGTAAATTCGACTTGCTCTAAGGATGCGCCGACACGGTTACACCTAATAGGAGGTAGATTGCCATCATTCGATTCTTTAGTAAAAACCTGTGAAAATGCTAAGGAGAGAGTTTCGGAAGAATCTGTGTCAGAAGAGCATAAAGTCTGATTAGGTTTTTGTAGTAAAGGTATGGACACTTTAGATGTCAATGAGGATCTTATGTATTTGTAAACTTTTTTAATGTTACCGCTTTCAATAACACTTGTTTCAAAATTACGTCTTAAAGTTTTTAGAAATGTCTGTAAATTATTTGAAAATCTGCGGTGGTTTTGAAAATCGCTGTAAAGCCCGGTCTGTTTAAATTTCCGCCAGAGATGTCGTTTGTGATTAATTTTTTCTGTTGCCGTTTGATTAATCCACGGTTTAAGATTGTTTTTATAAGTCTTACGGATGGTAGTATTTTTAGAAATTATATTGTGGACGGTATCGAGAAATGCAGTCCACATTGATGAAGGGTCGTTTAAGTCAGCAAAAAACAAATTCCAGTTGATTTGAGAGAATTCAGCGTCGACTTCAGAAAAATCTGTTGTGGTGTATGTTACAATATTATTTTTGCGGGGTAGAATTTGATTGAATTGGATGTGAGCCGTTATAACTGCATGATCTGACTTTCCTATAGGAGAGCTGATTTCGAGAGATGAAATCAGCTGTTCGTCGTTAATAAGCACCAGATCTAAAGTAGATGGTTGGTTATTAGTTCTAAATCTGGTAGGTTCTGTAATGAGCTGTATTAAGTTCGAATTTACTACAAAACTTTTAAATAAATTATGAGAGTTTTCGGTGTCAGATAACGAAGTTATTGGCCAGGTGATCTCCGGAAAATTAAAATCTCCAGTAATAATGAGATTATCGAGAGATGATAGTTCTTCAAGTTTAGTAAACATAATATTATCGTGTGCAAGTACTGTAAGAGGTGGACGGTATATACAGACTAAATTAAGGCAAAATGGATTTTTAGTAATAGACACGTGAATAGCATCTATTCCAGGAATATCTAATGGGTTAATGTTAATTTTGAAAGTTGTGGTAATAATATTAGATAAATAAATGCATACACCACCACCGACACGATTTTCTCTGTCTTTACGATAAATTGTATATCCATTGATGTTAACAGAAGAATCAGGGATTGAGGGTTTAAGCCAGGATTCAGCAATACACATAATGTGTGGCTGAAGAAGTTGCACTGTGCATACAAATTCATCAAATTTTGCAGAAAGTGAATCTAAATTCGTATATAGAAATAGCCAATCTTAAATCTATCGGTAGAAAAATTATGAACGAAATTTCGTGATTCTGGGAGTGCCATTAATGTATTTAATTGTTAAGTCATGTTCACCGTTATTTTTGCGAATTTCTAGTTCATTTCGGAGTTCTTTTAAACGTGTTTGTTGGATGGGCGTATTATCGTCAATTATTGAGAATTTTTCCGTGGCTTTGTTTTCCAAAAGTTTTGCTTTATTTCTCAAAATATCTTTAACGTGGTATTCCGAACTCATTACTACCTTTATCATTCGGGGAAAACGTTGGTTCGCTTTGCCGACTCTGTAGAAAGTGATTTGCTTTTCCTGACAGCCAACAGTTGCCAAGACAAGGTTAATCTTATTTGCGTCGTCATCTTTTCTGCGTTGTGCATCCCCAGAGGAAGATTCTGGAACGCCTCTGATTAGAATATTCTTCGCACGTGTCATGCGATCTACAGCTTCGTTTGCAATATTATCCGTGAATTCGGTAGACTTAAACAAGTCAATTTGGCTGAGCTTGTTATTTAACTCAGTTATTTTACTTTCAAAATCATTAATTTTCGTACGAATTTCCATTTTAAAGTCCAGCAAAAGATCTTTTATTTCCGAAAAATTAGAGATATTTGAGCTGCAAGAATTACATAGGATACTTATCCCACGAATTTTCTGTCGAGTAACGCGATCGTCGGAAGAAAGATCCGTGCATGTGATATGTATTTGTCGCTTACAACCATCGCACTGAAGTTTACGGTCAGCTGTTGCTATGTTTTTGGAGCAGTTAGAACAAACTGAGGTAGAAGGCATGATCGGGTTTTTTACTGGTATGTAATTAGTATAGTTTGTTTTATTATTAATAAATTGTGAAATGGTACTCACAGTTGTTTATGTTCACTGTAATTGCACTTTTTTTACACAAAATTTTTTACAACCACTAATGACTATTGGTATATGGAAACTGGTATGCAAAATTTCTTTGCGAAATTATTATTATTTACAGCGTAATCTTGAAAATTACTAGGAGCACAAAAATGTACGTGTGTCGTTAATCTACTAGCGATAGACTATATGATATAATATAATATGATATAATATATAATTCTGTGGAAACTACATGAAATAAGAATAGTTCTATTTTCAACCTATTTAAAGAAATCATTAAGGGGCTATCCTAGGGTAAAAGTACGAAATTCATATACTTCTTTTGGGAATTTCTAAAATAAAAAGTACATGTAAAACAATTTTCATAAAAATATTATAAATTAAACAATTTATACGCCATCTACTGGCACCGTGAATATAAAAAACATAGCTCCACTGCTGCAGTGATTGGGACTAATAGAGATCTTGAAACATAAAATTTCAAAGCTATTATTGAAATATGTTATTTTCTATACCATCAACTAGGGGTCTTTTGATCGGATAAAAAAATGTCAATTTGGCGGTTTCTGAAACCGTAAATGTTTTAGCTAATTTAAAAAAAAATTGAACACTTCTTCATTTTTCCAAATTTTAATATTTTTCAAAAATCCTAGTTTATGGTATAGGAAATAATTCATATTTCAATAATCACTTTGAAATTTTATGTTTCAGGATCTCTATTAGTCCAAATCACTGCAGCAGTGAAGCTATGTTTTTATTTTCACGGTGCCAGTAGATGGCGCATAAATCGTTTAATTTTTAATATTTTTTTTGAAAATTGTTTTACATATACTTTTTTTTATAATAACTGTTCATGCAAATTTTCATAAAGATTAGTTCATTACTTTTTAGTTTAGAAATTCCCAAAAAAAGTATATGAATTTCGCAATTTACACTAGAATAGCCCCTTAAAAAGTCATTTTTATTCTTCCGAAAACATTTTACTAAAGTAGAGTCATTTTTGGCTTATAAACAATTTGAATAACTTTGTTAATATTGACTGTAGACTAAAACTACTTTAGGATTTGAAAATCTAGTATTTTTACACGAATTTTCAAACAAAAAAAAGACTTTTCTCCTAGGTTTATTAAGGTCAAAGTTATCCACTTTTTTTTCTTTAATTCACAGCTACTTTGTTTATAACAATTAAGCAACCTAACTAGCGCCATTTTGAAGTTCAAGGTATATAGTTTATGTGTAAAAGTTTGACTAAACGTTGAACTTCAACAGAGTGGTTAATAAATCTTTAAAAATGACGTCCTAACGAAATCGATTCGTGGTCAGTGGAGGGGAATTATTCAAATCTGTGCACTCAAAAAATTAAATTGATTCTTTAAACATTATGCTACGATTAATGTCTCCAAACTTGGCGATGAATTTTGACCATAATTTTTTTAATTTGTATGTACTCGTAGTCTTGTAGAGTACCTTATGTACACATATCCCCACCTAACATTACAGAATGTTAGGGGCAACCCCATTATTACTCAGGGAAATGAAAAATAGATAACGACCGATTCTAACACCTACCGAATATACATAATACATATATACAGGGTTGGACAAAAATTGGTTTAAAAAAAAAACAAAAAACATGTTTTTTTTTGTTTAAAAACAATGTTTTTTGTTTTAAAACAGTTTTTTTTTTCATCTAAAAAAACCACTGTTTTAAAACAAAAAAAAAACACTGTTTTAAAACAAAAAAAAAAACGATTTAAAATAATTACGTACTTCACTGGATTTCTAACGGGGATTCCCATAAACCTCAACTGGCACACCTATGGGATTCTCGCGAAGACGCGACCTGCGCGCACATGCAACGAGTGTTTAACTGTTTCGTTTCCTTATACCACGTGATATTATGTAAATCACATTCGCTATTCAGTTTTTCAGGATAAGTCGGAAGCTTTAAGTTCTGCTTTATTATAATACAAGGTGTTTCATTGGGAAACGGAAATACTTTAATGGTGAATAGAGGTTATTAAGCCGGTTCTAGATATTCTACATTTTTTGCGATACTGACTTTTATGACCGAGTTACAGGGTGTTTTATCGATTTTGTCCATTTCTTTCCTAAGCCATAACTTTAGAACCACCTTGTATATTTTTTTGATATTTGGTACACATATGTCTCATTCCAAACCCAAACGGCCGGCATACTAACCATAAGAAAAATCCAGGTCCGGATTAACAAAAAATTATAAGTAATTGTGACCTTAAAACAACACCCTGTATATTCAAATTTTGAAAATCTGTTTGCATATTTGAAAAGAGCACACAAAAATAAGTTCAATGGTTCGCTTCAATTTTTCGGCCAGACAATTGTATGATTTTAATTTTGAAATTATATTGATTTTTTTAAAGAACTCATGACATTAAAAAGCAGACATTACTAACTTTTAGTTATAAATTATTTAAAAAAAAATAATAAATACTCATTTTAATAGTTATTTATGATATAAATGTTAAAAGTACATGTTTAAGGCACGCATGTGAAAGTTTGCAGAATGAGCGATAGCGAGTTCTGCAATTCACATGAGTGCCTTAAAAATGTACTTTTTAACACGCATATCATACAATATTTTTTCTACAAACGTAATTACAGGACAATATCTACAAAAACTTTTACTTGAACTTGACTGACATTCCATGTTTATATTTTTTTGACATTACATCAAAATTGTCTATACGGTCAATACGAACTGCAGTGCCTTAAAAATATTTTAAAGCACTAGTGCCTTAAAGTAGCATTTTTAACGCTCGTATGGAGTGCTAAAAATTGCATTTTCAACACGGTTGTAGAAAAAAATAATTAGTACTTATTGACCACATTGGAACGACCTAATTAGTAATCACAAAAAAATCCAGGTCCGGATTAACCAAAAAAATATAAAGTAATTGTGCCCTTGAAACAACACCCTGTATACTGAAATTTTGAAAATTTGTTTGCGTATTTTAAAAGAGCATAAAAAAGTGCGTTAAAAGGTGCATGTCAAATTTTTGCGCAGATAATTTAATTACGGCAATTTTGAAATCATATTGATTAATTCTGTCAAGGTGACAATTTGAAATCGATTTGAAATCTTTTAAACCGAGCAAGGAAATGCATCGAACAAAATGGCGGACATTTTGAGCAAACGATTTTTTTTTTTATTAGATATAGCTGTTTTTTAAATAAAAATAATTTACTAAATCATTACAATATCCAAATTCTCGCAATTCTAATTTTTAATGATGTGCATACAGCTACAAATCCAGAGAATCCATGAAGCCAGCGTAATAAATAAGTATTAAGTATTTTTAAAATAAGTATTGATTTATTAACATTAAATTATTAAAAATTAATAATACCTGGTTTTTAATCTCAGAGTTCTTTAAAATTACAATATAATTTCAAAATTGATGTAATTAAATCATCTGCGCAAAAAATTAAAATGAACCTTTAATCACAGTTTTTTATGATCTTTTAAAATGCGCAGACAAATTTTCAAAATTTCAATATACAGGGTTCAATGTCACAATTACTTTATATTTTTTTGCTAATCCGGACCTGGATTTTTCTTGGCATTAGTAATTGGGTCATTTCAATGTGGTAAATAAGTTTTGATTATTTTTAAAATAAATATTTATTCATTAACTTTAATAATTTATAACTAAACGTTAATAATATCTGCTTTTTAATGTCAGAGTTCTTAAAAAATTTGATATAATTTCAATATTAAAGTCATAAAATTGTCTGGCCGAAAAATTGAAGCGAACCATTAAACTTACTTTTTTGTGCTCTTTTCACATATGCAAACAAATTTTCAAAATTTTAATATACAGGGTGTTGTTTTAAGGTCACAATTACTTTATAATGTTTTGTTAATCCGGACCTGGACTTTTCTTATGGTTAGTATGTCGGTCGTTTGGGTTTTGGTATACAGGGTGGTTATAAAGTTATGTCACCCTGTAACTCGGTCAAAAAAGTTGGTAGGGCAAAAAATGTAGTATATCTAAAACCGGCTCGGTGACCTCTATTCACCGTTAAAGTATTTCCGTTTCCCAATGAAACACCCTGTATAATTTCATATTGGTATCTTCGGTTCTATTTTAATTTCTAGTGGTTAGTTGCAGTGTATACAGTAAATTATATTAAGTTTATAAATATGTCAAGTCAAAGAAGGCAGAGAGAGATCCAATTTGGATAAATTTTAATTTGATTAAATTGAATATCAATTTTGAGGATGGGAGAGAAAGTAAAAAGACAGTGTCTAAAGCTGAGTGTGAAAAACGCAAGAAGCAATTGTCTATATTAGTTGCAAGAATGAAAAAGCATCATGAAAAATGTGTTTTAACTTTAACGAATGTTGATTTTGAGGAGCCAGAGGAAGCTAATAGTAGGACTGTAATAGATGCTGTTGTAATTCAATAATTATTTACTTAATTTCTTAATTTTCTTTTTCTTTCAACTTTATTAAAAGTATTGGTTTAGTTAATGTTACTACAGCACTCAGCACTGTCTGCCAGTACTAGTATGCTTGCTACCTGAACATAAATAAAGTTTAGTCAGTTACTTTTTTTCAGTTTCACTTTTTACTTCGCATTAATATTGTTATTGCACCAACTTACTCTATAATCTATATTTGCAATTTTGCAAATTAGCAAACACAAATGTCTTATAACAATGTTGTTTAAATAAACAATAACGAAAAAAACTATGTTTTAAAACAATGTTTTAAAACAGTGTTTTAAAACACAACTGTTTTTTTCCAGTGTTTTTAAACATGTTTTAAAACGTTGTTTTAAAAAGCTTGTTTTAAAACAGCCCAACCCTGCATATATAATTTCATAAAAATCGGTCAAGCGGTCTCGGACGAGTATGGCAACTAACACTGTGACAGGAGAATTTTATAGATGTAAATATATAGATGGCTATTAAAAGATAGGGTTGGTGATAGAATAGTAAAAATTAAGACTTGTATCATAGCCACCTTTACTTAACAAGCCATGAAGTTGAAACTTGGCAACATCTAATGGTAGACCGGTTAGTCTGTCAGTTCTCATTTGTTTGTATACAATATTCACCAAATTTACAGAGAAACTGAAAGATTTTACAATATTTCGTGCTACAAATTATAAAGAGCTTTAAAAGGTATGCTATTAAGATGATTCTAGTTCAAACAGCTTGATTTTTACAGTAAAGGAGAGACAACTGGAGCAGATTACTATGATTATTTGCAAAGGGGTGGTTTGTGCTTAGCAAGGGATTCAGTAAAATTTATTTATTATCACCTTTGTTCTACATTTGAATTTATTATTAACAATCCCAATCTCAATTTTATTTTTATTTTATTTTTTTCTTTTTTTATTGATATATTGAATGTTTCTGATTAATTTAATTTGACAATGCTTATTTCTTTATTTGTTTAGTCTCATGTTTTTAATTTTTGTAAAAATTTTTGTAATACTTTATGATAATTATACAGCGCTCCTTGCCTTGACAATTCTTATGTAATTTGTACAGGTGTGGAGTGCAATGTTTCTGTTTTGTGTATTATCTATTATGATAAATAAATAAATATCTATCTATCTTAAAAAATTATTTTTACAAAACAATTATTGTCACCTGATGTTATTATGATCTTTGGTAATGAAAAGTTTACAACAGCATGAAGGATTTCACTTAAATTTTGAATTTTAGTGTGAATGTGGGGAAAATGCCTTCAAAGTTTATTCTGCTGTTATAAAAATTATGTGTAATATTGTTTTAAATAATTATACAAAAATAGCAGCCATCAAAGTAATGAATCTTCAAAAAAGTATAAAAAGAAAAATAACGATAAAGGCGATAACAAAAAAGAAAGTTATCTACTCTAAACCCCAACAATGCACATCAAACATTGTGAGCAATTGTTTTTATAGTTATTTCTAGCGATATTTTGTATATATTTTAAAATAAGATATTATTTATTTAAAATAAAGTATTTTACACATATTCTTGTCATTGTTTGTTTTTTTGTATAATAAACGTTACTTACAAGGAATTACTTTTAATTTAATTTTGTAAAAGCTTCTAATTAATATGTTTTCCTGTTTGACTCAAAAAATACTATAAATTTTACTTGAATTTGTACTTTAAAATCGTGGTTTCGAAAGCGGTAGTCCGAAAGTCAGACTACCGACGTCATCAATTGCGACGTTGCCTTTTTCTCTTCATGGCTTGTAAAGTAAAGGTGGCTGTGGTTGTATGTATTTTTTAATTATATATCATATAAAATTAAGGTAGACAATTTTGTCTAAAAAAATTTTAAAAAATGTCAGGGGGCAAGCCCCCTTATAACTTATGGGTATGAAAAATAGATTACAACCTATTCTCAGTAGTATAAGATATACGTATAAAATTTCATAAAAATCGGTCAAACTGTTTCGGAGGAGTATGGTAACTAACACTGTTACAAGAGAATTTTATGTATATAGAAGCAACTGTGAATTAAATAATAAAAGCGGCTAACTTTGACCGTAATTAACCTAGGTAAAAAGTTTTCTTTGAAAATTCGTGTAAAAATACCAGCTTTTGAAACCCTAAAGTAGATTTAATCCAGTCAATATTAACAAAGCTATTCAAATTTGTTATAAGCCAAACATGACTCTACTTTAGTAAAATATTTTGCGGAATGATAAAAATGACTTTTTATTGATTTTTTTAAATACTTTGAAAATATAAGTATTCTTCTCTCATGTGGTTTCCACAGAATTGCTATATCGTTATTATTTTCTGAACAATAACATTTAAAAAAAAAAGCTGTTTGGGATAAACAAATTGAATAAAATTTTAAACTAATTCACGAATTGTCTTGAAATTTTTTGTGCATTATACGTACTGGTTGACTCAAATTTTCATGCAATATAAAAGTTTTAAGTTCATTTTCACAAAAGTTATAGCAAAATTTTTATTTTCGAAATTTTAGTTTTATTTTTCAATAAGCGAAGCAGCAAATGATCGGACCAAAATTCAAAAACTGCCATTTTAAACCTTTGCTCATCTACTAAAAGGTGAATACTCTAAATAAGATATTTAATGACCCTATTTTTACCTGTAGCGATTTAAACGAAAAAATGGGTATTTTTTCCACACCCTCATGTTCGTCATTCATTGTAGAATGTAACTTCTTCTTTAGCAGCCTCCCTTGCATTTTCCATAGTCGCCTAGCTTGTGCTATCTGGTGCCAGTTTCATCCTGCATTTTCTTTAATGTCGTCGATCCATTGTTTACGGTGTTCCTATCTATGCCTCTTTTATGTACTCTTGGTCGCCATTATATTATTCTCTTAACTCACATATCCTCCCGATCTCCATTTAGATTTTAGATAGCTTCGATAACATCTCTTACTTCTTCTTAAATCTTCGTTTCTCATATGATCTCTTAAGTTTACATTTCGTTATGTCTCTCAAAATCTCTTTGAGTTGTTCTAAGTCTATTGAGACATTGGTTAGTAAGTGTCATGGTCTCCATTCTGTAAGTCATGGCAGGAAGGATAAAGGATACATGTGTCAAAAACCTTTCGCATTAAATTAACTGGTATTTTTTGATCTTTTATACTTTTTTATATTTTTGGATATTTTAGAATGTACCTAACTATAATATAATAAAAAAAATAGTAAATTCCTTTGTAAAAGGTATATTTAAGAAATCCCTCAAAGGGTTACATCACAGAACAGAACGTTTTCGGAATACCAGTTCCATCATCAGTGTTAAATTCCAGTAATAAACATTCCTGAGCCACCCAAATGTTTGGGTAAAAACCCTTTAAATGTTATATAGTTTTAAAATTTGTTACATATTGGTATAATAAAGATGTGAAGTTAAAATTATTCCTGGATTTAACCTAGGGCGTCACAGGAGTCTTCCCATGTGCGTTGCAATGTCCAGAGAGTTGCCAATTAGGGTCCATTATGTGAGGTTCTGCCCTCTGGACATTGCAACCCACGTGGAAAGAGTCCTAGTCCTGTGATGTCCTAGGTTAAATTCAGGAATATTTTTAACATCACATCTTTTTTATAACAATATTATGTAACAAAAATTTTAAAACTATATAACATTTAAAGGGTTTTTACCCAAACATTTTGGTGGCTCAGGCATGTACAGTTGCGGTCATTAAATAGTTTACAGGATTACGTATCTAGGAGCCGATTTTTTAAATTTTTACCCCGTGTAAACCCACCTTTTACGTCAAAGTGACGTTACCAGTGGTGTACCTAGAGTAGGTTGATTAAAATTAAAAAATTAAAATAATATAAATAATATATTTTACAAAATTTAACAAAATGAAAAGTATAGAAAGAAGTATTTTTGAATAAACTTGATTGTGGTCTTAATAACGAAAATAAGGGAAGTCTGGTTTTAAAATACCCTTTTATTTTAAATCTATTTTATATTAAATATTGATAAACACATCTTTGTTTGATTTTCCATATGCACATATGGCTCACGTTTAAATCTGCAGCAACTTGCCATCACTCAAATGCATTCGAATCATTTTGGAGGAGTTTGATATCGTTTTATTTTATTTTTCAACACTTCTGAAATTTTTGACAAGCATTGACTTTTTCAAATTTTTTGACTTTGACATTTATCAAATCCGTACGACACTGCTATTTTTGCAGTATTACAATGTAAAAATTAAAGTGTAAACTATTCAGTGACCGTAACTGTACATTACTGGAATTTAACAGTGATGATGATGATGATTTTTTAAATATACCGTTTACGAAGGAATTTACTATTTTTTGTGAATTATGGCATACAGCCAGCTACAGGAATTTATTTAACTCGTGGATTTTTTGTAATATAATAATATATAAACCCACCCGCAAGCCGGACTGGTCAAAAACAATTAAAATATAATAGTTCCCCGTGAATAGCACGTTGCGACCGCTGACACATAGTTTATGTTAGGACGGAGCGGCACGGGACGGGTCCGGGAAAATAATCGGCACCCACGGGGCAAGCACGCCCGGAAGACGGCGCCCGTCCCCGTTGTCGCCCCATCACGTTGTACTATAAACTACACAATGTCTTTCATATCACATGATTCTTGTACGTGTCCCGCAAGACAGTTGTGATAGTTATTAATAATAATTTTAGTTCTTTGGATGTTTCTTAAGTGGAGTTTTTGGAGTCCATAGCATGCACAATTTGGAAGAGTGCACTTCAGAAAGTTTAAAAAGGAATTGCAATTTTTATGTAAAGAAGGTTACACATATCGTCCCTACCATTTCCACCTATCGAATGTGAAAAATCGGGTTTTCAGATTAGATACCTTGCCCTCGCATTATACGTGATACATCTTGTGGTAAATTCTCGTTATTGTAGCTTGATTAGGAGCACAGAAAATATGCTGTTTAAACTTAAACCATCGAATATGAACATTTTTTCATTTGGTTGACTGCAAACTGACGAAAATGGTTATATTCGATACTTTTGTTTTGTATAAATATAACTAAAGGTATATTTGTACAACGCTAAATGTCGAATGTGTCACATTCGTTAGTTTGTGTTGTAATTTATTCAACAGTTATTCAATTATAATCTGTAAACTGTCGAAAATGTTAAACTGCCGAGAAGAATAAAATGCACGTGTTTACAATTTGTGCGAATTTTGTTTCAGTATCGCTTCCAAGAAATTCTTGTGAGGCAGTTTATGATTTCATTATAACGGATTTTCATTATTTGATTATACAGTTATTCGCTATTATAAACAGGCACCACACTCTCGGCGAAGTTACTTCGCCAAAGTTGACCGAAGTCCGAAGTGCCTCTCTACACACCCGTTCTACTTCGCGAGGAACACATTCAAGCGGTGCGATACCGACAAATATCCTTTTGACGCGTCAGACCGGCAGATTTCGGAAGTAGAACGAAGTTAGACAAAGTTACACAAGGTGTTCGTCTACACTCTCTTACTTGTTGAACCTCGATCGACTTCGGCGAGAGTGTGGACGGCGTTATACATTCGCTACTTTGAATCATCGGACCGAAACAAATATTTGATTAATACAAAAAGCAAAGTAACGAATGTGATTTTTTGGAAAGAAAAAAATGATAAGCAGTTCAAATTTGTTATCAATCTAACAAGGATTAAACATTACATACAAAAAATATAAAAATTTTCCCATTTGTCAATGCGCTGATTTAGGAATCTCTAAAAAAGAGTTATTTTGCTCTCCTGAAAAGTACGACTTTTGACATTCGATAGTTGGAAATGGCAGGGACGATATATGTAACAGGTAAAATCTCAGTCAGCGACATTCTTTATGAAAGTGCAAAGATCAAGTTACTACTTATACTATTATTAAATGAAAATTAAGTACATATATCGAAATCAAGATCAAAGAATAAAATAAACTCATAAGCTAAATGACAATCATCACCCGCTAAGGAGAAACTTTTTATTAATAGACCAGGGCGCATCTGTAAAAATATTAGTACATTTGGACGTTGAGAGGTGACTAAAATTTTTTTGCAGAAATTGCTTGAAAATGACTCAAATAATAATATTTGAATTATCCTCCCTCTCAAAAAGGTCCGGAACATTGTATAATCAAAATATCAAAAAATGAAGGAAAAATTCGATTTTTTTCTTCGTTTTTTGGTTATAACTTTAAAAGTGTTCATTTACGAGAAAAGTTGTACTGACATAAAAGTTGCGTAATTAAATTTCCTACAACATAGAATTAGCTAAAAAATTTAAAAATAGTCACCCTTGTTGCAAAATAGCACTAATTGCAAAAAAACCATACAAAAACAAGTATTCGCATTTTACGTTTTTCAACCATTTATGCTACACATAGGACCTTCATATTTCACCCAGAAAAACTTTATGATACATTAAAACAGTACTGTAAATTTCATTAAGATCGGTTTAATAAATTTTGCAATCCAGCTTTCGCAAAAAAAATTCATTTTTTCAAAATGTTACAGGACTGAAAATAAAGCAGATACCAAGACGAATTTTTTTTTCGTATGAAAGTGTACTGTACCTTTCATTTGCAATTTTTAAAATTAAAATCGATTAACTACCACGGCGTCAGGAATTTTTTTAAATAAACATTAATTATTGGTGCTACGCGAAGGACAGCGGATAGTTTGCTCTGATTGGGCATTCCAATTACTTTTCATAATGATTGATACATTTTAATTTTTATTACATTTCGATATAAATAAATAAATTTGTTTATTGCAAAATAAAAACACATACTATATCTTTTGAAATAACACTTTTTTAGCAAAAACTTTCTTTGTTCCTATATTTTAACTTAGAGAATAAAAGTTTATTATTTTTAACCATATGCAATTGTTTAAACAATATTTCACAAACAATAATAAAACTAGTTTGATTTTTGTGGAATTAAAATATTAAAATACAACAAAATATAGAGTAAGAAAATAATATGTTAGATTAATATTGGAAGAAATTTTGGTGGAAATCAACTTGTGTGAATCGAACACCGCTGTCCTGCGCGTAGCACCAAAAATTAATGTTTATTTAAAAAATTTCCCGACGCCGTGGTAATTAATCGATTTTAATTTTGCAAATTGCAAATGAAAGGTACAGTACCCTTCTATAAGCAAAAAAAATGCAACTTGCTATCTGCTTAATTTTCAGTCCTGCAACATTTAAAAAAAAATGAATTTCTTTTGCGAAAGCTGGATTGCAAAATTTATTTTGCAAAATCTATTAAACCGATCTTAATGAAATTTACAGTGTTGTTTTACTATATCATAAAGTTCTTCTGGGTAAAATATGAAGGTCGTAAGTGTAGCATAAATGGTTGAAAAACGTAAAATGCGAATACTTGTTTTTGTATGGTTTTTTTCGCCATTATTGCTATTTTGCTACAAGGGTGACTATTTTTTAAATTTTTAACTAATTCTGTATTGTAGGAAATTTAATTACGCAACTTTTATGTCAGTACAACTTTTCTCAAAAGTGAATAGTTTTAAGGTTATAATCAAAAAATCGAATTTTTCCTTCATATTTTGACATTTTGATTATTTAAACAATGTTCCGGACCATTTTGAGTGGGAGGGTAACTCAAATATTATTATTTGAGATATTTTCAAACAATTTCTGCAAAAAAAATTGAGTCGCCTCTCAACGTCCATCTCAAAACAGATGCGCCCTGGACTATAAAGAGAACATTTAATTCAAATTAAATAAAATTGAAAAATTTTCCTATTTTTAAATATTTATGGCACAGTTTAGATTTAGAACCTCGCTAAAAAATGTTCGGGTTTTTGTGTAGATTTGAAAGAGGAGGATTTTATTTTCCCCCGTTTAAATATATTACTTGTAATTGTAATCAGACAAAAGGAAATTTTAAAAAACTTTTTCTATTATTGAATACTATAACATAATTTATTTCAAATCGATTTTGTTTATTAATCTATTAATTTTTACACTTCTTCGATGATAGTATTTCTGCGCTGCACAGATATTGGACAGTAACTTGACGTTTTTGTAAACAGTAAGATAACATTTTGACCTGCTATTTAAAAGTCCCATCGAGAATAATTAATCTGATGGTTTCCCTAAAAATAAAAAAATATTTGTGGTAAATCGATTATAAAACATTTGCAGTTCTCTTTAAACTTTTAAATCAATGAACTTGAATACAACTGCAACTACAATGAACTTAAAACAATGAATGGCATATTTGATATAGACCAAACCAGTGTAATTATTTATAAACTACTATTTATAAATATAATATTCAAATCTCTAACGCGAGAATTTTACTGTCATCGTTGCATTTGGTTGTCTTTTTAAAAACAGATCACATGCTATGATTTTTTTGTGACGGATATTCTTGAGTTGGCATTGATTTCATGTAATCGAATGAACTATCTTTTACTAAAGTCGTCCCAGGAACGCAACTCATAAATATTGGCGATATCATTTTAAAGTCTTCTACTTTAAAATGTATAATATACGTCTGAATTGCCAATATAAATAAGTCAGATTAAATAAATTATTAGAAGAATGTTTTTTTTTACTTAGCAACAACATTTTTGTTTATTTTAGTAGTATTTTGTATTTTGACAACAAAACCCGATTTGGGCTTCGAAACGTTAATAAAATCATTTTTTTTTTTGGTAAAATTGTGGCTTATTCCCATTAAAAATAGTTAATTTGTTTAATGAAATTAAAAAGTTATTTTCATTACCTAATGATACTGACCCCTTAACTATTTTACATATACAGGGTGTCCTGAAAAGATTGGTAATAAATTATACCACACATTCTGGGGTCCAAAATAATTCGATTGAACCTAACTTACCTTAGTACAAATGTGCTCATAAAAAAAGTTACAGCCCTTTGAAGTTATAAAATGAAAATCGATTTTTTTCAATATATCGAAAACTATTAGAAAGTTTTTATTGAAAATGGACATGTATCATTATTATGGCAGGAACATCTTAAAACAAAATTATAGTGAAATTTGTGCACCCCATAAAAAATTGACGGGAATTTTGTTCCCTTAACCCCCCCCCCAATCTTTTGTGTACGATCCAATTAATTCATTATTGTGGTACCATTAGTTAAACACAACGTTTTTAAAACTTGTTTGCCTCTTAGTATTTTTTAGATAAGCCAGTCTTTATCGAGATGCGGCTTCTTTTTCAATATATTTACGTAAAAAATTTATGGGGGTTTTGTTCCTTTAAACCTCCCAAATGTTTGTGTACGTTCCAATTAAACTATTATTGTGGTACCATTAATTAAACACAGTGTTTTTAAAACTTTTGCCTCTTAGTCTTTTTTTCATAAGTCATCTTTTATCAATATGTAGCTTCTTTTTCAAAATATACCTAAAAATGTAAATTATAAATAAATTTTCAGATTATTAACAGGTCTCTATAATCGTACTTAACCATATACAAATATGTGATGGATTCGACAAATATTCAAAATATCTCGATAAACACTGGCTTATCGAAAAAGTACAAAAAAAGAGGCAAAAAAGTTTTAAAAACATTGTGTTTAACTAATGGTGCCACAATAGTAATTCAATTGGAACGTACACAAAAGTTTGGGGGTGCTTAAGGGAACAAAACCCCCATAAAATTTTTATGGGGTGCACAAATTTTACTTTAATTTTTTTTTAAAGATGTTGCTGCCATAAAAATGCCACATATCCGTTTTCAATAAAAAATCTCAAAGAGTTTTCGATATATGAAAAAAAATCGATTTTCATTATGTACCTTCAAAGAGCTGTAACTTTTTTGTGTGCACTATTATATATAGCTAAGTGAGGTTCAATCAACCTTTTTTTGACCCCAGAATCTGTGGTATAGTTTATGACTAGAGACTGGAAAATATGCACTAAAAAATGTCTAAAATATGCATGCAATATGCATTTTAAAACAAGCTGAATATGCACAATTAACATGCAAATATGCATTTATATATGCACTTATTTTTATATGAATAATTTTATGGTTTACGTTAAATACATAAATAAATAAAAAATAATAAAAATAAATAAATAGGTTTGAATTTAAACCAAATTGTATTATTATTTCTTAATATATTTTTTTAACTTCAGGTTTTGTGACAAATAAAACGGCAAAATATTTTATTTTGACCACAAGATAAATAAGAGTACAATAAAATAAATGTACATATTTTTATTGTTACAATATTGATTCATATTTTCTAAACTAATATTATAAAAAGAGTACAATAAAACAAATTTACATATTTTTATTGTTACAATAAATAATCATATATTGATTCATATTTTCTAAACTAATATTATGTCTTCTATCTGTTAATATTTGTTTATAGGCAGAAAAAGATCTCTCAACGTCACAAGATGTAATTGGGGCATATTTAAACTTTGCTATTAGAGACGGATCCATATTAATATTTTCATCGAAGTTTCCAAAATTGATTATATTATTTATTGAACGCAATAAAGTGAAACCCTCATTTTTGTTTAAAACGTCATCAAGTTTATCTTTAATTTTTACTCCAATTTCCCCATTCAGATTTGTTATTTTCTGTTTAACCGAATCAACAATAGACATACTATTGTGAAGACATAAATTTTGAGCCTCTAATTTTGTAATTGAACTTTCAATGATATCGAAATTCGATTTTATATACAACAATTGATTTTTAATAGACTTTTCTTTAAAAATATTTTGACAGTTATCAATAGCGGTACAAGTCGGATCAAAACTTGAAATAACGCTTTTGATGTCGTCGTAGTGTTCAGATAAAAATATAGCACTTTTAAGCCAAGTTCCCCATCTGGTTAATACTGGTTCTGGTGGTAAAGGAATATCGGGAAGCATCTCCCTATATACCTGTACACGTAGTGGTGCTTTCAGAAATACTTTTTTTACATTATTTATTAAGGTGTTTACATTGGGAAATTCAATTCTAACTTTCTCTGCAACTCTGTTTAGGCCGTGCGCCAAACATGTACAGTGAATTAAATTAGGGAAAAAGATTTTAAGATTGGATGCAGCTTTCATCATATATGAGGCGGCATCACTAAGCATTAATAATATTTTTTCAAATGGTACTTGATCAGGTAAAAAAAAATTTGTTAGGGATTCGTTAACAAATCTAGCTATTGTAGCATAGTTTGTTTTTTCCAAACATTTTACACTAATTAAGTATGAGTTTTTAAAATCGCCAGAGTCGTTAAGAACTCCAACAATTAGATTCGCAATTTGTCGACCCTTTGTATCCGTTGTTTCGTCGACGGAAATCCAAAGATATTCGGCTTTTAACTGATTTTTAATACTCGTCATCACATCTTTGTAACATGCACTGACATATTTTTTCCGAAGAGTTGAAGAACTTGGTATTTGAGCTGGTTTATCTTTAATCTTGCAATAAGTTTTTAAAAAGTTTTGACACGATTTATGTTCTAACTTGTGCAGAGGGATATTGCAGTTCAAAAAAAAATGGCATAAATCCTTTGCAAAGGTTTCTTGCCCAACTGACGTATTCTGAATCTGCAAACTGTTCTGTAGAATCTGCTGGCGAGGTTTATTATCATTTTTTGATAGCTTAGTTTGGTGAAGTGAAGTTTTTATGTGTTGAACTACTTGGAATTTCTTTTGACATGGAATCTGGAATATAATGATAATGATGTTTTAGATGTTTTCGTAAATAGATACCTACATTAAAATGATCAAACTTTTTAAACCTCCCCCAATTTTTTTTTATTTCTCAAAGTGAAATTGAAATCGTCAAACAATAAAGTACAGTCAGTGTACCGTAGTATACAGGGTGGGCCACTCTCAACACCTCGCTCTGTATAAGCCAAACCGTTGCGAACTTTAAAAAACAGTTTTTGAAGAAATGGGACGGTTTGTCATTTTAGAATAGACAGACACATAGATGTGCAAAGAAGTTTGATAAGTTTAAAAATCTATTGAAGTGGAGAACTTACCTTTTTATCACAAATGGTGCAAAACATACTTTCACTGTCGATAACTTTTAGATGATTGTTACTTCCAATCCAACTTCTGAGAAGACTTGATTTTTCCCTTGCTACTTTAGGCATTTTCACAATAATAATAAAATGATTTTTTTACACAGTATAGTCAATAACTTGCAATCACAAAAGTTGAATAATCGGCGATTGATTTAAGACTAACCATTCATAAAATAAAATAATCTATCCTACCCTTAAAATGCTTAAAATTTCGTTTTGGTTGGTTTTCCCAGAATAATTCATAGTTGGCCGACACCAGCAGAAAGTACAGGTAATATTTGTAATGTTATTCAAAATATAATCGGTATTTACTTAGGTAATTTGTAAATTCTGAGAAGTCTATAAATCTTAAATATCCGGATAATGATACCTGCAGCTATAAATAACGCCCATTATGTTCATGGGTACAACAACAAAGGAGCTTAACAGCAAAATATTTACTTTCACATTTTATTTTAATGGATGTTGATGTTACTAATATATACCTTATTTTTAAATGGGGTAGAGTAAATTCCCATCAAAATATGCATTTATATGCTCTTAAATCTCCAAATATGCAAGGCATATGCATTTATGAAAAACATGAGAAATATGCAGCATATATATGCATATGCATTTTGCATATAATCCAGTCTTTATTTATGACCAATCTTTTCGGGTATATTTGAAAACAATTTAATCTTTAACCTTCCAAACGTAAGCATTTCACTAAGAATTCTTTTGACATTTAGCCCTATTCTGTAACTTTTAACAAATCGAATAGAAATGACCAAGTCGAATCGTAATTACCCAAAATCGGAATGTTTGGTATCTATCGCGTCATTTTTGTGTTTGGATTGGTATTCTGTAACTCATATCGTAATCGAAATCTCTGACTTCTATTTCACGCAGTTCTGAGGAGGTGGCAACCGCGCATTAACCAGCGAAATTAGTGTTCTGTGACCTGTTTGTTACTTGAAATATGACACCGTTGTCATATCCTCAATGTTTTCATACTTTCTTCATACTATCCTCAAAGTTTTGAAAAGTAAATAAAATATTAGTGTAAATACTGGATGCAAAAAGCTCAAAAGAGGATAAATGGTTTTAAATTAGAGTTAATTAAAATTGATATAAAAAAGAAGATAAACTGATAAATAAAAAAGATAAGAAGTATAAATGCTTTTAAATCAAAGATATTTAAATTGATGTTATTAATTCATTATTATTAATAAATTATTTAAAATAGATATTACTAATAATATGCAATCTTTAAGAGTCGTTTCCAGTTGAAATATCTGCTAAACAACTTTTCCCAAAAATGGCATCTTTTCTATAATTTGTTCAGACTATGAGCGTTGACTGATAAATATACAAGTATACTGGTATAATATACAAATATATATATATATATATATATATATATATATATATATATATATATATATATATATATATATATATATATATTTATCAATCAACGCATAAGAAGTCTATTGTATATTGTATGCTATTCTCGTACATTATACATGCATTATACCATTGATTGAAATTGTACAAGAAATAAAAGCAAAAAAAGTATGGCAACACTGCGAGCGGCAAACATTTAGATGTCACATAGCAAATAAATAATGTTAGGTCCAATTCATACTCCTACATGTCTAAATTAAATATATAATTATCTAAACAAATAAAACCACAGACTAAAAATTAAGCAGCTAAAAAAAGGTACAAATACTACAAATAATTATAAATAAGTAGTAATCAATTATTTTTATATATAAAATATAAACAAAACAAAATGCGCTTGCGTCAACCACAATTCCGATAATCGAAATCTCATCTCGACAGGGTAAATGCTGTCGAAGTGATTTCTATTCACTATTACGATTGTAGAGATTCCGAAGTAGTTATGGAATACGGATTTGGACTAGTTCTATTCGACTTAGCCACTTCTATTCGATTTTACTGACTTCTATCATCGAAATGAGTTACAGAATAGGCATGCATTACCTGTATCTTTAGCTGCTGACGAGCGATATTTTTCAAAGTTAAAAATCATTTGGACAATGCTTCAAGAACGATTGCTTGGTCTAGCAATATTAGCAATTGAACAAGAAATTTTTGATGGTATAATATATGGAGATGGAGATATAATTGATGAATTTGCAACAGCAAAGTCTCAGAAAATATCGCTACTACAACAGCTGTTTTTTATTTTTCGGTTGTACCTATAGCCCAGTAAATAGACGTGCAATACGGCGATACCGTGTAATTTTCAGGGTGACGAATTACACGAAAATTTGGATGTAGGTTCTACCCTTACCCTCCGCTTCAAAGTTGGACTTGTGTCGTTGGTTGCTTTTGCTTGGGGGGTGAATATTATCCCTTCTCGGTGGTGAAAAAATATAGGTTTAAAATAAGTCCAGAAATGGATAAACTGACTAATTCTAAGCAACTTTTGTAACTGAATCAATACTTCTCGAGTCATTTGCGAGTAAAAATGTTCATTTTTCAACAAAAAAAAACACGTTTTTAGACGGTTTTTCTTAGAGAATTCAAAAACTAAGTATTTTATCGAAAAATATTGTTATCAAAAATGTAGCTTATAGAAAAACGAAAAAATGGTGTATTCATTAAGTCTATCGACCTAGTAAAAGCAAAATTGGAGTTCATGAGAAAAACTTTCTTATTCGTCAAATTCCAAATCGAATATTTCAACGTGAAATAACCAAAAAAATGAAGCACTTTTCGGGGAAAACTCATTAAAACTTATGACTTCTAAACGTCAGTTTTTTGCTTTATTTCAAGAACCTACCTATCAACCTACCTTCTAAAAAATCAATAAATAAACATGAACCAAAATGCCTAAGGGGCGACAAAAACCTTTTTTGCACACAGGAGCCAGCAGCCCTGACGGGGGCTCTGCTAACTATCGTATGGCATCCGTCGGTAAAGTTAGAGGTAATGGATTTTGACAAGAGCTAGGAGTCATGCCGATGCAGCACACAAGTTTACGTGTTATTTACAAGGTCATAGCTCTTGTCAAAATCCATTACCTCTAACGTATCCATTTTATAAGGCCGATTCAGACCAATACTATAATTTATTACGGAAAGAAAATATTTATTGCTTTAGCCGTTTTCGAGAAACAATGGATATGCTAACTTTACTGTAAAGCTAGCAGCGCTAGCTGTATCTCGGCAAGAAAAATGGCTAGAGTCGATCTTGGCGGCATATTTTATTGTTAATTAATTGCTTTTGATTGGTACATTGACTTATCCCTAAAAACTACCCCATCATCCCCTAGCGTAAAACACACATGGATAAATCGAGATATGGGCAAAATACCATGAAACGTGAAAAGTGAACTGCAAGAAATTAATTGCTAATTTATTGTTATGCTAACTTTGTGGTAAAACTACGTAACCATAGCTATATTCCTGCATGAAAAAGGTTGCAGAACCCATTTGGCGGCATATTTTATTTCTGATTAATTGCTGTTAATCGGAACATTGACCAACCCCCAAAGACTATCGCATCTTAACCTAGGGCAAAATACACTCACTGGAAAATGGAGATATCGCAGAAATATGTTGAAACCAGAAAAGTGAGTCTCTATAGGAATTAATTGCTATATTGTGGAAGTTTTACACCAAAAAACAATTCAATGCTGCAACCTTTTTTACGATAAAGCTAGCATAGTCATAACTATATCTCAGTAATGAAAAGGACTACGTGGTCCGTGGTTTCTTGCGGATTGGATATTAGGGACTAATTGAAGAGTACAGGGGAAAAATAAGGAATGTTACTTTTTCATGAATTTTGGCTTTTCTCGCCATGTGGTAGCAAAAACTGAGTACCATCGACTAGACTATCGATTCAGAACAATAACCAGATATATCAGTCTATATAAATTTTCTAAGAATTTGTATCCAGACGAAGGACCAGGATTTTCCGCACGCCACTGAACAAAAATAAAGAATTTTAGCAGTTTTTTTATGCATTATTAAATTAATAAATTAATATAGATTAATATTATATTAAGATTATAGAATAAGAATTGCTAGAATCTCCTAAGGAGTTTTTAAATATCATAGGAATGAAACCTTTATTGGTGTTTATCTCAATATCTATAAAATGTGACATTCCTTGTTTTCCCCCTATACTCTTCAATTATTATTGATAAGCTTGTGCACTTATCTAGTTTCAACGTTTTTGACCGATATCTAGATTTTCCCGTGGGTGACTTTTGCACTAGGGAATGATGGGTAATTTGGCGGTTGGTCAATGTACCAATCAACAGCAATTAAGAAACAATAAAATATGCTGTCAAGATAGGCCCTCTAGCCCTTTTTATTGCCGAGACATAGCTATGGTTATGCTAGCTTAACCGTTAAACATAACCATTGTTTCTCGGAAACGGTTGCAGCAATAAATTGTTTCTTGGCGTAAATTTTAAAATTTACTTCAGCAGTAAATTAGCAATTACATAATTACTTGCGGTTCACTTTTCTCGTTTCATGGATTTTGATATCTCGATATCAATCGACACCTCGATTTTCCGGGTGAGTTTTGCGCTAGGAGATGGTGGGGTAGGTTTTGTGGATAGGTCAGTGTACCAATCAACAGCAATTAATTAGAAGTAAATTATGCCGCCAAGATGGACCCTGTAGCACTTTTCCTCGAATTTTGTCGTTCCCTAAGCGTACAAATATAGATGAAGCAGAATTCCGCCTACCGGTAATCAGCACCGAGCCGTGCTTATAAATTTTCAAAATAAAGGGTGCGTCCAAGGTGCACGCTTGTTTTCGGGGTCAGAGCTGAGTCTGTGTGCGAATAATCCTTATTATTTAAAAGGACCTTTCCAAAATGCACCTGCGCGCTGTTATTAATGCATGTTTTTAAATTTAAAAGTACATAGTTAAAGCAGGTCGGCGTCAGTAACCAACTTTAAGGGCGCGTCCATAGTGGACGCTGGTTTCCGAAGTCAGCACCGAATCCGTGTGCTAATAATCCTTTGTATTTAAATGGGCCTGTCCAAAGTGCACCAGCGCGCTGACAACTAAATACGAATGATAATTCGCACACCGAGTCAGCGCTGGCTGTCTGACTCAGAAACCAGCGTGCACTATGGATGCGCCCTAACCAGCGTTCTCGCTTTTACCGAAAAGACAATTTAATGGCGCGTCCATAGTACACGCTGGTTTCCGAGTCAGACAGCCAGCGCCGAGTTATGTGCGAATGATCATTCGTATTTAATTGTCAGCGCGCTAGTCCACTTTGAACAGGCCCATTTAAATACGAGGAATTTAGCTACAACGACTCGGCGTCGCGCGTCGGCTTTCTGACTCGGAAACCAGCGTGCACTATTATGGGTGTTGCCCTAAGTTTATTAGTACGCTCCCTAAGTTTATTAGTACGCGCTGGTTTAGTGGTGGTACCATGGATAAACGCAGTTTATTCTATGTTGAGTGGATGCGAACTCAGACTCGTAGTCTCTCAATAATATGTTTATGTGGTTACACACCTGTTTATTGACCAAATTAACAGGCAACTCGCTCGGCCTTGATGCAGGCAGATAGCCATGGTTTGAATTGTTTTACCTTGGGGTAGATATCAAATTCTGATTTGTTGTGTATTGTGTTTATAATATATTGTGTATGTGCAGATAAGGAGTCCCTGACCCTTTTATGGTTGTCAGCAAAACGAAGTTAGAACCAATGAACACCAGAGCGTATGGAATAACGTTAGAAAAAGTGCACAATATTACCTATTTGGGCGTTAACGTTAACGATAACTGTGATATAAATAGAGAAATAAGAATACGCATTAAAAAAGCCAGAGCGGCCTTCTATAAACTAAAGAAAATTCTTATTAATAGAGGTACATATCAAGGTAAACCTTAAAATCAAATTAATACGCTGCTACATATTCTCCACATTGCTGTATGGCATGGAGAGCTGGACCCTTACAGTGACACTAATGAAAAAATTGGAGGCCTTTGAGATGTGGATCTATGGACTGGTATTACTGATCAGTTGGGTTGATCGAATAAGAAATGAAACAGTTTTACATCGAATGAATAAGAGTACAGAAATAACAAAAACAATAAAAATCGAAAGTTACCTACAATATTTCGGCCATGTAATAAGACATCCAGAGAGGTATAACCTTCCACACCTCATAATACAGGGCAAGATCGCCGGAAGAAGAAGCCCAGGCCGAAGAAGTTAGGCTCCAAAATATCCGGGAGTGGTATCAGAGACCACCGTTAATCTATTTAGAGCTGCCGCAAACAAAGTTATTATTGCCAATATGATCGCCAACGTTCGATAATCGGACAGGGTACTGAAAGAAGAAGAAGACCTTTTATTATTCCATTAGTATTGGTATGTTCTTGATGCTGACTTCTTCCTTTAAGTCGCGTTTACATGATGGCAATTGGCGAGACAATTGTCAGAAGACAACTGACTGGCATGAAATTATTGTCTTCGTGTAAACACTTCAGGCCAATTGCCTTGCCAACTGCCCTCACAATTGGCCCAAAATTCAGTTGTCTCCGGGAGTAGACTGAGGACAATGAGCTGCGCCCAGTGAGCCCCCCCACCACTCGAAATCTCAATTGTCGCGACAATTGGCGCCGTGTGAACGGTGTAGGACAGTAGTGCTGTCTTGTTTTTTGCCAGTTCCCTCTAGATGACGAGCAGTCGGCCATGTTTTAGCTGTCTACTGCCATGGCAATAGTTGGCCCCGTGTAAACATCTTCTCTTCCAACTGGACTGGCCTCCGACAATCCGCAACCACGTGATGACAATAATTGTCCAATGACAATTGTCTCGCCAATTGCCATCGTGTAAACGCGACTTTAGTATTGGCAGCTAGAGCCTGCTACACTTCTTTTTTTTTTCATTAATAGTTTAATAGTAATGCATTTTCCATAGTAAAATGAGAGCGGCTTCTTTGATTTTGCTCTTTTTCACGTCTTTTTCTTTCATGACTATTGATGCTCTTTCCATTGTTCTCTGTAGTCATTGTCCCAGGCGTTTGCGTATCTGTGATCTATCAAGTCTCTGTTTTTGGTGTATGTTTCATGCCCGGTTATTCTGACATTTAGAGGTCTTGTAGAATTTTTTCCCTCTCTTTCCAAATGGTTGAAATTGTGGAGTGTGAAGAAAATTACACCATATTCCTTTGCCAAGTCTTTATTTAGAATTCCGACAATTATTCCGTTCTCTAACTCTAGCTTATTAATAAAATATGCGACTTTTCTTCGGTAATAATTTTTTTTTGTAACTTAATGTTTCACAAATAAATTTGGTGCGTCTTCTATAGAGATAAGTTTTTGTTTATTTTTGCGATGTTAATAGTCATATAATACTGCCATACTCAAATTTTTTACATTATAGCTGAAATGGTCAATAGATATATTCTCGGATAGTCCAGCTGTATCCTTGCCACCGTAAAGTCGCGTTTACACGATGACAATTGGCGAGACAATTGTCAGAAAACAACTGACTGGCATGAAATTATTGTCTTCGTCTAAACACTTCAGGCCAGTTGCCTTGCCAACTGTCCTCACAATTGGCCCAAAATTCAGTTGTCTCCGGGAGTAGACTGAGGACAATGAGCTGCGCCCAGTGAGCCCCCCACCACTCGAAATCTCAATTGACGCCGTGTGAACAGTGTAGGCCAGTAGTGCTGTCTTGTTTTTTGCCTTTGCCAGTTCCCGCTAGTTCTCTTGTGTCAGTCAAAACATACACGTGGTTTTTGTTATTTGTGTTACGTCTACTGCCATGGCAATAGTTGGCTCCGTATAAACATCTTCTCGTTCAACTGGACTGGCCTCCGACAATCCGCAACCACGTGATGACAATTGTCATCGTGTAAACGCGGCTTTATGTAAATTATTCCGATTCTATTTTTTTGCACAAACTTACTCAAAAAGAGATACTTATAACAAATCCACAGGTGCCAGGCGGTACCGTGGTCGAAAAATTGTTTAAACAATTTTTTTAAACGAATTCACAAAAACAATTATTTCACTTCGGACAATTTTTTTTAGATTTGGGCCATTCGGAGAAAAAATGTCTCTTGTGACTTTTCTCTAAAATTGTCGAGTTATACGCGATTTAAAATTTGAAAAATGCAAAAAATGGCTATTTTCAAGGTTTAATAACTCGGTTAAAAGTTATTATTATGAAAGTTTAAAGCCCCCCCCCCCCCCCCCCCTAAAAGATCGTGAAGAAATTTTTGCCATTATTTTTATTATTATATTATTATTAACAATGAGCGCTAAGAGCGTATGGAGGCGGCCGTCAATGTGAGTGCGAGTGAGATGCACCATTCTTCTTCTTCTTGACTGAAGACTTGACTTGAAATGAATCTTTGATTTCGACACCTGATAATAATATGAAAAACATTGTAACTGACTTTTGCTTAGTTTACAGGAGAGCGATTTCAAAAAATTTCCACATTTTATGTTTTTTGTAGTTTTTTTAATCCATATTATATAACTTTTCCTCAGCTTTTAACGTTCACGTATCACATTGTTGTTAAAATTACTGGTCCTGATTTAGGTCCAGTTACAATACCACTTTTTTTAAGAATTTTAGGTGAAGATCATTGTGAATGGTTTATACAATGATATTTCAACAAAGTATGTTTCTTTGATTAGGTACATGTAAATGGTAACTATACTAAATTTACAATCAAGATGCAGTAAAAATAAACAAACCAGGACACGTTAAATGATACTAGGAGCATTCCCGAATCATAATTTACAATATATAAACTTTGGAAATCACGATTTGGGATTTATAATGTATATACATTGTAAATTATGATTCGGGAGTGCTCCTAGTAGCATTTAACGTGTCTTGGTTTGTTTATTTCTACTACATCTTGATTGTAAATTTAGTATAAGTAAATATCAAAATGAAGAGATTATTATTAGTTTTTTAAACGCTTTTATTTAGTTTAATCGTTTGCGTCAAATTTTTAGACGTTAATTTGACTGCCTTTTCTTCAATGGAAATGAATGAAATTTTGCAGACATATGGATTCGCGGGAACAATACACGAATAGTCGATCAAATTTTTTTTTATGTTTATGAATTGTTTAAATAAAAAAAAACGATTTTAATGGAAAATGCTTAAATTCTCTTTTTTTTACAATGTAGAAACTTGAAACTTTTACAGATTGTAGCTAATTATATGAACTATATATAATTTCACTTTTTACGTTATGCTTCATATATAAACAATAAAGTTTTAAATTTATCCAGTTTCTGTCCGATTTCTATCCAGTTTTCAGCGAAAAAAAGTTATGGCCCTCCAGAGGGACGAATGCTGCCCTTAGTATTGTCGTGGGCTTCGACTGTCCATAAAACGCAAGGTTCAACTGTTGACTACGCTGCGCTGTCGTGAACTTGGGCCCGAAAGTGTTTGCGTAAGGACAGGCTTAATAGCCTGCATTGAGCCTGCAAAGCTTACGTTTCATTGAGCCGAGTGCGATCATTAAGGTACGTATCCATACAAGGGTGAACCCCGCTCGGTGTAGCTGCTCAAATGGATACAGCATGCGCTCCCTTACATATAAACCGCAAACGGTTGAAACGAAGAGTGTACGCGCCAAGCGGCGATCACCGACGTATCCACTAAGTGGAGCTACTACACCGAGCGAGGTTTACCCGTGTATGGATACGTACCTTTAGACGGCTTGCGCATCGAAGAACTGCATTGCGAGAAATTAACAGCGACTGCACCGTGCAATAGTAAAGTATTACAAGAGATGGAAATACTGCGAAAACTGTAATAGTCGTAAATAATGATTTTGATTTAAGAAATGTATGAAGAAATTACAGAAAATGTACAATGTATGTATCAAAAGTTAAAATAAATGCACAAAAGGTATCTGTCATCTGTCATATATGGTAGCCTCGTATTTCCGTGAGACTGTGTAAAAATATATGTATCTGTAATAAAATCAGGCAATAAAAAAGTACTCTACCAGGGGTCTGTAAATTTATCAATGACTCGACCTATAACAGTACAAAATTTTAAGATTCCACTCGATATTTACATTCAGACGTGCCTGGTATAATGTTTTAAAATATGGGCAGTCAACCAGATGAAGTTTTCATCGAACTGTTGGCCAGTCCATGTGGACCAACGGCCAATGAAAACATCGGATATCGTTGTTATGACAAATCATAATGCGTTATCTTTTGTCGGCAGACTTATTCATACTTAGGGTGCGTGGGGTAAGATTATAACAGTATTTGACTGGCTTGCGGAGTCATAAACTAGGGTATCAGATTTTCGACCGTCCAGTGCCGAAGGCACGGGACAAGGTAGGCAAATTTGTATAATATTTTATTTTTAAATTGCGGATATGACCAACAAATTTTTGGGAAACAAGAATATTTTTAGTCAAACCAGAACTGCTACAGCGTTCAGTTAAATTAAAATTTCAAATAGTGAACTGCAAGTAAGTTTGGTCGTGACTTTATCAGTGTTTTTTCTACGGAAAGCATTTTAAAATTGTACATTTTATACTTTTTTTATTTTTACGTGATATTTTTTATGTTTTTATACGTTTGATACTTTTAAAATGTTGCGTTCGTGGTGCGAAAATAGTTCTACAGCTGAAGAGACAATGGAACCCTCTAATCAATTGGAGGATTTACAAAGGTGTGTAGTAAAACGTAAGCGACATTTTCAATACCTTTCTGATGATGCCAAACGTCTGCTGAAAAATGTTTATGAAGGACTTTGTACTGAATTGTCTAAATCAGAGGCAATTGCAGAAACATGTTTTTTAACCAAAGTGCCCAAAGCAACCTGCTACAAGATTATAGGAGAAACATCTTCTTCTAGACAGAAGAGAAAGGATTGTGGCAAATTCAGAAAAATAGAACCGCACTTAATTGAACCTATAACCAGAACAATATACCAAATGTATGCGGCTAACATTTTTCCAACTATTGAAAGCCTTCGAAGTGAATTAGTTCGAAAGGGCATTCTCTCATGTTCAGCAACAACACTTCGATTATTTCTTAAAGCGAATAATTTTAAGTACAAAACAATAGACAAGCGCCAGACGCTAATGGAAAGTACTAGAATAATTTCTTTAAGAAATAGTTATATAAGACAAATAACTGAATATCGAAAAATGAAAAGAAATATTGTTTATTTAGATGAGACCTGGTACGATACTCATGACACAGTGAAAAAAAGTTGGACAAATAATAACAAAAAGTGTTTCAACTCAGTACCGCCCAATAAAGGAAAGAGGATTATAATTTTACACTGCGGTGGGGAAAATGGATGGATCGACGATGCATTATTATTATCTGCAAAACAAATTAAAGACGCGTCTCTAGATTATCATGACGATATGGAAAGTTCAATTTTTGAATCATGGTTTGAAAGATCTCTTCTTCCGAAATTACCCCCACATAGTGTGATTGTCATGGATAACGCATCATATCATTCAAGGTTAATGAAAAGAATTCCAAATAATAGTTGGAATAAATTACAAATTCAGGAATTTTTATTTACGGAAAATTTGTATTTTGAGGCATCATATACCAAACAGCAATTGTTGGAGGTTGTTCATAGCAGACAGTACGAAAAGGAATATGTTGTAGACAACTGTGTTCGTAGTAATGGGCATACTGTGCTTAGACTTCCTCCTTATTATTGTACATTGAACCCAATAGAGTTAATATGGGCTCAACTTAAAGGAAACATAAGGAGAAGAAACGTGGCTCCTAAATTTTCTTCTACTGTTCTCCAGTTAATTAGAAGAGAAGTCACAAAAATCACAGAAACCAACTGGAAAAATGTAATCAAACATGTGATCGGAGTGGAAAATGACTATCTTAAATATTTACCAACATTAATCAAAAAAATAACTATAAATTTAGATGATACGAGTGATACAAGTGATAACAGTGACTCTGAGTAGATACTAAGTACAAAGAATATTATAGCCCCTAGAAGAAGCTTTTATATGAAACAGATGGTCACGTTTATAAGCAGGCTTGTTGACGAGGGATGTTGCGGCCGCAGTGCGGGCGGTGGTGAGATGACGGTGACTACGGACGTTGTCAAATATATGCACCTCCATAGCACCTACTCAGTTGGAACGCAAAATTCTATGCTAAAAGGTTTCAGGGCCGTACCCTTCTACTCACGTCTATATTCTTTGGTAAGTACTTCATTTGAATTAGGTGTTAGTTGAAACCTTTATTTCTCTTGTAATTGGAGGTATTCTCGTTTTGCTTATATATCTTTGAAAACAGGGTATAAACACAGTTCTTGATAGGACAAAAAGGTACAAAGTTCTTATCTCCCACCTCCACTAGTTTCATTCCTTTTTATTTCACAACTTAATGTATTTTCCATCTTTTGCGTTATTCTGCCGGTTATTAGCGAGCTCATCACTGTATAGTTTAATGTAAATATGTACATTAATAGTTATTTATGATATAAGTGTTAAAAGTAAAATTTTTAAGGCATGCATGTGAAAGTTTGCAGAATGAGCGAAGCGAATTCTGCAATTTACATGAGTGCCTTAAAAATGTACTTTTTAACACGTATATCATACAATATTTTTTCTACAAACGTTATAAATGTATAAAATACAATATTTTTGTTAATTGCTGAAACCGTGAAACCTATGACGCGTAAAAGGTAAAACTGGTTGTCTACACTCGAGGGGAATGTCTAAAAATTCTTGGCGAAAATATTATTCCGTTACATAAACTTGTTTTTTTTCTACAAACGTGTTAAAAATGCAATAATACAGTTTAAATTAAATTTTAAAAAACCTTTTAAAAAAATTGCATTTTTAACACGTTTGTAGAAAAAACTTTTTAAAATACGTTCACCGATAATAGCCATTTTCTATTTATTACAATGACAGTAGTTGGTACTTTACTTATAATTTTTCGGAAATGAATATAACATGAATTTACTATTTGTTGTTGTGTTTTTTACAATACATAATTTAGACAGCATTGGTAATAATAAACAACCAATTATAACCAATACATAACTTAGACAGCATTGGTAATAATAAGCAACCAATTATTCAGCCGAGTACTGGTAAACAAAATGTATATTTGTAAATTATAATTTTAATCTCGAGTAGTTGATAATTATATTTTTTTATAATTAAAATAAAAAAGGTCGTAGAAAAAGTATAGTATTCTACCGCATGTAATGGCTATTACTCACTCTGGGGAATTACGACACTCGCCTTCGGCTCGTGTCGCAAACTTCATCATCGTGAGTAATAGACACCATTACATGCTCGTTGAATAATATACTATTATTGAGAATGTTTTTATATATGTAGATATTATTATTTTACAATAAGTTCTGCTCAGTCGAGTCGATTAGTGTTATCACTTTCGAGAAATATCACAGAAGTTAATAACGCCGATATTTTTTATTTAAACTATATTTTTATAAACTATTTTGTAAAATATTACCCACATAATAATAATATACCCACATAATAATAATATGCCCACATAATTTGGGGACATGCGACGATCCCATTTACACTTGTCCTAAAATTAAATGTTTGCAAAATAATAACTTTTATGTAATTTAAAATTAGATATCTACGCTACTGTTCAGTAGAATATTATCATGGTCATTTTAACAGTGTTGCCAATTTCTTAGTATCTTATCTGCTCTTCTTAGCGTAAATTTTCCAACGGAATTAAACGCCGACCATACCTACATCCTTTTTTTAAACATGACGATATATTTTAATGTTTGAAAAGTGTAAGACTTAAAAGTAAAAAATAAAACAATAGGAAAAAAATTTTTTAAGAAACGCTTTTATTTGACTAAAAGTTATAATATAAAAAAAAATCAACTAAAAATCAAAAAATAAAAAAAATCAAACTCGACGGATTATTCGAAAAAAACGTTCGTTAAAAAAATGAAAAAATATAACACATTCGTTAAAGAAAAGCGTGGGGCGCGTCTTCATCGAATAAACGGTTTTCGCCCCACGCTTTTCTTTAACGAATGTGTTAGATTTTTTCATTTTTTTAACGAACGTTTTTTTCGAATAATCCGTCGAGTTTGATTTTTTTATTTTTTGCTTTTTAGTTGATTTTTTTATATTTTAACTTTTAGTCAATCATAACTAAATAAAAGCGTTTCTTAAAAAAAATTTTCATATTGTTTTATTTTTATTTTACTTAAAACGTGATTTTTTACTCAAACAAGTATGTATCTAAGAATTCACATCATACATACTAACAAGAAGTAATAAAATAATATCGGTTAGATTTATGTACCACAAAATTAACATGTACAAATTATAAAACAGTTTATAATAATATTTTATTAAAAAAAAACAAAATTATCCTTAAGCAAACCTTTATTCTGAATCATCATCCGAATATTGTGTTTCTTGAGAGTGGAAGGATACAAGCAATATTGCTCTGGTATAGCTTTACTAGAGCACAAAACAATAAGATCTTTATATTTTGAAGTTGTTATGGGGAGTAATCCATATATGCTACAGGATTTTTTATTTGGTAGCCCTTTTGCTCAATTTTGGTTTGTGTTCTAGGTTTATAAATGATATTTGATCAGAAATAAGATTGTAATCAAAACTGAGAACATGTGTTTGTTGTCTACATATTTTCGTATATTGTAACTTTCGACCAGAAAACTTTATTTATCTATGTCTAAATCCCAATTCGGTATTTTGTTCAACATTGATTTAAAGTCCGAGCTATAATTTTAACTTAGTTCTTTTAAAGCGTATGGTTTTCTTATATATTTTCGTCTACAGCATTTGCTCTGTTCTTATGGCGACCACGCAATCTCCAGGTATATGCCCTTCACCTTCCTGACTATCAATGTTTTTGAATAGCGTAGTTAGCCACATATCTGTTATGTTAAAAGTGTCTGTGTAAAAAAATGTTTGCTTACAAACTTGGAGTCGGTGTTCTGCTAACTGCAAATTATATTCATTGATGTCAAGTTTCTTATGGGCTCTTGTAACTTTGCAACCTTTCTGTGTTATCTGAGAACATATCTACATAAATATTGGCTCTGTTTGTCATATCAGCTATTGCCAAAAATTTGAGATAATTTCTTATTTACATTTAGATTTACATTTTCTGTTAGGTTACATTTATCGTTACATCCAGGTCCCAATTCTCTCATTTCGTTAATTTTCTAGTTTTTCTAATATATTCTTGGCCAGAGTTCCTCAGTTTCTTCCAGACATTCATTTTGCAAACACTTGTATCTCTTTATCTCTTCCTTCCAAGATTTGTTCTCTTAGGGTATTTTTTTTCTTAGCAGACGTATTTATTGATGAACTTGTACTTTTGGTGCATGCAGAAGTTTCCACTGTCGATGTAAGTTGAGCGTGCAATCCATTGTGAACATCAGGTACCTTATTTTTATCAGAGACCAGGGCGCATCTGTAAAAATATTAGTACATTTGGACGTTGAGAGGTGACTCAAATTTTTTTGCAGAAATTCCTTGAAAATAACTCAAAAAATAATATTTGAGTTATCCTTCCTCTCAAAAAGGTCCGGAACATTGTCTAAATAATCAAAATGTCAAAAAATGAAGGAAAAATTCGATTTTTTTCTTCGTTTTTTGATTATAACTTTAAAAGTATTCATTTCCGAGAAAAGTTGTGCTGACATAAAAGTTGCGTAATTCAATTTTCTACACTATAGAGGTGGTTAAAAATTTAGAAAATAGTCACCCTTGTTGCAAAATATCAATAATTGCGAAAAAAAACATACAAAAACAAGTATTCGCATTTTACATTTTTCAACCATTTATGCGACACTTAGAACCTTCATATTTCACACAGAAAAACTTTTTGATGCAATAAAACAATACTGTAAATTTCATTAAGATCGGTTCAATAGATTTTGCAATCCAGGTTTCGCAAAAAAAATTCATTTTTTCAAAATTTTACAGGACTAAAAATAAAGCAGATAGCAAGTTGAATTTTTTTGCGTATAGAAGTGTACTGTACCTTTCATTTGCAATTTTTAAAATTAAAATCGATTAACTACCACGGCGTCAGGAATTTTTTTAAATAAACATTAATTATTGGTGCTATGCGCAGGACAGCGGATAGTTTGCTCTGATTGGGCATTCCAATGACCTTTGATAATGATTGATACATTTTAATTTTTATTACATTTCGATATAAATAAATAAATTTGTTTATTGCAAAATAAAAACACATACTCTATCCTTTGAAATAACACTTTTTTTTAGCAAAAACTTTTTTTGTTCATATATTTTAACTTAGAAAATAAAAGTTTATATTTTTAAACGTACGCAATTGTTTAAACAATATTTCACAAACAATAATAAAATTAGTTTAATTTTTGTGGAATTAAAATATTAAAATACAACAAAATATAGAGTAAGAAAATAATATATCAGATAAAGATTGGAAGAAATTTTGGTGGAAATCAACTTGTGTGAATCAAACACGGCTGTCCTGCGCGTAGCACCAAAAATTAATGTTTATTTAAAAAAATTTCTGACACCGTGGTAATTAATCAATTTTAATTTTGCAAATTGCAAATGAAAGGTACAGTACACTTCTATAAGCAAAAAAAAATTCAACTTGCTATCTGCTTTATTTTCAGTCCTGCAACATTTTAAAGAAATTAATTTTTTTTGCGAAAGCTGGATTGCAAAATTTATTTTGCAAAATCTGTTAAACCGATCTTAATGAAATTTACAGTGTTGTTTTACTACATCATACAGTTTTTCTGGGTAAAATATGACGGTCCTAAGTATAGCATAAATGGTTGAAAAACGTAAATTGCGAATACTTGTTTTTGTATGGTTTTTTTCGCAATTATTGCTATTTTGCCACAAGAGTGACCATTTTTTAAATTTTTAACCAATTCTATATTGTAGGAAATTTAATTACGCAACTTTTATGTCAGTACAACTTTTTTCAAAAATGAACAGTTTTAAAGTTATAATTAAAAAACCAATAAAAAAATCGAATTTTTCCTTCATATTTTGACATTTTGATTATTTAAACAATGTTCCGGACCATTTTGAGCGGGAGGATAACTCAAATATTATTATTTATTGAGTTATTTTCAAGCAATTTCTGCAAAAAAATTTGAATCGTCTCTCAACGTCCATCTCAAAACAGATGCGCCCTGGACTATCAGTAGAAGTTAGTTCGGTCGTAAATGATGATATAGAATATAGATGTTACAATGTTTTTATACAAAATATCCATCAATAATAAAAAATTTTAATATTGTAACATTGGTTACAATAGTTTTTCCACCAAGTGATTCAAAATTTGCACTTAGCGTTTGGCCACACGGGCGATTTTTTACGGCCGCCGTAAGAGCCGTAAAAATCAGCGCGAAAATGGATCCCACGGTGAGAATAAGTAGATGGCCAGACTGAGCTGTAAAATATCGCGCAGCAACAGTCTGGCCATCTACTATTCTCACCGTGGGACCCATTTTCGCGCTGATTTTTACGGCGGCCGTAAAAAATCGCCCGTGTGGCCAAACGCTTACAATGAGGTTATTTTGTTAAATAAATTTATATTTACATAATATAGGATAAACGTTTTTAGACCAAAATGAAGGTTATCCTTTATAGATGTCATTTAAACCATAGTTGGCTTAAACATTGTAAGTAGAGTTACAATGTTATCCATAACAGGTGTCGATTTTAGTCAATATAGCTGGTATTAAATACCTATGTTGTTTATAAGCGGATGTCACTATAAACGGTTGTAACTGTATTCCCAAAAAATATCCAGAAACGTTTTCCACTCCCACCCTCGGCCGTCTTCCTCCTAAAACTCCCCTCCTGGATTGTTACATCGATTTACCAAGAATATGTACGACAGAAAAAAATATTTCAAACAAGAAATGTAGCTGACATAATTTTGGACAGAAATGTTTTATAGCAATTTTTCTGTAGAATCAACCGTTCTCCCAGAAATAACGCTTGAAGCGATCTTCGATTTTGAATGTAAGTTTGTATCAAAATTTGTATCGACTCAACGGTCAAAATTCGATATCTTTTAACCTTCCGATGACCAACCTTTTTTTGTTACACGGATGACCAAGGGGTCATCAAATGACCCCAGGTCAAAAATGTCAAAAATGACAATTAACAAAAAAATGAAGTTTTTTTTTATTATTTTTATGGCATGGACTTTATGTCATTCAGCATTCAGCCAGTCACGCCAGTCACAACATGAGTATTAGTGTCATGTGTAGTGTGTATGTTGAGTAAGTGTCTTGTTACTTTGCAAAGTCGACGTTATTAGCGTAAAAATACTTGGAATTACACATAATGGACAGTATTTTACTCAACATCAATTTCAGAATATATTTTTTATTCGTAAAATATAGGGAATTTTTTTTATTTCAAAATATGAGGATATCTAGAATGATATTAAAGTCAAATAAAAAAATAATGCTTGTTTTCATTCTGGTGGGGTGTGGAATAGCATTATGTTGTTTTATATGCCATTAGAGTGAAAACTTAGTCTTGTAGCAGTTGCCGCTAGGGCTTCTATGCCATTTCGTTCGTTGCAACCCGGGACTGCACGCTGGGGTTTTGTTTTGGTTGGATCAGGGAGAGCAGCATATGTGCCTCCTGATGAGAGACTAATAAGTTTCGAAACCGGTAGAGGTGCTTGATGCACTCTCTGATTGGACTAGAATATGGTTCGGCTGTATTTTCGTTTTGCACCGAAATTTAAAATGGTTATTCAATTTTTAAAAAAATAATGAGTTAAAAATTGAAAATACATTTGAATTTATTAAAGAAAAACATACGCTGGGGTCACACTTTCCCCCGCTTGGTCATCCGAAGGTTAATTGACAAAAATAAAAATGCCTTTTAAAGGTGAAGAATGCAGCTTTCGCATGCAATTTTTGCATTTTGCCGCAAATGTTTACAGCCTTACTGTTTACAGCCACAAATTGGTTCATTTACTTTGTTACATCTGGTTATAGGTCTATCTGGTTGTTTTCTTTATTATTGTTTATTTTTGATATATTTTTATATTTTTAAAATGAAGTGTCCCAATCACCATAAGTTAATCTGTGACTAGTATATTTTTCGACTTATAGACATCTCAGCTTTGATCTAGTTAGTGGACACCGTCTATAGAACATGAAATAGCTGTCTTTCCTTTAAGGGAAGTTTTTTTTAGAAACGTTTTTCACAAAAATCAAGATATTTATCCCAATAGGCTACTGTCATTGGACTATTTGCTATTCAAATACCATTGTTTAATACAATTCAATTACTTGATAACTTATCTAAAGAAATAAAAGTTCCTGAAACTTATCAGAAAAACAATAAAAAGTTTTAAATTTATTTTTTGATAAGAGTTCGATACGGGTTTTAAATGAAACAAATGTTTATAAAACAGCCAAACCTTTCAACGTAGAGTATTTGAATTTTAGATTACAGGTGAACACCTTAGGGTACGAACATGCCGAAGATATATGGATGTGCGCGGTGTAGGTCGCGATCGCGGTCGCTACATCGATGTCACAACAAACCTTCATTTTCTTATGAGATCGCACATACCAAGGGTGTGGCACCCGTTCACCCTCGCGACCTATCATCGCGGTTTACAGCGATGTCGATGCCAAAACAAAATAGTTTGTTTTACATCATCGCGATCGAGCTGCTGATCCCGTGGTAAATTAAAGTTTATTGGTGGTTTTTAAACCACGTGACATTCGCTGGAGATACGGCTGGTGTATTTATTCATTTCTTGTTGTAATCAGGTTGCGACAAGTTTTGGTTATATGGAAACCGCAAAGAACACTGAAAGGTATGTTCTGCTCGGCATCGATGTAAACCTCGACCGCGATCGCGACCTAATAGACCGGTCTAGTTAGACTCAAAAATAGGAGTGAGCCTACAATAATTACCATCAAGCTGAAAATTGGCAGGATTGTTCAAAATACCATCATAAATGAAATCTAAAAAGTCCTCATAAATCCGACCCCTGCTAAAAATTTTACGCGGGGTGAAAGGTCACCAAATATTGTTTTTAGCGATTTTCAGCGAAACGGCAAGTTTTATCGTAAAATTAGCTTTAACAAAAAATGTAGGTTAGATAATTATCTATAAAAAATATCTTAATAGTTTTTTTCCTAAGAGCCACTGTTTTTGAGATACAACGATTCAAAAGTTGAAAGACTTCTAATCGTCATAATATATGTATTAGTTAGTACACCAGGTATATACTGAAGCTGTAATACAAGTAAACATAATATTCTATCGGTCAACTTAACTTATATTACACATAATAATATAAGATTATAAATATGATAATGTTTCTACTATACAGCTTGCGGTCTACCGAGGGATGCAATGTATAAGCTGTATTATATTACAGTGTCAACAAAAAAATCTTTACAAAGTGAATGTAACGCGAAAATAATAAGAATTATTTGAATTTTACGGCTTAATCCCAACAAAAATAGTAAATTAATATGACAAAGTATTACCTTACAATAATACTTTTTATTTATGCGCCTTAGTTCAATTTGTAAAGATGGGTTTTGTCGGAATAAACACGTTCGTCGGCTAATCTAATCGCCCTACCTATTCTTTTCTCAGAAGGGTTTGAACATAATAATGAAAGACAACTTTATTTGATGGCTATAATGATTTTACGAGAAATATTAGAGCTGCAGAACAACGTCGTAGAACTTCAGCAACATCTTCATCTTCTAATATTTTATTTGATCAATCTATGACAGTATCTACTACTCAACAGAAATTTCTTGCAAATACTCACAACAAATCTCGGTTCATTTCAATGCTGAAAGCTAAGTTTATTGCTGAAAATATATCGGTAAAACAAGCTAATAATGATGCTGACGTAATGATAATTGAAACAGCCATAGAGCAATTCAACTTAACAAATACAACTATTGTTGTAGGTGAAGATGTAGACTTGCTCGTATTACTCACTGGTGGAACCCCAATCGAAAAAACTATCTTTTTTTAAAACCTGGAAAAGCTCAAAACCAATCGGAAATATATTCATCGAAAAGTTTATCTACGTTTGCAAAATGTCAAATTAAATACTATTTTTACACGCAATAACTGGCTGTGATACGACATCTGCATTTTTCAGGAGGGGTTAAACGACTGTTTTTTAAATGTTGAAAAACAAGATTTACTTGAATGTGCTGAAGTTTTTAAAAAAACTAATTCAACTCCACAAGAAGTTATTTCCAACGGAATTAGCTTTCTTCTCTCTATGTATGGAGCGCCTAAGAAAACTACGTGCTTAGATCAGTTTCGATATGCATGTTTTTTTAAAAGTACTCGAAACAAAAAACAAGTGCAGCTATCTTGTCTTCCTCCAACCTCAGCGGCTGCTCATTAACATCTTTGTCGGGTATATTACCAAGTTCAAGTGTGGCTTGGTTATCAGCTAGATCCAAAAGACTGGGGATGGAAATTAGTCGACAGTTCATTAGAACCAATTCAAACTTTACTCCCCCCTGCGCCGGAAAAACTCCTGAACACAATTTTTTGCCACTGTAAAAAGGGATGTAGCGCTAAATGTGGTTGCAAAAAAGTTAGACTGTTTTGTTCGGTAGCATGCACTAATTGTCTAAACCGGTCGTGCTCCAATGTTGAATCACCAACAATTGAGGATTCGTTTGATTCTATCGAGGAGCCATGCGATGTGTCATTATTGGGACAATTTACTTGCACCCAGCATGAACAAGAAGAAGAAGAAGAACAAGATGAAAAAGAAGAAGAAAAACTAGAAGAGGAAGAAGAACAAGGGAAGCAGAAGTATTAGAAAATTATGAACCAGTTTGATAAATTTCCCTTTTTTTTTAATTTATACCGCTTTATATAACTTTTATCATTTTTAACCCTTGCCAATATCAATTATTAAATAGCTTTAAATTAAACAGAATCATAACAGATCCGTGGAATAGGCCTACTGGGGAAACCACGTTAAAAAAACGCGTTAAGTACACTACCTCAAAGGTGGTGTGGAAACGTGTGCGCATATTATGACGATTACCACTTTTTGAATCGTTATATCTCAAAAACGGTGGCTCTCAGGAAAAAAGTAATAAGGCATTTTTTATAGATAATTATCTAATCTACATTTTTTGTTAGAACTAATTTTACGATCAAACTTACCGTTTCGTTGAAAATCGCTAAAACCATATTTGGTGACCTTTGACCCGGCGTAAAATTTTTAGCAGGGGTCGGATTTATGAGGACTTTTTAGATTTCATTTTTATGATGGTATTTTAAACAATTCTGCGAATTTTCAGCTTGATGGTAATTTTTGTAGCCTCGGATGCGTAAGTTGACCGGAGTATAAAACGCGCTCATCCATGTATCTTCGGCATGTTCGTACCCTTAGGTAGGCCGCACATCAAAGAAACATGGAACTGTGAAACATGAAACGTGAAACATGAAATAAATAAATAAATTGTGAAAAAAGTAACCGTTTCATGTGATACACTAATCGAACAAACAAAAATAAAATTTGTATAGTCGACAATGAAAAGTGCTGACGAAGTCATTGCTGTCGTGGCAACTCTTTTATTACTGTCTAAGGCCCATCAAAGAAACGTGAAACATAAAATATGAAACAAATAACTTGTGAAGAATGAAACTATTTCATGTTATATACTAATTAAAGAAACAAAAATAAAATTTGTATAGTCGCCAATGGAAAGTGATGATGACGAGGTTATTGCTGTTGTGGCAACTCTTTTAAACTAGAAGTCAAACGATAAAGATTGCACGTAATTTTCCCCTTGTTGCCATATTCTAAATTTGAAAAAATATATAGGAAATAATCAGATTTTTTTGACACGCCATTCCTATTATGGCGCGGCCGTTATTTTATTCCTATTATTTTTGAAAAAATATATAGGGAATAATCAGATATTTTGACACGCCATTCCTGATTGGTAAATTTTTCGTGCGTATTGAACTAATGAATCGTCGCAATAATTTGCGTCGCAAATTTTTATCAGTGAGGACTCGGTGCTCAAATCATTTGATCTTCGCTCGAAAACGATAACCGATGGAGCGTGTGCGTTGTGTGCGTCGAAAATTCTTGCGTCTGATTTATGCGACGAATACGTCCACACTAGCACAATTTACTTCGAGCGCCCAAATATTTGCGACGAACAGCTGGTACGCACGAAAAATTTACCAATGCGGACGCGGCATTACAGTGAGCATTTTATTGGCTAGAAGTAGTGACGATTATATATGACGTCATTATTAGGTTTAGTGACATTGAAAATTATTGTAACTGCCGTCTGTCATAATATCGGAGGTTAAATATAATGTCAATTTATTGTTTTCAAATTACATTTTATTTATTTGGTTTATATTTTAACAACAGTTTATTTTTTCATCAACTTCACTTTCCCTGCCCTATCCTTGATTGGTCTTGTTGTATGGTAGGTTTAATTAGGCGTTAATTTTAAGAAATGTTGCTGGCTAATCTTTGTTTCACTCTTAAAGACCAAGAGAAACAGTGTAGGCTGTAGCAGCTTTGTAAATAAATGTGTTTTTTATTTGGCAACAGCGCTGTCCTGCCAAACTTGACGGTAGCGAAAAAACATATATGAGGAAAAATTTGTTGAATTTGTTTGCCTTTAAGTTTGTACAGGTGGGTTATGATGTCATTAAATCTATGACGTGCATTCCTAATTGTTTGACTTCTAGATTATTACTGTCCAAAAATTATAACCATAGTATATATTGGTTACAAACGAATTAAATAATCATCTTGCCAAACATTTACATTGTTTTATTGTGGGTCCTGGTTTAAAGAAAAACGATATTTTCTTGTTATTGTTTATTCGAGTACCTCTCCAGGTTATAATTGTACAACTCTTCGTTCTGCTTCACCACAGAAGCCAATGCAATATTAAATTATATTGGTCGGCATTCATTTTACGTACGTAATTAATTGTCCAAAACAATGAAACTGAAACCGAAAAATATAACACGACCTATTTCATGAAACACGTTTCAAGACGATAAAAATGTTTCATGGGCATGAATCACACTCGTTTCATAGAGGGTGGACGTCTATTTGCTTAGCAGTATTTTATTTCCATGATACGTGTTTCATGTTTCGCGTTTCATGTTTCTTTGATGTGCGGCCTCCCGAAGATAAAAATGTTTCACAAGCATGAATCACACTCGTTTCATTGGTAGGCGGACTTCTATTTGTTTAGCAGTGTTTTATTTTCATGAAACGTGTTTTACGTTTCATGTTTTAAGAGCGTGATACACACGCAATCTTTAAGTACGCGGGTTTAAAGATCTCGGACTTACTCGGCTCGCCGTCGGTGATACACGGCAGACTTAAAGTACGCGGTTTTAAAGATCGCGGTCGCCGTCGCGTCGGTAGCAAAAAATTTAGAAACTGTCCTCGTGGTTAAATTTTTTATTTTCTGTGTACCTAATTTGGCTGAAATCTTATGTTTTTTAGTAGAGTTTGATTATTTTTTTGATCAGGTTTTGTTAAATAGAAGAATAATCTGATTTTTTATAAGTGTGGTAAGCTGTCAAAATCATGATGTGAAGTATAGCACTTAATACAAGGTAGGCATAAACAAACAAAATATCATAGATAAGATGGTAATATTTTCATCAGGAGGATAAAACAGCCTATAAATAATTAGGTTTACTCAAAAACAAATAATCAAAATAATTTAGTATAGCTTAAAATAGTGTTTTACGGTTTTCTCAAAACTTATAAAATGTAACTTGTCTCCTTTCAACAATAAACGGTTGAATTATTTCTAGGCAATTTGCTTAATTAGTGAAAATATAAGTGTAACTTTAAACGCAATAACATGATGGCTCGAGGCTCGTGGCTCGTGGCAGTGATACACGTACGGGTTACAAGTAAGATTTCAAACTTGTTGGATCGACGGCGTACTTACTCGGCGGACTTAAAGTACGAGTACTTGCGGTGATACACGCGCGAAAGAGGTCGCGAACCATAAGTTCGCGTACTTACTCGCGTGTGTATCACCCCTTTTACGTTTCATGTTTCTTTGGTGTGCGGTTTCCCTACAATGAGTGTTGAACTTCTTACATTACAGTCGTGGCTAAAATATAATTTCGTTTTACCAGGAAACATCATTTTCACAACAAATTCGCCTCTTCAGTCATAATCTTCAAGGGACTCCAAAGTTATCAACTGTAACATATTTGCTTGGCTTATAAATTATAAAAAAAACTATTCGATATAACTACATAATGAACTGATGAAAATTTTCAACAGAATTGTCCTGGTAGCAGATATAAGAATTATCAGGAAAGTATATCGAAACTAATCAGTAAATGCAGTAAAACTTGTCATACTTGAGTACAAGTATGTTATCTTCATCGTAAATCAAAGCGAATGAAGAAAATATTCTGGATTTTGTGAAAATTATGTCTGAGTCATGAGAACAGTACATACCCTTACGTCTTGTGGTTGATATTTGTTATTCCCTATACTAAATTTACAATCAAGATGCAGTAGAAATAAACAAACCAAGACACGTTAAATTCTACTAGGAGGACTCCCGAGTCGTAATTTACAATGTACAAACTTTGGAAATCATGATTTGGGATTTACAATGTAAATTATTATTTGGGAGTGCTCCTAGTAGCAGTTAACGTGTCTTGGCTTGTTTATTTCTACTGCATCTTGATTGTAAACTTAGTATAGGTGGATATGAACATTGTTTAATAATATAGAGGGCGAGATGTGAATTTTGACTGAAACATAATTCGTCTTAACTTTTAAACAGTTCGATGTTTTTTATTTCTTTTGTACGTGGAAGACCCGTTGCCAACCCATCTCCGCGAGGAAGGTTGGCAATCATCATTGCTATTCTTTTGACACCAGAGCCCGAAAGATTTTAGTTGAGCTACATCCAAATCATTCTCTAAGATTTCTCAGCCAGGACATTTTTCTCCTACCTATGCTGCGCCTTCCTTGAATATTTCCCTGCATTATTAATTTTAGGAATTCATCTCTGTCACCACGTGTTATATGACCCAGATATTGTAGTTTTCTTATTTTGATGGAATCCAGTATCTTCCTACTGTTCTCTATTCTTCTTAGTACTTCTTCATTGGTTATTTTGTCTGTCCAGGAGAATCTCAGCATTCTTAGATACGTCAACATTTCAAATGCTTCCAATCTATTGAGACATTGTTTATTAAGAGTCCATGTCTCCACACCATACAAAAAAAAACAGAATATACATAACACTTTAGTACTCGTTTTCCAAGATTTAGGCTGTGGTCTACTACATAATATTTGTTTCATATTATTGAATGCACTTCTAGCTTTTTCTATTCTAACTCTGATTTCTTTGGTATAATCGTTTGTTATATCTGCTCCAGGTTGTGTTTTGACTGCAGTAATAAGTACTATTCCGATATCTTTCTTTGATCATTATATAATCTATTTGATTTCTCATTATGTGATGTTCATTATCTCTTGGATTTCCACGTGTACAAACGTCTATTAGGTAATTCAAAGAACGTGTTCGTAACAATCGTCTCATTATCTTGGCAGAATTGTATCAACCTATCTCTTCTTTGATTTCTATTACCTAATCTAAAATTTCCCACTACATTACCTGTGCTACCCTTTCCAATTTTGGCGTTCAGGTCACCCATTATTATTGTGGCGGCACGTGCTCTTCGTCTTCTTTTTCGGCCATTGGGGCATAGACTTAAATTATGTTAATTTTTCTGTCTTTCGTTTTTAGTTGTAGTAGCATAACTCTTTCGGAAAAAGGTAGAAAATTCTGGACGTGTTGTGAGATTTTATTGTTCAGTATTATTGCCACTCCATGTCGATGTTGTGTGTCATTATTACCCGAATAGGTATGGTCTCTAACTTGACATTTTCCATTTGCTATCCATCGGGTTTCACTTATTCCTAAAATATTGATGTTAATTATTTTCATTTCTTGGATTACATTGTGTGTTTTTCCGGATTCGAACATGCTGGTCACATTCCACTTTCCAATTTTAAATTGACGGTCTGCTTTTTTCTTTTTCTGGCAGGGATTTCGCTGGTTGACGACCTGAAAAGCCCTGACTTGTTTCCTGCCGGATCTTGGTCTCCAATACCCATGATCAGTACACGTATGCTTACTCCGTCTTCTCATTTATTTTTAACAAAACGAACTAATTTTTTAAAACCGGACCTGCTTTTTTTTCAGTTTTAATAAATCAGTTGATTAGGTGATAGTAGTGTATCGTTTGACCAAAATATGAGACACAACGAACTTATCGTTCAAAAGTTATAAAGAATAGAAACTTCAGTCAAAATTCACAACTCGCCCTGTATATTACTAAACAATGGGAGCAGGCACTTTATCTCAAATACCTTTTTTATGGGTTTTGAAATATTTATTTTTATTTTCCAATTTGTCATATAATATATTTATGTCATAAATTTTTAATGAAAATAACGCATTCGTGCTTCTATATAGTAATACCAATATTTTATATTACAGCCTCGCAAATCTTTGGGCCCAGTAAGTCAAATAGCTCCCGAAACTACAACAGCAGCTATAGTAGCAGGCACATCAACTAACAAGGATCGCCAAACTCATCAACAAAACTTGGAGGAAGGTGACGACAAAAGAAAACCGATGAAACACAAATGGGTGCCCCTAGAAATAGACTTGAGCAAACCAAATAAAAACGAACGCAGGCGAAACGAACGAGCTGGTGACGAGAGATCGACGGTTAGTGAGGGCGATAAAGATTGGAGAGCTGAGAGAGAGCTCAACGGACACCCACAAAGTGGTCGACATTCCAGATCCAACCCTAGGAATCGCAGCGACAGGCAGCGAGGTGGTAGGAGAGGAGCAAATAATAGACAAAATAACAGAGGACAAAATAACTTGGACTATCTTGATTACCATTCTCACGAATTTCCAGGAAAGATTGGAGATTTAGCTGATGGACAAGCCTTCATGCCATATATGGGAACCTATTATTTCAATAGTAATAGCTATCTAAGTCTAGATGGGCCTACCATCAAGGAATATGTTCGAAACCAAATGTTAGTATATTTTTTTTATTTAGTGAATTATAAGGTGGAGTGGGGTAAGTTCGGACCGGTTTTCGTTAAGTTTGACTTTATAATTTTTTTGTAAATTATATTTCAAATATTTAACATTTTCTTGGTATCAACGTGAAGTAACATTAATACGCTATAATTCGCATTGCCAAAAACACCAATTTACATTGGAAATTAGAACTTTTGTAAAAAATTAAAAAAAAACAGTAACTATTCGAAGTTGCCCCATACAAACAGCTATTTAAAACTCAATGAAATTTATCTTCATATGTTATGGGACAAAATCGGAATTACTAATCCGTCATTTATGAAATTGTTTTTGTCAGATTAAAATAAGTTGCTTAGTTTAAAAGTTATACATTTAAATATAAGGAATGGTTTTTTACATGGCATTTATGTCCTGCCCGAATTTCTATCAATGGTCTTTTAATTGTTTCTGCTGATTACGCTCTTCGGTTCGTTTTTCTAACATAATATCTAACCATTTTGGATCTAAAAAAAGGTTATAAATAAATAATTTGAGCAAGAAACCATAAAAAGTACAAAAAAAACCTTTAAAATTGACGGGAAAAAGCACAAGTCCGGTCTTACCCCGCTACATGCTCCGACACGGTTCCCGGGAAGGGGGGTTATCGTGGGATGTCTTGTCACTGGGAATTTTCCGGCGTCAACTTGTTTTTTAATGATTCTTTAGTCAAAATTCACTGAGAGCGAAATCGCAGCACGTTCTTTTTTTAACTAAACGCGAAATGCATTTTTTTTGCACAAAGCTTTATATTCCGTAAGCATTTTACATCGTTTGAAATTCATATTGTATTACCAATATTTTTTTCTTTAAAAAAACTATCAGAAGTAGTTTTGGTGACATTAATACATTAGCCTGAATTTTTTCAGAATTTTCTGACTACTCTAAGAGCACTTTTTGAGGCTTTGAAAATGATTTTTTCACTTTTTTAACAGTTTTAAACTTAACGCTTTTGAGATAGTGCTCTTTTTCCGGGTGTGAGTATATAAATATACTTTATTCAATTTAATGATATTATTAGTATATATTATATAAAGACGAAATACAAGCTTAAATTATGCGCCAATTTAAAAAATTAACTAGGTATAAGAGAGGTATGTATTTTTGCATTACAGGTGTTACAGGTAGAAATTCAATAACCATGCCGTTGAATTCGACAAAAAATTAGTGCCGTAAAAAGGTATAACGGAACGCATATTTAAAATGGTATTATAATGTCATAATAATATTATTATTTAAACAAAAATTGTTTTCTTTTTCAGTAAAAAAATTTTGTAACACTTTGCCAATTTATTATACATCTAATATCTCTAATAATAATTGTTAATATTTTGCGGTCAACATATATCTGCATATTTATTTATATAATAAATAAATAATATAATATTATAATTATGTATGTTATCGAATTTCTACCTGTAATATCTATAGTGCAAAAATACGTATCTCATTAATATATACTCTCGGACAAAAATACTGCATATGCATGTGGAATGAAATTTTTTGTGCTGCTATCCTAAGCCCACCCGTATCATAGGAATAGAATTTATTTTCCGAATGCCATTTTTTAAAGTATCACATAAATACTATAATCGGAATTTACTACAAAAACTTATTTAAAACGACATTTGGAAATTCACAATGAAGAAACACCATACAAGTGTGAAATTTGTTTTAAACAGTTTTCTCAAGCTATTAATTTGAAAACACATATGATGAGTCACACTGGAGATAAACCGTACAAGTGTGAAACTTGTTTAAAGAAATTTGCTACAAAACCTCATTTAAAACGACATTTGGAAATTCACAATGAAGAAAAACCATACAAGTGTGAAATTTGTTTTAAACAGTTTTCTCAAGCTATTAATTTGAAAACGCATATGATGAGTCACACTGGAGATAAACCGTACAAGTGTGAAACTTGTTTAAAGGAATTTACTACAAAAACTTATTTAAAACGACATTTGAAAATTCACAATGAAGAAAAACCATACAAGTGTGAAATTTGTTTTAAACAGTTTTCTCAAGCAATTCATTTTAAAGAACATTTGATGGCTCACACTGGAGAAAAACCGTTCAAGTGTGAAATTTGTTTAAACCAATACACTGCAAAAACTAATTTAAAACGACATTATTTGAAAATTCACAGTAAATAAAAACCATATATATATGTGTATATATATATATATATATATGTATATATATATTTCGGTCAGGCCATGGACTTCGGGGGGTACGAGGTTTGCAGCGCAGTATATCGTGCCCCCAGTTGTACATGCTATGGCATGCTGGACGAGCCATACAGCCTGTAGTCACTACCCCGATGTATGAGCGGGAACACAATATGCATAAATACTCATACGCTCATGAATCGCACCTGGCGAGTCATGAGGGCCTTCACATTTCACTCTTCTTCAACTGGTCTTAAGTGAAATGTTCTTTGATCTATCCTATCAGCCTCCCTTGGCTAACTCTTGTTTTCTTCCGACCCCGAATGGCTATTAGGTTTCCGAGGGCAGACGGGTCACTATTTTATTCACACTATCTATTATTTCCTCTTAAACTCGCCAACACGCATGGCAAGCGCGGCGTTTTAAATTGCCATTTTCCCTCGAAAAATGAAATGTCAGATAATAAAGGAAGATTACCCCAGGTGAGTAGGGTTCAAAACCCAGAGTCTCACACTGATCTATCAGTCTGTCCCACGGATTCTGGGGGGGACAAAGTTCTGACACAACCTGAGAAAAACACAAAGCGATTTAAGATGAAAGTTGCAACGCTTAACGTTAGATCCCTGATGTCGGAAGACAGATTACTGGAATTAGAAAACGAACTACAGAACATTAAATGGGACGTAGTCGGACTCAGTGAGGTAAGAAGACGAGGAGAGTCTCTCGAAACACTAAACTCTGGTCACCTACTTTACTATATGGGAAGTGAACACATCTCTGTAGGAGGAGTAGGCATCATAATACACAAGAAACTCTCCAAAAATGTGGTGTTAGTAAAAGCAATATCTGAGAGAGTAATTTATATAAATATACAGTTAAATAAAAAATGTACTGTTAAGTTCATACAAGTCTATTCACCAACATCAACCCATCGTGACGAAGAGGTAGAACAATTTTACGAAGATATATTAGAAGCCATAAGAGAAAATAATGCCCACTACACTGTCATAGGTGGTGATTTCAACGCAAAAATGGGAACACAGTTAGATGCATCGGAAATATCTCTGGGAAATTTCGGAAGTCCGGGTAGAAATGAGAGAGGTGAAATGCTTTTGTCATTTCTACTAGAGAATAATCTTTATCAAATGAATAGCTTTTTCTACAAAAAGCTACACAGACGCTGGACATGGAGGAGCCCAGACGGCAATACCCGCAACGAAATAGATTATTTTATTACAGATAAAAAATTTATATTTAGAGATGTGACCGTTCTTAATAGATTCTCGACAAACACTGACCATAGGATGGTTAGAGCTACCATTGAGATACCAACTCATTTAGATAGAAGCCATATATTAAAAAAGAAATACTTTCACTGGACACGCCCACAAGACGAAACAGCATTTGGAGACTACATTAATAACACTCTTGATCACACCATAATATCAAACGATGTCGATGAGTTGAACAAACAAATAGTTGATACACTTAAACTGGCACAAGCACGTTTTTGCCCAAAGACCAAACGAGATGAAAAGATCACTTTAGAAACACAACACAAAATAACAGAAAGAAGACAGTTAAAAAGTGAAAGGGACATTGATCCACAAACCATTAGGGCACTCAATAAAGACATATCGAAAGCTGTGAGAAGAGATATTAGGAAATTTAAACATGAAAAAATAGTACAGACTATAGAGCAAAACCGGAGCATGAAGGTAATGAGACGAAAAATGACGACAAGTAGAAAAGAAATTTTCCAGCTTAGGGATAAAAATGGTGAGATAACAACAGACAGACAGAAAATACTAGGAATAGTCGAAGAGTTCTACACTATATTATACACAAACCAAGTTAACAATGTCATAAATCCAGAAAATAGACACACGGTACAAAACCAGGGATCTGAGGATATTCCAGAAATTAGTCAAGATGAGATACAATATGCACTCCAAAAAATGAAAAACAACAAGGCTCCGGGAGATGATGGAATAGTTACAGAAGCTATAAAACTTGGCGGAACTTCTCTTCTGAAAAAAATACAAGACCTCTTCAATCTCTGCTTGTATAGCCAAAAAATTCCTATAGCTTGGAATAACTCAATTACAATTCTTATGCATAAGAAGGGTGACAACATGAACCTAGAGAATTACAGGCCAATTTCTCTACTCAACCATTTATACAAACTGTACACCAGAATAATAACCAATCGATTGGAAGCAAAATTTGAGCTGTACCAACCAAAAGAACAGGCTGGTTTTCGCCCCAACTACGGTACAAATGACCACCTACAGTGCCTCAAAGTCTTGATTGAAAAATCAATTGAATATAATAGACCTCTAGTTCTAACGTTTATAGACTTCCATAAAGCGTTTGATACTATCGAATTACCCGCACTACTTAAGGCATTGGAAGAGTGTCGAATTGATCATAGGTACACCAATATTATAGAAAATATATACAGAAATGCTACAACAACTATAAATCTGCACGGTCCTACCAATAAGATATATATCAGGAGAGGTATTCGACAGGGAGATACTATGTCGCCTAAGTTGTTCATTACTGTACTTGAACATGCTTTGAAATCACTGGAATGGGAAAATAAAGGAATAAATATCGATGGTGAGATGCTCAGTCATCTACGATTCGCAGATGATATTGTTCTGATTTCTGATGACCTAAAAACTGCCAATGATATGTTGAATGAACTCCGCAATGCAGCACGTAAAGTAGGTCTAAATATTAATTACCAAAAGACCAAAATGATGACGAATTTAGTTCCGAGCCATCCTTTAAAGGTAGAAGACGTCGAAATTGAAGTTGCTGACAGCTACATATACCTTGGACATACGGTAAAAATTAGCAGAGACAATCAAACTGCTGAGCTGCTAAGAAGAATAACTCTGGGATGGGCAGCATATGGAAGACTACGTGATATTTTTAAAGGTGATATACCTATCAGCTTAAAAAGAAGAGCCTTTAATCAATGTGTCCTGCCTGTTCTTACATATGGCGCAGAGACACTTACCCTAACAAGGACATCTGCACGAAAACTACAAGTGACGCAACGTAGAATGGAAAGATCATTGTTGGGCATAACGTTAAGAGATAGGGTAAGAAACGAAGAAATTCGTAGAAGAAGTGGTGTAGAAGACATAATAAAACACATAGCCAAAATTAAATGGAAGTGGGCAGGACACGTCGCTAGAATGAAAGATGATAGGTGGACCAAAAAAATCTTGGAATGGAGACCGAGAGCGGATAGACGAAACCCGGGAAGACCACCCACAAGATGGACTGACGACATAAAGAGGATTTGTACCAACTGGATTGCAGCAGCGCAGGATAGATCTGAATGGAAGTTTTTCGAGGAGGCCTATGTTCAGCAGTGGACGACTATGGGCTGATGATGATGATGATGATGACTATAATCGGATTTAAATCTGATCTGGGCTATATACTGGCCAATATAATTTTTAAATTGAATCTCATCAAGATAAGTATTCACTATGCTAACGACAAGAAGAAGTGCATTAGCACCAATATGTCATATCCAATATGGCTTTCAAACGGCAAAACATGATCTTCTAAAATGTTTTCAATGTACATATCAGTTGACATTCGCCTAATGACCTTCACGTATTCGGTATGTCCTTTCAAAGCAATACCAGTCCGTAGCACTATGTCGCCACCACCAAAACTAACGTACTGTAAGAGGTTACAACTGACATACTGTTCGCCAACTCTTCTGTAGACGAAGTCTTGTAAATCTTGCTTCCATATGGTGAACGGTATGCCAGATGTAACCTCATACAGAGGGTTAATTTTGGTGGTGACGGCATAGTGCTATGTAGTGGTATTTCTTGGTAAGGAGATACTGAACTTGTTGAGGTGATTAGGTGAATGACAGCTGATATGTACATTAAAAACATTTTAGAAGATCATGTTTTGCCATTTACCAGCCATATTGGATAACAAATTCGTGTACCATGGCGCAGGTCTTAATGTCGGTAGAATAGTGAATACTTACCTTGAGATTCAATTTAAAAATTATATTGGCCACCATATAGCCCACATTAAATTTAAATCCGATTATACCATTTATATGAAACATTAAATCATCGGATTCTGAAAATAAATCCTATTTCTATGACACTGGGGGCAGCACAATTTTTTTTATTTCACACGTTAATTTCAAAATATGCAAAATTTTTGTCCGTGAGTGTATATTAGTTTATTTTTCAAATTGGCGCCTAATTTAAGCTTGTATTTTGTGTTTATATATATACTAATAATATCATTAAGTTGAATATAGTATATTTATATACTCACACCCGGAAAAAGAGCACTATCTCAAAAGCGTTTAAAAGTGTCAAAAAAGTGAAAAAATCATTTTCAAAGTCTCAAAAAATGGTCTTAGAGTAGTCAGAAAAATCTGAAAAAAATTCAGGCTAATGTATTAATGTTCCCAAAACTACTTCTGATAGTTTTTGAAAGAAAAAAAAATATTGGAAATACAATATGAATTTTAAACGATGTAAAATAGTAGAGCTTTGTGCAGAAAAAATGCATTTCACGCTTAGTTAAAAAAAGAACGTGCTGCGATTTCGCTCTCAGTGAATTTTGACTAAAGAATCATTAAGAAATAAGTTGACGCCGGAAAATTCCCAGTGACAGGACCTCCCACGATAACCCCCCTTCCCGGGAACCGTGCCGAACTTGCCCGTGCACTAATATTTGCAGGGCAAGACCAGAGTAGTGCTTTTTCCAGTAAATTTCAAATAATCGAAAGGAATTATTTCTTTAACGTAAACTTTAAGCAATGTTTTTAATACTTATCAAAAATAAAGACACCAAATTTGCTGTTAAATACCGGCACTGTCATCAACAGCTCTAGGTTAGATAGTTTACTACTCATGTACTCACATTTTATAAATGGCAAAATAGTGGTAGAATTACTTCTGAGTGAGAGACATCTATGTCAATCAGTTCATACTAATCTAGTAGAGATTTTTACTTCTTAACTTGTATAATTAAATGTATCTTATGATAGATTTAGAGATAATACGAACTTGCCCCGTTTACGATCTTACCCCACTCCACCTTATATTTAAAAAACGTTAACATCGAAGTAAAAGACTATTGTTTGGTATAATTGGTATAATTTTATTTAGGAATTGATATTTAAAAATCCAAAGAGATTACATAAATGTTCAGAACGAACGTTTTCGGGATCATCAGTCCATCTTCAGTGAACTTTATACTTCCTAAATAGCCCCAGAACCAAACAGTGGGTGGATTTAACTTAATAGTTACATTATAGTAAAATTGTAGAAGTTTAACGACTTATAGCCGATGAAAACGGAAAACTTTCGGGGAATATGAAGTCCCTACCCGAAAAATGAGGTCACATGTACGTATTGGTCTGCGTTAGCCTGCCAACCTTAAGGTTAGGTTAGGGTTAGGTTATGTGACCTCAGTTTTCGAGTAGGGACCTCATGTTCCCGGAAAGTTATCCGCTTTCATCGGCTATAAGTCACAATTTTATAATGTAACTATTAAGTTAAATCCAACCACTGTTTAGTTCTGAGGCTATTTAGCAAGTACAAAGTTCACTGAAGATGGACTGATGGGTCTGAAAAGGTTCGTTCTGAACATTAATGTAATCCCTTTAGATTTTTAAATTTTAATTCCTAATTAAAATTAAAGATTACAACAGGAGTCGATATTATAGTATGTTTGTATGTATGAAGTTTGCGACACGAGCCGTAGGCGAGTGTCGTAATTCATCAGAGTGAGTAATAGCCATTACATGCGAGTAGAATACTATACTTTTTCTACGACCTTTTTTTATTTGGATTAGTAGACAAATATAATTTTCAACTACTAACATTATTTAAAATCGAAAGATTTTATTTTTCATAGGAAAACATTTTATATAACTATGGCCACACTGTTAGAATTACCCTTCTTGAGTTTATGAAACAGTAGTTGTCATTAGTGTCATGGTATATGGCGGTGGCTTTTAAAAATATGACATATTTTAAGGCAATTACATGAAAAAGAACGTTTGCTCCCAATAAAAATCTATTGTACAATCAACAGTAAGTGAAATAGAATTCATTGATATAAATTTCACATCCGTAAACCCTTTTACGGAATTAGTACCCAAATGTTTATGTTTACCTTTTCATAACGTCAATCTTAAAATGTCAAATGTTGAAATTTAAACGTAAAAAATATACTAACCCATTGTTACAGTTAAAAATCCTTTAAACATTTTTGGAAGTTAATTGTTGATATAAATTACACTGATTATTTTATTAAATAAACAAGTTTAAGTAATTTTATTTTCTAATAATAAGTAGGTATATTAAAAGTGCCATGCACCACTTGAATCTAACTTCAACCCGTGAGTAATGAACTATTACTCGCGGATAAAGTAATGGGTGTTATTATCTATTCAAAAATAGTGAATAATGAGCATATTATTAAACGGTCGTAGAAAAAGGTTTTTTAACTATATAGTATATAGCCAACTCCCGGGAACCATCCCGTTTTAAGTGATATATATTTCTTTTTAGCGAATATTATTTCAGCGAGGATAATTTAAATAGAGATTTCTTTTTGAGAAGAAAAATGGATTCTGAAGGTTACCTTCCTGTCACTCTGATTGCTTCTTTTCACCGAGTTCAAGCTTTAACAAACAATGTATCACTGATTGTTGACGCTATTAGTTCATCCGACAAACTTGAGTTGACTGCAGGTTTTAAGGTAAGATAAAGAAATTAACAAAAAGAGATTGAGTTAAATCATTATATAAATTCATCTAAGTATTATGTTTATTTAGGATTAAGCAACAATTATTGGTGAAATAAAAATTATATTTTTAATTAACTAATGATTAAAGTTTCAATTTGCACTCTGGAAACCGTTCTCAAAAAAGATTTCTTTAAAAAATTCTGAGATGGTATATGAGTAATATGAGTCACTAATTTCTGAGTCAACTGGTGTGCATGGCAGTCTCCCTATACCGTGTCAAGGCTGTATCCTCTCTGGGACACAATCTAGGTAACATCTCTCCCTGCACCATGCATTCTCTGAGTACTATTATTTATTAAGCGTAACAGGCCTTGTAGGCCTAGGGCTAAAATGTTTACATTTCTGATTACATAAATAATAAATAACTTAATATAACTTACATAACTTATAAATTTTATTTAATTACACTTAAGTCTTTTTGTACACTCCTTCACCACCTCCCTCCATTCCCTTCTGTCCAATGCTAGTTCTTTCCATCTCTGAATGTTACTTTTCTTCAGGTCTTCGTACACACTGTCCTTCCATCTTTTCCTTGGCCTGACTTTCCTTCTCTTTTGTATTGGTCTTCGTGAGAGTACAATTTTTGGCATTCTTTTACTTCCCATTCTCTGGATGTGCCCCAAATATCGTATTCGCTGTGCTTTGATCGTTGTCGTGATCGTTGGCTCTTTATATAGTTCTTGCTCTTTGCATTTTTCTCTCCCATCTTTCTAAAAGGTCTGTTTCTGACTTTTTGAGCACCCACGTTTCGCATGCGTATGTTTCATGACCATTTTCATCTATTTTGGCTCCCAGGTAAATAATTTCTTTGGCTCTTTTGAACGAGTATTTTTTTCTCCATCTATTTGTACTAAGATGTTATTTTCTTTTTCGTTTTGGATCTCTCCCATTATCAAATACTTTGTCTTTTCTTCATTTATTTTAAGTCCCAATTTTTTGGCTTCTGTTATTGTTTTTTATTAACTTTTGTAGTTCTTTCTTGCTTGTTGCTAATAGTGTCAGATCATCTGCAAATGCTATGCATTGGTGGCCGTTTTTAAATATCGTTTCTTGCATGTTTATTCTGCTTTTCCTGATTATTCTTTCCTTGGTTTACCCTTTACCTTTCCATGCTAGTTCATTTGTTGTGCTTTCCATCGTCATCTTTACCATCCTGACAATTTTACTTGGTATCCCCAATTCTTTCATCAGTTCGTACATCTGCTGTCGGTTTACTATGTCGTAGGCCTGCTTAAAGTCTATGAACAAAGCATATAGTACTATTTTATGTTCGTAACAGGTAGTCTGTATTTCTTTTAAGGCAAATATTTGGTCCGTCGTTGATCTGTTGTTTCTAAAGCCTGCCTGGTATTCTTCCAATATGTTGCCCGAATATTGATTTAGCCTTGTTCTTATACTTTGTGCAAAGATTTTGTAAACTATTTCTAGTAGTGCGATGCCTCTATAGTTTTCGCATAGCATTCGATCACCTTTTTTATGTATAGAGCATATCCTTGCTATGGTCCACTCTTATGGCATTTTTTCTACTTCCCATATTCTTTATATCGCGTCATATATCTCTTTCTGTAGTCTTTTCCCTCCTGATTTTATTATTTCGGCCGATATTTCTGTTATTCCTAGGCTTTTGTTATTTTTCAGGCTCTTTATTTCGTTCTCTATTTCTTGCTCTGTGGGTATTTCTATTGCTATCTGATCATCTTGATGATGATGATGGTGATGTTTGGCATGGAAACTAGTCCATTTGCCACAGATTTTTGCATATTAATATAATCCTATTATAAGTTATTAATTATGGTATATTTACGAACTGAAACTTGACTGTTACAAATCTAAATTATATATCCGGAAGCGTATAGATGATTGCATACGAGTTCAAATATTGATTTCTGATTGAGTGACAGGAGATGGGTTATGTTTGCTGGAAGTTGCACCTTACTTTTTACAAGGTTTTCAGAAAATATATCTGAAAGCGTTTTATTCTTAAAACATCCAAAAAGGATGTGATTAATATCACACTGGGAAATATTATCGCATGAGCACTTTCCTGATTCGATAATGTTGAATCTAGCCAGGTGAGCTGGAACAGCACCGTGACTAGTTTTTAGTCTAACGATAGTTGCAGCTGATCGTTTAGTTATGTTATATTGAAATATATGTGGTAATTCTGTTAAGGATGGTAACACAGGATGAATCTTATAATAATGATTATTTGAAGTATTCGCCAATACTTTCCATCTGTCTTTCCAGTTATAGTTTATTTTTTCATTATGAAATTTGGTTAGATCTGTGACAGTGAAAATATATTCTTGTATACCAGAATGCGTGGAATTCTTAGCAAGCTCGTCTACTATTTCATTACCTTTTATGATCTGATCATCTTCAATTTCATGGTTTGTTTCCTTTTGTATTTCGCTCTTATTTTGGAGTTCTGTGAAATAGTTTTGCCAGTTTCCCATTATTTTTTCCGGTTCATTTAGCAGCATCCATCTCTCATATATGGTTTGTTTTTCTGATCTAAAACAGGAACTATAAAAATAGTATAATGTCAAATGTTTAAACAAATTTAGTGTCATGGCCAACTAGGTAGAATATTGTATATTTTTATTAATATTTTACGCACCAGCAAGCTTAACTACGTAGGTATTTTGATATGTCAACCAATATCGATAAATAAAGGATCAGTCTAGATCAGCGTCTCCCAACCGGTGGGTCGCGACCCACTAGTGGGTCGCGGGCTGATTTCAGGTGGGTCGCGGCGTGGCTCTTACAGTAGCTGAATAACGCACATATATATCGTTATGGATGAGGGATGGGTCGCGAATAGGAAAAAAGATCAGAAGGTGGGTCGCCATACATAAAAGGTTGGGAACCACTGGTCTAGATTAATATGAATTTTTTTTCGAAAAGTTATTTTTGATTGAATATTTTCACGGCCACCTAATAAAATTTCACGTAATTTTTGTTGCACTTAATGTTTGGCTTAAAGAATCACGAATAACTCGCAAATTAAAGCACTTAGGTATAGGGAATGCTTAAGAAATAAAAAAGTACCATAAAATATCATTTCATTACAATACTAAAATACAGGGAGTTCCATTTAAGAAAACTCAGAAAATACTCATTCCTAGTTTCGTCCAACCGTGTATACTAAAATTAAACATTTCGCTATATTAATAATATTTAACAATATTAGACTATATTAAAATTTGTTTGAACATAAATAGAAATTTTAATGTTAAATCACTACAATTCTATAAGGTGTGAATGTTGGTACGAAATTAAGAAAAAGACGTAATTATCTTTTAAACTACCTCGTATAATATTACAAAACCCTATATTTTATGAAAGAAGACATCGAGGACAATCCAAAAATGTAAAAATATACAGAGTGTTCCATTAAAAAAAAAACAAGTTTGTGTCACCCTGTCAATACGTGGCCCTGTATATTTGAAAATATTTTTAAGTTATGGTCCTATCTGTGCCCCACCTTTTATCTAAATAATTTTTTTTTCGTATCTCTTACAAGAAACGATTAATTGGACTTTGTCACACTAATGCCCCACCCTGTATGTACCGGGTGCCCCAATAAGAATGGCTCTCGGCCATATCTCAGGAACCGTTTAGGAACTTTGAGAAAAAAATATTTGTAACAAAAGTTGCCTCGGGAAAAGCCTGGAAATTATTTTCATAATTGTAGGTCCACCGCTAGAGGGCGTAATTGAATATCAAAAATTAAAAAATCAAAATTTTACAAAATTTACCTAATGAAAGGGCACTGGAAATACAATCATCGTATTCTTCATAAAATTCTGCGCATATTTGATTTCACAAGTTTAAGTCTACCTTTGCAAATAAGAGGTGAGGGTGAGTGGGAACCTTCTTATGAAAAAATGGCTGTAAGTCGGGTTCTGCTAAATCGAATTTTGCATACTTGGTCTTATTGAAAACACCTCTTTTTCATCAATGTAAGTGTCTTATTTTCGAAATAGCCTAATAAGTAATATGCAAGCTAGGAAGCGTTATTTAATTATTTTCAAAAATTTCGTTTTCTTTGGAAAATATTAAATACAAGTATGCATTTTTAATCCTGTATTACAAAATTAGTCCAAATTAGCAACATAATACCGAAAACCGCATGTCGATACCTTTTTTCTATCTTGAGATATCTTAAGAAATGTGTAAATTGTAAACATAACTGTTACTGTCACCGGTAAACGAGGTTAAGGAAAAGTAGTGTGCTATGGAAAAAACAAATAAACTTTTTCCAGATGTAAACGTATATAATTAATTAAAACAACAATAAGACAAACAACACTATAAAATATAACAAAAATATAAAAACAACTACTTACTTATTCTTAGCGTCTGTCTAAATGTTCAAATTGTTGCCCATCATTTTCGATGCGAGCATTTACTCTTTCAAGAGTAGATTGAATAACAACAGATTTAACTGTTTTAGACTTTTATTTATGGGGACGGATTAAAGACCTTGTTTTTTCCGCTAGTCCCACTACTTGAGAAAACATGATCTAGAATCTAGAGAATACGAAATGCCATTTAAAGCATTGCGAAAGCAGAAATTGAGACTGCTGTTCAATCTACTCTTGAAAGAGTAAATACTTACATCGAAAATGATGGGCAACAATTTGAACATTTAGGTCGTCACTAAATAAGTAGTTGCTTTTATTTCTTTGTTATATTTTACAGTGTTGTTTGTCTTATTGTTGTTTTAATTAATTATATACGATTACATCTGAAAAATGTTCCTTTGTTTTTTCCATAGCACACTACTTTTCCTTAACTTCGTTTACCGGTGACATTAACAGTTGTTTAAAATTTACACGTTTCTTAAGATATCTCGAGATAGAAAAAAGGTATCGACATGCGGTTTTCGGTATTATGTTGCTAATTTGTTCTAATTTTGTAATATAGGATTAAAAATGCATACTTGTATTTAATAATTCTCCAAAGAAAACTAGATTTCCGAAAATTATTACATAACGCCTACTAGTTGGCATATTACTTATTAGGCTATTTCGAAAATAAGACCCTTACATTGACAAAAAAAGAGCTGTTTTCAACAAGACCAATAAAAATTCGATTTAGCAATACCGGACTTACAGCCATTTTTTCATAAGAAGGTTCCCACTCACCCCCACCTCTTATTTGCAAAGTTAGACTTAAACTTGTGAAATCAAATATGCGCAAAATTTTTTGAAGAATATGATGATTGGATTTCCAGTGCCGTTTCATTAGGTAAATTTTGTAAAATTTTGATTTTTTAATTTTTGATATTCAATTCCGCCCTCTAGCGGTGGACCTACAATCATAAAAATAATTTCCAGGCTTTTCCCGAGGCAACTTTTGTTATAAATATTTTTTTCTCAAAGCTGTGCTATAAACAGTTCCTGAGATATGGCCGAGAGCCATTCTTATTGGGACACCCGGTACATTTATATACAGGGTGTCCAGAAACTCTACCGACAAACGAAGACAGGAGATTCCTCAGATAATTTTAAGATATTTTAACCCAATTCATCTAGTCCGAAAATGCTTCCTAAGGGAGTTGGAGCTCTTTGAAGATGGCGTCTTGTAATTAGTTTTTCTTAAATAACTCCAGAACGCTTCTATTGAGAAAAACGAAAATTGGTACACATATTTATCTTGCAGAGATAAATCGATTCCATGTATTGCGAATTTCTAGTACCGCTCATAGGCGTCAGTTTTGGGTAGGGTAACTGTTATTTTATCGCATAACTTTTTTATCTTTAAAATTTTTAAGCATTTTTGACTCTGGATTATTCAATTGTGAGGTATTCTGCAACTAAAAGGTACTCGTGTTTTAAGTCGATAGGATACACCGTTTTCTAGAAAAATCGATTTGAAATTTTTCTTTTTTTGAATTTCCAAAAAAAATTCAAAAAAACACTATTTAGAAATCCGAAAACTGGTACGTTTATTTATATTTCAGAGATGAATCGATTTCATTAATTGCGAATTTCTAGTACGGGTCATATGCGTCCGTTTTGGGTAGGTCAACGGTTATTTAATCGCATAACATTTTTGTCTTTAGTTTTTAAGCATTTTTGATTCTAGCTAATTAAGTTATGAGGTATTCTAGTACCAAAAGTTACTCTTGCTTTAAGTTGGTAAAATACACCGTTTTTTTGAAAAAAATTTTTAAGTAAAAAAACGAAAAATTTTCTAATTGTTTTTTTTTTTTTAGAAAACCGTGTGTCCTACCGACTTAAGCAAGACTACCTTTTAGTACTAGAATACCTCACAATTTAATAATCCAGTGTCAAAAATGTATAAAAGTTTAGACAAAAAAGTTATGCGATAAAATAATCGCTGTCCTACCCAAAACGGACGCTTATGATCGCTACTAGAAATTCGCAATAGATGGAATCGATTTATCCCTGGAAGATAAATATACGTACCGAGTTTCGTTTTTCTGAATTAAAGTGTTCTGGATGTATTTAAGAAAAACTAATTACAAGATGCCATTTTCAAAGAGCTCTAGTTCCCTTAGGAAGCATTTTAGGACTAGGTGAATTGAGCTAAATTGTCTTGAAATTATCTGAAGAATATCCTGTCTTCGTTTGTCGGTAGAGTTTCTGGACAGCCTGTATAAGTGCACCTTGAAATTGAGAAGCATAGTAGTCGCAGAACAATTCTCACTGTATGGTGAGTCAGTTGTGGCAAAGGAGATTTGCCGATTGGGCACAGTTTTTCTAGTGTTAGTTAGTCGGGTTAATTTTGAATACTTTCTCCATTACTTTATGAATGTGTAGTATTATGGTTCTCATAGAACCTGGGTCTGATCAAGTATGTATTTTCAGAAGCCGGTCCAAAGTGCACAATACCTTTATAACCATCAAAATTCACCCTATCCTACTCATGTAGTTGATTTTCCTAATTGCCTTAACATTAAATTCCTCATCTTCATATAGGCTTTTGCAGCTATATTTGTTTGAAAAAGATTCGAACCTCACTTTCGAATTCGCATCCCAGTAGAATCTTGACATTACTTTTAGCTTCATATCAAGTCTTGCCCATTTCTTCGTAGAAACGTTCTTTCGTATCTAGGGGCATGTGCACAAGATGATTGATTATCAAGAGCTTTTATTATAGGCTTATAGATGTATTCATTCACCATTTTTACACAATCACTTCAATTTTGGATCCCTTTATGACAATAAAACTCATGCTATGCGTATTTTTTGAGATATGATTTCTGCAAAATATTGTAAAAATCTTCTTTTTATCTTTTTTTAAAGACTTTATTTTTGTATACTTAGTCTTTCGACTAGATTAATTTTGTTAACTATTATAACTCTTAGTTTCCATGAGTTGATTAACTTCCGTTCAACTATCTACAGACTTGCTTATCTAATTGATATTTTTCTTAATCTGTTTAGGTGAGACCGAAGAAAGATCCATTGAGATGGCCTATATTGGATGAAAATAACGAGCAAACGGAGGAAATCCTTGCCAAAGTAGTTCCACCTCCGCCATTACCTAAAACTCTTAGAGAAAGACAGCTTGATAACTTAAATCCTGATGTAGCTGAATTTATTCCTTCTGATCTAGAACAAAAGAAACAAAAATTCAACACTTTAGTAAACGGAAACCAGGATTCTGTAAAAGAAAAACCAAAAGATAAGAATGAAGATGAAGAAAACTGGAGAGAGGTGAAGAGAAAAAATAAAGAAAATAAGGTCAAAAAAGAGTCTAAGGTCAAGTCTTTTGAGAGAGAAGAGCTCGATTTTCATTTTGATGAAGAGTTAGATCAAGAAGTGCCAACTGGACGACAAAATACATTTAATGAATGGTAAGGAAATAATTATCTTTCAGTTTATTTATTCGGTTTTGTTATTTATGTTGGGATTTTAAATGCAAATATATTGTGTGTTATTATAGGCATCAGTATAATTATAACCATAATTAATATCATTATTATCTTTGCCTTTATCTCTATGTTTGGTTGGCTTTCCTACCTCATTTTCCATAAGTTTCTATATTGATGACATCAATATCAATCCTCTTCGAAAGTATGTTTCGTCAGTCTCCTATCATGTCTTATTGGACTTTACTCCCTCCAAGAACTAGACATTCAGCAATGCTTATTATTGCGTAATTATGTGTTGCCACATTTAGACTTCCTCTAATAAATTCATTTTTAAAAATGTATAAACATTTTCAATTTCTTTGCAACACGAAAATGCAGCAGCTGCATAATACTCTGGTTAAATCGGAGAGTGCAGGAAGAGTCTATACCGGTTTCGGAGGTATTTTCCCCCTCATCAGTAATCCCATATCCTCTTCTCTCCGATTTCCCCAGGTATCATACTTTGGGCCTTCCCGAATTGCAAAGAAAGAAATATCACGGATGAACTAGGGCCATCTGCCGAAAAACAAAGTAAGTTATTAATCGAAGTAGCACAGAAAACGACAATAAATATCGTTTCCGTACCACCAGATTGACAACAGGTGGAATACTTTCTTTGGTTACACCTGAGATTTTCAAAATTTATAAATCATACAGAATGCCGAGGAAATTAAGATAAGAGAATTTTAAATAATTCACAACTCATCTGCTCAGCGTGGTAAAAGCCCAACAAGAAAGATTCCTTAATACTCAAACAAAAGAGTTAATGAATTAAAAATGTATAAACATTTTCAATTTCTTTGCAACATGAAAATGCAGCAGCTGCATAATACTCTGGTTAAATCGGAGAGTGCAGGAAAAGTCTATACCGGTTTCGGAGATCTTTTTCCCCTCATCAGTAGTCCCATATCCTCTTCTCTCCGATTTCCCCAGGTATCATACTTTGGGCCTTCCCGAATTGCAAAGAAAGAAATGTCACGGATGAACTAGGGCCATCTACCGAAAAACAAAGTAAGTTATCAATCGAAGTAGCACAGAAAACGACAATAAATATCGTTTCCGTACCACCTTATTGACAACAGGTGGAATACTTTCTTTGGTTGCACCTCCTTTTAAATTCATTTTTAATTTTTCCGTTTTTGTCACTTACCTAATCCATATAAATATGCATTCTCATTTCTGCAATATAATATCTTTGTTCTTCTCTCTTTTTAACTACCCCATATTTAGTCCTTTATATCATAATCTACTTTTTTTTTATCGTATGGCATAGATACAATAAGAACACATAATTTAAAAAAAAGTATATAAAACATTACATGAAGTATCACAAACGAACATCTAATGTATTAATATAATGTAAAACATTTTCGGTTGCATTCAGGAGCTCATCGAAAACTCCAGGGTACCGCCTTCGGGGGCATTCCTCAATAATGTGGCGGACGGTCTGCCTTTGCGCACCACAGTCACACTCAGGAGTAAGGGCCTTTCCCCATCTATGCAAGCTGTCAGCACATCTACCGGTACCTGTTCTTATTCTGTTCAGCGCCGTCCATGTATTGCGGGGCAGTTCAAAGCCTGGCGGTTTCTGATCGATACAGGCCATTTGGTGTGATTCCTGTGGTGAGTCGCTCTCCCATTGTCTTCTCCAAGCGTTGGTGAGGCCGAAATGTTCCTGATGTAGGCAGGTGGCCCTTAACAATGGGGGATATCTGGAGCGCAGTCTGTGCATTTCGATATCAAGCTTATCATGGTGGATGGGTAGTTGATGGTTAGCCTCGATTTTTCGATATTCTCTGAGAAGAGAATTCAGAGAACTGCCAAAACAGATCCCTGTGGCAGTCCATTGCTGAGCTTCATTTGGACACTTCTTAAGTTGCCCATTGTGACGTGAAAAGGTCTGTCGGTGAGCATGCTATCAACGAGTTTGGTTACCTTTTGGCATGGGATGGCACGGATCAGTTTGCAGATTAGTCCTTGTCTCCAGATGGTGTCGTATGCAGCTGATAGGTCAATGAAAGCAACGGATGTTTTTTGCTCTCTTTGAAAACCTGTTTCAACATGTGTTGTTAGGGATAGGATCTGATCTGTGCAGCTGCGGTTAGGTCTGAACCTTGCTTGCTCAATAGGTATCACCCCAAATATGTTGTTACTAATTCTATTGTGGCTTAAGCGTTGCAACAGTTTATAGACACAGCTCAGCAGTGCAATCGGTCGGTAGTTTTGAGGTTGATCATTTGCTTTTCCTGGTTTCAATATGGCTATAATGGAGGCCTTTTTAAGGGAATGGGGATTTCTCCTGATTTTAATATATCTGTGTAGAAATCAGCCAGCCATTTCCTAGCATATTTGCCACAATGGAGTAAAAATTCTGGATGTATTTTATCGGAGCCGGGTGCCTTTCCAGACTTAATTTCTGATATTGCTGAGGTAATTTCTTCTGGAGTAAACTCGTCAGAGTATTCAGATGTAGGCGGGCATGCAGACCTTAGTATTTTTATCTAACAATAAAACACTGAAAACGTTTGTTTTCTATACTTCCACAAACTTTATTATATCTAAGTGACTACAGCTGTTTCGGCGGAGTGCCTTTCTCAAGTGATATAGTTTACAATGTGTTTGCCTTTTTAAGTCTTCAACTGAAGAGGTTGAGGAGTGGGGAGCTGTTTGTCTCGAGTTGGTCATTCAGAATTATATCTGTATTTTTCAGTTTATTAATTTCCATAGATTCTAAAAAAGATAGCTTAAGGCCTTTATTTTGAATATGTAGAATTTGAAACTCTTCATTGAAAGAATGATTATGATCTAGAAGGTGAAGTGCGTATGTAGAAGTGTCTGTTTTTCTATTGTTGAATGCCCTTTTGTGTTCTGCTATCCGTTTGTCAAAAGTTCTGCCAGTTTGACCGATGTACGTTTTCGGACAGTCACCACAAGTTAGTTTGTACACACCACTCTGTAGTTGCTTTCTCTTTCGGCTTTTATTGTTCTTAATATATTTGCTTAAGTTGTTGTTAGTTCTGAAAGCTGGTGTTATTCCTTTCTTTTTTATGTATCTGGCTATTGTTGTTGTTATCTTGCCAGTATATGTGAGAGAGCAGAAGGTACTGGGTTCTTTCTGTGGTGGTGGATACACTAATTTAAGGGCTTTCTTATGGAGTTTTTGGTTTAAAATTTTGTTAACTGTTTGTTCGTTATAGCCGTTGTTTACTGCTATTTGTTTAATGATGTTTACTTCTATTTCGAAGTTATCTTTTGTCATGGGAATTTCTGTCAGTCTATGTATCATGCTATGGTAGGCTGCTAATTTGTGTTGTGTAGGATGGGATGATGAATTGTGTATAGTTGTGTCAGTATGGGTAGGTTTATGATATACGGAGAATTCATGTTTGTTGTGTAGTCTGGAAATCGTTACATCTAGAAAGTTTATGGAGTTATTCTGTTCTGTTTCTATTGTAAACTCAATATTATTATGAAGTGAATTAATATATGATAGAAATTGGTCAAGTTGTCTGTTAGTTCCTGTAAAGCATACTAGTATATCATCCACGTATCAGATGTTACACCATCCCGTATTTAAACAGTTCTTATATTGGTGGAGATACGCAATTGCTATCAGATATATCAGATATTGAAGATAGCAATTGCTATCAGATATATTTATGAACCAACTTGAAACAACAATTTCTAAACATCCCGTATTTAAACAGTTCTTATATTGGTGGAGATACGTGGATGATATACTAGTATGCTTTACAGGAACTAACAGACAACTTGACCAATTTCTATCATATATTAATTCACTTCATAATAATATTGAGTTTACAATAGAAACAGAACAGAATAACTCCATAAACTTTCTAGATGTAACGATTTCCAGACTACACAACAAACATGAGTTCTCCGTATATCATAAACCTACCCATACTGACACAACTATACACAATTCATCATCCCATCCTACACAACACAAATTAGCAGCCTACCATAGCATGATACATAGACTGACAGAAATTCCCATGACAAAAAATAACTTCGAAATAGAACTAAACATCATTAAACAAATAGCAGTAAACAACGGCTATAACGAACAAACAGTTAACAAAATTTTAAACCAAAAACTCCATAAGAAAGCCCTTAAATTAGTGTATCCACCACCACAGAAAGAACCCAGTACCTTCTGCTCTCTCACATATACTGGCAAGATAACAACAACAATAGCCAGATACATAAAAAAGAAAGGAATAACACCAGCTTTCAGAACTAACAACAACTTAAGCAAATATATTAAGAACAATAAAAGCCGAAAGAGAAAACAACTACAGAGTGGTGTGTACAAACTAACTTGTGGTGACTGTCCGAAAACGTACATCGGTCAAACTGGCAGAACTTTTGACAAACGGATAGCAGAACACAAAAGGGCATTCAACAATAGAAAAACAGACACTTCTACATACGCACCTCACCTTCTAGATCATAATCATTCTTTCAATGAAGAGTTTCAAATTCTACATATTCAAAATAAAGGCCTTAAGCTATCTTTTTTAGAATCTATGGAAATTAATAAACTGAAAAATACAGATATAATTCTGAATGGCCAACTCGAGACAAACAGCTCCCCACTCCTCAACCTCTTCAGTTGAAGACTTAAAAAGGCAAACACATTGTAAACTATATCACTTGAGAAAGGCACTCCGCCGAAACAGCTGTAGTCACTTAGATATAATAAAGTTTGTGGAAGTATAGAAAACAAACGTTTTCAGTGTTTTATTGTTAGATAAAATGAACTTCCATCAAGTAACGGTCGAATCCATCAATTACTTAGTATTTTTAGTTGTTGTTTTACTTTGGTGGTGTGGTCACGATCTCTAGGTGCCCTTGAGTTTGATACAATGTGGGAGGCCACTCTGTTGGGAACTATTGGTACTTTGTCTCTAGTTGAGTGTCTGCTACTACCAAGTTTTCTAAGTAAGGACCACGCTTTTCTGCTTGATTTACTAAAGTCTAGTTTTTCCACAGTTTTCATCCATTTTTGCCGTCTGGCTGCATCCAAACTGTGCAGCAGTTCGTCCGCAATTTCTCGGTCTTGGCTTTCGTTGTATTCTTGATACAATTTTTCGCATTTTTCATCCCATCCTGGGACATAATCTCTACGATATCCTCTGGGTATAGTTTTCTTCGCTGTAGATATAACCGCGCCAACAAATCTCATATAGTTTGTACGTGTTGGGGTTATCCATCCGAGACATTTGTCCAATCTCGCAGTAAAAGTCACACAATCTGCTTTTTTAAAGTTCCACCTAGGTCGAGGGAAAGATGTTATTATTGGTATTTTGATGCCAACTTCTATTACAACTGGTCTATGTTGGCTATGTGGAAAATCTGGGAGCACTGTACGTGAAGCTGTCAGGGGTTGATTGTTTTCGTTTGTGGAGACAAAGCATGGGTCTGGGTTGTATTCTCGCCTCCAGGCTGCAGATCGAAAAGTTCCCCTATCTTTAGCGTCAAATACTAAATACGTGCCAACCCCTTCGCTCCAGTTTATCAAAGCCTCGCCGTTTTGATCACTTTGTCTATACTTCCATAGTTCATGATGGCTGTTGAAATCTCCGACATACACTGAGGGGTGTGGGTGGGCGTGAATAACATGCGGAGCCCACAGGACTGTCGGGGGTTTATAAATATTGCTGACAGTAATTTCGCCAATTTGTATGGTAACCGTATGAATGTTATTTATGTCTGATGTAGAACATATGTGTGCATTTTCTATTTTGTTTCAGACATAGGTTGCTACTCCATAAGCTGGATGGTAAGTTGCACCCAGTAAATCGTAGCCATGAATTCTTCCTCTAGCGAGAATTTGTTCCTCGTTTTCTACATGGGTTTCCTGAATTGCGACTACGTCGATATTATTTTCAATGAGTACCTTTTGAAGGTACTCATATTTACTTCTACCAATACCTTCTATATTTAAATGGCATATTCGGACGCTTGGTCCGAGTCGTTTTGTTGTTTGGTCCTGAGAAGGTCCCTTTAAGTTGTTGGTTGGAGACATATCTTATTTTTGTAATGTATTCTTGCCAGGAGATCTAGAGATTCTAGATTGTCTGGCTGCCTATTGTGCTAGTTCATTTAGCATGACCCAGGGTGCACGTGCAGTATTCTACTACGGACGCGAACTAGCTTTACACCCCATAATCTAGTACCCCCCATCATAATCTAGTAAATTTTTTTTAACTACTATATATAGATCCTTTTGTTGGTTAAAACAAAGATTATCCAAAACAATGAGAGGTCTTAGATCTTAAAAATCTAAAACTTCTATCGTTGGAACCAAGATTCTAATGACAACCTGAATTCGTGCCTTCTAAAATTTGCAAGGTAAGCGAACGATGAGTAAAGCAGAGTACGGGGAATCTCAGATTGCATTCCACGTTCCGTCAATTCATCTAGGTAAAATTCCATCGAATCTTGATTCCTTGTATTCAGGAGTAAAACTAAAAGAAAATGAAATGGCAGTTAATATTTCATTCCTTTTCAGAGGCAACCACCATCCTCTTACGTACGTTTCACGCTTTTGGGATCTTCAGAGAGGCCATCTTACTAAGCAAAATTATATGAAATAATTTGCTATTAGATGCAGTAGCGACATCTATTTAAAACAATGAGAAGTCTTAGATCCGAACATTTAAACCTTCTATCGTTGGAACCAAGATTCTCGTGATAACCTGAATTCGTGCCTTCTAAAATTTGCAAGGCAAACGAACGATGACTAAAGCAGACTAGGGGGAATCTAAGATTGCATTCCACGTCCCGTCATTCATTCAAAGATTATCCATTTTTAAGTATGTAATTGAAAAAATAATTACAAATCTCTTACTTATCTTTAAAGAGTTTTTTATTAATGATTATTATCTTATTTAGGCCACCAGAAGACGATTCAGATGAACTGAGTGACAGAGACGTCAATAAATTGTTAATTGTAACACAAAACACAACTTCAACCCCAAGGGCACCTAAACATGAAGGGTATGATCGGACCGGTGATTGGACTACTCGAGTTAAAATGAGTCAAGATCTCATTCAGGCTATAAATGATGGACTTTTTTATTACGAAGAGGACTTATGGACTGATCAAGATTATGTAAGTATCTCAAACAATTTCTAAAGTTATGTTCATTTTGAAAATTATATAAATCTTTCCATGGTTACCACCAAAAAATAGAATAGCAAAAGATTCTAGTTCTCCTCTAAATCACTTTCAGTATTTTTAAAACAGATACAACTCTTATTCAGATGTCTAAAATTGTTGTATACAGTCCTACAATTAATACATTTTTCCATATCTTATGGCTTTAATTTAGGCGTTAGAGTCTAATAAGCCGCTTTTTCGGTTCTCAACCTCATACCACTTTCTGGCACAACAATGATACAACTGAAAGCAACACTGAAAAACTTCATATCATTCATGTTTATGCTCCAACTGCTGATAAACTAGAAGAGGCAAATCTATTCTTCTACGCCGAAATAAAACATCTGATGTCCCACACCAAGAAGAGTGAGATAACTTTTATTCTAGGTGTCTTTTCTCTAACGCTAAAGTAGACAAGGGAAGCTTCGACAACACTGTTGAAGACTAAGGACTGGGAATAATAAACGAAAGAGGCGAAACTTTAATTCAGTTCTCAAATGTTTGTTTCTGACACGTGGTTTAAAGTGCCCCCAGATACCTTTATACATGGAGATCTCCACAAGATACAGTAGATCATCAAGTTAGAAACCAAAAAGACCTAATACATCAATGTTAAAAGAGAAGGAAAATCATTGGATTATCCTCCGTATTATGATTCTTTTCTTTCATTTAGCCTCAAAAAGTCCACTGCTGAACATAGGCCTCCTCCCCTCGTTTCCAACCCCTTCTATCCTGCGCCGCTCTCATCCAGATTTTATTTAGCTTTAAGTCGTCAGTAGTCCATCTTGTAGGCGGTCGACCGACGCTTCTCTTGTCTTCTCTTGGCCTCCATTCTAATAGCCTCTTTGTCCATCGCCCATCTGTCATTCTGGCTATGTGTCCTGCCCATCTCCACTTCAACCTGGCATCCTTTCGATGACGTCAGAGCACAGATTACCAGAGTATTATGAATACATGAATAAAGGCCAAAATAATCAAGAGGCCGAATACACTACTATGGAAATTATAGAGCACACCTGAGAAGTCAGATTAAAAGTCAAATTCTGAACGCACAAGAGCATATCTTCTTCTTCTCGTAGCACTACAACCCGGGGTGGGTCTTTGCTGACTGCACAACTCGCTTCCATCTCGAACGCTCGTCCATGATAGTTGGGTCAGTGGGTGGCCCCATTGCTTTAAGTCTGACCATATATTGTCTCTTCATCGCATTCGTGGGCGTCTTAAGGGACTTCTTCCTGTGGGAGCTTCCTCCCAGATTAACTTGGCAAGATGGTTATTAGCGAGTCTATGGACATGACCAGTCCATCTTGGACAAGAGCATATATCACCTACAAATATCAAGTGACAGCATAAGAAATGGATGACTCCAGATATATTGACGGAACAACGGTAAAAAATTTTAAAAACACGCATATAGAAAAGTACAAACAAATTCAAAAACTTAAAAAAGTACAAAGTCAGGAACAGTGGACATTACTCGAAGTTTTATTACAGTATGAGCATCGGCGACCCATATTGCCACCAAGATCCTTTACCTGAAACCACAAAGCACTAATCCACACTATAATATAATACGCGAAAGCGTAAGCCATAATTTTAGTATGGGTACCGGGACACACAGGTGTGGAGGGCAATGAACGGGCTGACGCCTTGGCAAGACGGGACTCATCCACTCTGCCTGTGGAACCCGAACCTGTGATTGGGGTGACCTTCATTACTAGTAGGGGTAATCTCAAGGAGCTTCTTTTGTAGAGGTTCCAGGACTCCTCGGCCAATTGTTGAGGTATCAGACAGGCTAGGCTCCACATAGTGGGTTTCACAGCCCAACTTCTTCCCGACCATAGTAAAAGATGCTCCCTGATGGTCAGTATGCTCACCGGCCACTGTAGACTCCGGCGGCACCTTCATCTGCTTGGATTGGCGGATGGCACACGGTGCCGTCTATGTGATGAGGAGGAGTTAACCTCCACACATTGTCATGTCCTCTGGAAGTGTCCGGCATTGGCCTATCAGAGGTGGCAGATCCTGGGTTCAGTCTTTATGCAGCCGAGCCAGGTGGGGGAGTTGCCCTTGAAGAGATTTGTGGCTTTTTGTGAAGCCATAAGGTTGCTAAACGATTACAGGGCGGCAGGAGGAGCTCAGATTTGCAGCCCCTGGTGATTCTGACAGACATGGGAGCTCGGTGCAGCCTGGGCCCCAGAAACGCCGAAGACCATGTTCTTATGGACCTAGTCTGATAGGGGTGATACAATGGACCCGTCGCCGTAGGAAGTCTAAGTGTCTGAAGGGCTCACAAAGGGGCCCTGCCCCGATGTACCATATCATACCGTAAGCCATAATCCGAAGGAATTGAACGACGATGATGATGATGAAATGGAAAAATAAAATTGATTATTAATGTTTGTACTTTTACAATGGAATTGAATAGATAAACTGCTTGTGAACAATTTATATATTTTAACCATTACTTTTGTTCTGCAAAAATACATCGTCCCTGACAATGATTTATGAAGGTGACGTTTTTTTTTGGAATATTTCATATGATTCTATTGATTGATGAATTTTTATTTTATTCTGATGATATGCAACCTTGGTAATTCCATTATGACCATTGGTCACACCCCTAATTTAATAAACTATTAAAATAATTCTTCAAGCTCTCTTTTGCTTTAGTTAGTTTTCTCATTATTTAATTGTTTATCATAATTGTAGCTTTCTTTAACTGACACCACTTTATGTGTAAAGTCCTCTACGCCATGTGGTTTGTATCCACTTCATCAAAATACAACATGAGGAAAACTTGAAATTGAAACTACTTCTTTAGCAGAACGCTTATTCGAGACTATTATTTTTTATAGGAAAGAAGCTCAGTTGAGAGTTACAAGACTGTCACCGTTATTAGCCAAGAAGATTTTAGGAAAATAGCTCCACCCGCTCCAAAGAAACCAAATCCACAATTACCACCTCCACCACCCCCACTGGTATGTATCATCACGTATTACACTAAATAAGAACTTATTTAATAAGTGCTTACTGAGTAGCACTGTCAAAACTTTAATGATAAAAGGGTTTTGAACTCCATATGTGTAATGCGTTTTCGTATTTAATTTTTTTTATTAGGTTGATAGTCCTTCAAAACAACAGCAATCGGTTACCTCTATAAACAACAATAGGAAACCAAATACTACACCAAGTAGAAACGTTCCAAGGTTCTATGCCGTCGTTAAAGACGACCGACCTGATCCTAGTACTCCCAGGAAAAGGAAAACTAGACATTCAAGCAATCCTCCAGTCGAACAGCATGTTGGATGGATCATGGATGTCAGAGAACATCGGCTTCGTACTACATCAACTGGGTAAATATAAATTTTTATATAAAATTCCAAAGTCATTTCTGACAGTTTTACCATTTCTATGATCGCAATCTCAAAGCGTTGTGTAAAGTATTGTGTTAAAATATAAATATTTACAGAAGCAGCTATGGTACAAGCCCTAGTGATGCCCATTTGGGTACAAGTTGTGGAAGCTATGGTAGCGTACCCCAGGCTCTTCCATCTTTCCAACATCCATCACACGCCCTATTAAAGGACAATAACTTTACACAGCAGGCTTACCACAAATTTAGACAGAAGTGCTTGAAAGGTAAGTAGGTTTAAGTTCATACAATTACCCCTGTTGAGATGCCCCCCTCCCCCACCATGCGGAAATTAAAAAACAAATAGGGGTAAATTATTAGCTTTCATATCCCGCAGATTAAAAATTTTAAGCTGGTTACACTGGACAGGAATTTAATATTTTGGGGGAGCTGCGTCAACGTTGACTCAGCCCCCCTATTTAAAAATATAAATATTGAATCGATCTTTGAGGCAGAATTACGATCGATTTATGAGCTTTCGAAGTGATATAGTTTCGCTTTTGGAACTCATCCCCCTAACCCAAACATCCCTTTAATTGATTCAACTCAAGAGAAAAATAAAAATACATCGTATCGCGGATATAATTCGTATAGCGTATAAATTCTAAGAATAAACTCTTAAAATACGCACATTTCGATTATTGAGCTACAACCCATTCACAAGAAAACCTGCCCATCTTCCCGGCTTAAGAGAGAGTTGTACTTAAAATTAATAAAATTAATTATTTTGCGACTACATATCGTTTACTAATTCATGAGCTTGCAAAATACGCTCGTTTCAATTATTGAATTGCAGTTTCTTTTGTAGGAATATTGTATATTCCTGCCGTACGAAAACATAAGTTAGGTATACTTATAGAATATTAATTTACATTTTATCTAAATAAATTCTTTAATTGCCCAAAGTATACAATAATTTGTTTACATCGTGTAAATTATAAATAAAAAAAAATTAATTAATAGCAAATTATGAATGTTCTTGGGAAAAACACTTTTTTAAAAACTGAACTTCACAATTAAAAACTTTTATTTCGACAAACAAAGATTTTAGTTACAACTCAATAATTTAAAATCAGACTTTACTTTAACAATTAAATCAGACTATTTTAACTATTTTTTATCAGACTGAAAAATATTGATTTTTACATGGCCTTTTATAATTTTTATTATTGCTGAATTGCTGTTCCAATACGTCGCAATTAATTCCAGAATCTTCAACGCTGCGACGCGGCGGTACCTCGTGTTGATTCCACGTGGTAGAATATATTGGATGGTAGCGGTCGTTGTACTATAACTACTTAATCCCCTGAAGAAGTTTTGTAAGGGATGAACTAAAGTTTTGGATTGGCATCTCCTGGAATTTCGTTGCTAGAATTTGTTTTTGTATCTGTAACATATACAAGGCAAATAATTTTAATAAAAATCTATATAGGAGTTAACCAAAAAATGGCTATGGCTATGGTTCCATAATTTTGGGTTATTTTTTCTGGATGTTGTTCTTCCTTCGGAGAGTTCATGGAATTTGTCTAAAGGGATGTGGTCTATCCTGAATGGGTTGAATTTCTGTAGTCCTAATTTTTGGGAAGTATTCGCGATTTATCTGGAACGATTGCTCTTGAATTTAATAACTGGATATTTTGAAAAGTTAAATTTATTTTTTTCTTTATTATTTTTTTGGTTGTCTGTTAGTAATCTAAATCCTTGCTTGTCCCCGGTTGAGGGGAATTATTTCTGGTTTGTTTTTAAGTTTCTGTATCTTTAATTTCTTTCCTATCGTCTGGCTGATCTTGTGGGGAAAGTTCCGATTTAGTTTTTGATTTAGGTTGATGTTTTATGTTTTTCTTATGAACTGTAGCTTTTGATGTTTTTACAGTAACTTCGTTATTTTTCTTTATAAGTTTTGCAGAATATCGTGGAAGTAATTTATTCCTGGTGACTGTTTTTCGGGTATAAATTTTTGTGCTTGGTTTATACGTAATAGGGTCTTGTCTCGATTTGTTTCTATTTTCGATGACTTTATTTTTATTTTCTTGTATATGCTGATTTACTTCCTTGTATAATTCCTTTGTTATCTCTCTATGATTTTGAATATAATTATTCAGTATTACTTTCTGTATGTCAACGTCAAAGGGATCTTTTGCGTTGATATGTCCGTTTAATATGTCAATGGGTCTTAACTTCGTTGCTGAATGTATGGAATTATTGTACCCAATTATAGCGTATAGCATTTGTTCTTTTATCGGGAGCTTTGCCTTGGTGTTCCTTAGGATTCGAAGATATTCGATTAATGTAGAATGAAATCTCTCAATCATCCCGTTGGATTGCGGATTCTCTGGTGTCGTATAGTGGATTGAGATTTTATGAGAGTCTACAAATTCTTGTATTACTCCATTTTTGAATTCTGTACCATTGTCGGCTACTATCATTGTTGCGAGTCCATGATGGGTTATAAAAATTAATAGGGCGTTGAGTACATTGATTGCGTTTCCTCCATTTATTGGGTAGGCTTGTCCATACTTCGAAAATGCGTCTATTATGGTTAGAAACTTCTGTCCATCAGCCTGGAATAAATCGATGTGAACTATTTCTAGTGGTTTAGTGGGAGTTGGTGTAACCATAAATTTTGGTTTGGGAGAAAGTCTGTCATATTTATTTTCTTGACATATATCGCAGAAGTTTATGATATCTTCTATGTCTTTCTTCATGTTAGGCCAGTAATATCTTCTTCTTATTTGGCTTTCTGTTTCAGTTATTCCTCTATGGTTCGTTTTACCTTCATGATAGTTTTTTATAATTTCTTTTTGTTGTTCTTCTAGGTTAACATCTTCCAATAAAAGGTTACATTTTACCAAGTCATATGCGTTGTTTTTAAAAGTTTTCTTGATAATTTCGCAAATTTCTGCTTCAAATAAAATTGCATACTTCTTTTTCGGGTTGAGGTGTTCCTTAAAAATTTTTATGGTAACAGCTTTTAACTGATCTTTCGATAGCTGGATATGATAACGTCTTTTATTCGGTTTGTATAATTTCTGGAGGTCGTGGATTGTAGTTGACGATTTTGACTATAATTTGGTTATTGTAGAAGTTAAGTGGTTTTTCCGAAATAGGTATACCAAGAATTGGGTTTTCTACTGCTGTATGTATTGTTTCACTTCCGTCTTCATCCATGTTTTGATCTTCGTTTTCAACATTGTCTTCTGGGATGTTTTGATCTTCGGTTTCAACAGTGTCTTCTGGAATGTTTTTTGGGATTAATTCTGTTGCTTTTTCTTCTACAATCTTGTCGATTATTCGATCTGCATCTGGATTAGTCGTTGACCATCCATCGTCTTCCATGTCTACTAAATCATCAAAGACTTCCTTAATTTTTGAATCGATGTCCTTAGTTTCCTTTGTGTGTATTTCGATTCGAGACAGTGCGTCCGCATTTGTATTAGCTTTGCCTTTTTTTGTAAATTACCTCGTAGTCAAATTCTTCTAATTTTAATCTCCAACGTACTAGTTTGGAGTTGGGTTCCTTTAGGGAAAATAGATATTGCAAGGGACGGTGCTCTGAAAGTATTTTAAATTTTCTTCCAAATAGGTAGGGTCGGAAATATTTAGTTGCCCACACCATTGCTAGCATTTCCTTTTCTATTGTTGAGTATTTGGTCTCAGTTTCATTTAGTGTCCTGGAAGCGAAGGCAATTGGTTTATCACTGCCAACTGGTCCTTGGGAAAGTACTGCTCCGATAGCAAAATTGCTGGCATCTGTTGTGAGGTTAATCGGTTTGGAAAAATCTGGATATTGTAATAAAGGCTCATTCATTAATAATTTCCTGCATGTTTCAAAGCATTCTACGAATTCGGGTGTATGTTCGATCTTTGCGTCCTTTTTCAAGCATCTTGTTAGAGGTTTTGTGATTTTTGCGAAGTCTCGAATAAACTTTCTGTAATAACCCAAGGAAGTCCAAGAAATCCTCTAAATCTTTTGCTGTTTTTGGTATTGGATATTTTTCTATTGCTTCAATTTTCGCTGGATTCGGTTTTATTCCTTCTTGTGTGACTACGTGTCCCAGAAAATTAACTTGCTTTTTTAAGAATTCGCATCATTTGTCAACTTGGATTTTTAGTCGGGCTTCTCTTAATCGTTGAAATACTTTTGTGAGATTTACTATGTGTTCCTGTAACGATGTTGAGTATACTATTACGTCATCCATATAGACGAGGCATATTTCTCCTTGAAGTCCCTTCAATACGTTGTCCATCATACGTTGGAACGTGGACAGAGGGTTCTCTCAAGTCCAAATGGCATTCTTAAATATTCATAGTGTCCATTTTCCACATTAAATGCTGTTTTGGGAATGTCTTCTTCAGCCATCTCGATTTGATGAAATCCGCTCGCTAGGTCGAGGGTTGTAAAATATTGACATCTTCCCAATTTGTCCAAAATATCGCTAATGTGAGGAATTCTGTATCGGTCGTCAATTGTCTTCTCGTTGACCTTCCTATAATCTACCACTATCCTCCACTTCATTTTACCGGATGAATCTGGTTTCTTTGCCACGACCCAAATGGGCGAGGACCATGGCGATTGGCTTGGTCGAATGATGCGTTGCTCTAACATTTGTTTCTTTACTTCTTCTTTGTGCACATACGGATACCGGTATGATTTCGTATATACAGGCTCTTCATCTTCATCCTTGGTTCTGATGTGATGTTTGACTTCGTTAGTAAAGCTGAGAGGAGTGTCTGATTGATGAAATATATCAGAGAATTTTCTGCATAGGTGGCGAACTTGTTCCTCTTCTTCCTCGTTAAGATGTTCGGTTTTAATTAAATCGTCGATATCTTGTCTGTAGTCTGGTCCGGCGGTTGTTTCCATGGAATATATATGGAAATCTTGAACGTCTATTTTCTTGCTTTCGAGTGGTTCCATAAAGGAAAGGTGAATGGGGTCTGACGTGAAGTTGGCAATTTCGGTCTAGGCGAGGAGGTTCTCGGCGTTAGTAAGGGCTTCTCGTACTACGACGCTTTGTACTTTTTGAGTTGGAATAATGATGGTTCCTTTTTCTTCTTTGTCTGGAATTTTGACTTGGCTAATTGAATTTGGTTCCAAATGGATGGAATAAAATTGTGTTTTGTTTGTTTCATAATATTTGATAGGGATTGTAGAATCTTTTGTAACTGGAAGTGATTTAGGAAAGTTTAATTGGGCTTCGAAGAGTTTTAGATTGTCGAGGCCAATAAGACCATCGAAAGTTTTGTGAAACAAGAGATAAAACTTCATTTTGCTGTCAGAATTAAATTCTGAAAATGAAGGAATTTCAGCACAATATTTTTGGGAATAATTTTGAAAAATTGATGTGACGACGAAGGGTTCGTGTTTTATATAATTTGGAAAATATGAAGAAGCTATTTCTGGATTAAGAAATGACTTTGTGGATCCTGTATCGATTAAAAGTCGTAAAGAAGGCTCAAAAATTTCAATGTAAGGTAGCTCCTTCTTGTAGGGAAATGAATGAAGTTCAATCACGTTTCGGCTGCTTCTGGTGGGTCCTCTCGAAAAGTTACGTTTTCTTCGTATTCGGTTGGTTGATTTTCGTATGTATCTTGTAGAAATCTGTCGTATTCAGGTTCGTAGTAATCATTGTAGTTGGCATTCTCTTCTTGATCATCTCCGTTGCATTGTATATTGTAAAGTTCTTCTACGGTGAATTTTGGCTGTGCTCGGTAATTTGGTGTAAATTTTTGACGGCCTCCTGTTGTAGTTTCTGATATTCCACTCATAGGTGTTGGTCTAGGCTGCTTTGACTGTCCGGGTTTGTGTGCCCCATACATTTGACTGGTTCTGGGTCCTGAATGCTGGAGGGTTTGAATTTTGTCTAAATTGGTTGAAGTTTTGTTGTCCATGTGGTTGTTGAAACCTGTTCTGTGGGTAGAATTGTCTGATATTTGCTGCCATTGCGGAGGTGCAAAATTTAGCTGTTGATAAAATGGTTTTTGGACAGGTACAGGCATTTGCTGTCTCTGAGGTCGGCGTTCTTGATAATTTTCGCTTCTTCCTGATGTTGAAGGTTGACTTCTTTGATTTTTTTGAAGATATCTAACATTATTTTCTTCCTGTACGTATTGTATCGCCGTGGCTAAACTTCCTGGTCTCATTGCTCTGATCACAGAGCCCATTGGTTCTCTTAGCCCTGCTAAAAATGTGAGAGCTTGTTGACGGAAAAATTCTTGTTTGCTTCTTTTAGTGTCGGCATTTACAGGATGTAATTCTAAGTAATTGTTGATACAGCTTAAAAGTCCCATTATTTTTTCGTAAAAATGCATGATAGATTCTATTGCTCCTTTTCTTAAATTTACTAGATCTCTTGTAAGCGAATTTTCGTCTCTTTGGTCTCCAAAATTTTGAATTAATGCATTTTTTATTTCATCAAAAGTTTCGCTTCCATATACGGATATAACTTCTTTGGCTCTACCTGTTAATTTACTTATAATACCATGAAGCAAAAATGTATTTTGGATATTAGCTGCATTTAGTCTATCATAATAATGTTTTAAAAGTATTGTAGAAACTTTAATAAATTCATGTAATTCATTTAGGTTTCCGTCGAAATTTGGAAGAATGCATAAATTTTTCACGTCAAATTGTGGAACTGCCATATTTTAACAAAATAATTTTCAATATATATAGTCAATAGTCGAAAAAGTATAGTAAATTTCAAATATATCAATCTTAAATTGCTTATTATCTATCTATTAATCTCTAGTGTTTATTAATATAGTATTAATTAAGCTATTTAAATTTTTCTTTAAATAAGTTTCTAAATCTGGCTCTAAAGTCAATCTAAGGACTTAGAGGAGATATTTCTAAATTATTATCTTTCTATTAATTTATTCAAATCTTTGTTTTTATCTTCTTAATCTAGGTCTGATTCAATCTAAGGACTCAGAGGAGTCTCATTTAATAATATTTCTTTTAAAATTTAATCTTCTTAATTCTAAGTAATAATAAAAATCGCTTACAGGATAAAGACGATGCCGATGTGCATTCCTTTGCTCCTGAAGGCTCCTAACTTCTTTTCTTACTGCTAAATCCCTCGGGTGAACTCTTCAGACGGTTTCCCTGGGGCTGGTTCTTGGAACAGTGGACAAACACTTAAAAGTGACGAGGATCTATAAAGACTCTACCACTATCCTACTGACTGCGCCAATTATGAATGTTCTTGGGAAAAACACTTTTAAAAACTGAACTTCACAATTAAAAACCTTTATTTCGACAAACAAAGATTTTAGTTACAACTCAATAATTTAAATCAGACTTTACTTTAACAATTAAATCAGACTATTTTAACTATTTTTTATCAGACTGAAAAATATTGATTTTTACATGGCCTTTTATAATTTTTATTATTGCTGAATTGCTGTTCCAATACTTCGCAATTATTTCCAGAATCTTCAACGCTGCGACGCGGTGGTACCTCGTGTTGATTCCACGTGGTAGAATATACTGGATGGTAGCGGTCGTTGTACTATAACTAGCATTAATTTTTTAATGCCGTAGAAAATTTAATCTTAAATTTTATATTACAACACATTTGATAATATTCTTACATATTATTCTTACATTTATTCAAAAGGATATAAAATAATTATTGGAATTAATAACAATTCTCAGTATTGACTATCTGTTTAAAAATAAATGTACTATCTATTTTATTCTTATTGCATGTGATTCTGGATCTTTATCTAAAACAAACTTGCTCTTATTACATAGGAAAATATATTTTAAACATTTATTAAAATATTTGAAAATTATCAAATGTGTTGTAATATGGAATTTAAGCTTAAATTCTCTACAGAAAATTTACTTTTTTAAATTATGGACGTATTGAGGCAATTAACAAATAACGCAATATAAAAAATTAATCCAATTAAATTTTTTTTAATTTATGATTTACACGATGTAAACGAATTATTGTGCACTTTGGGCTATTATAGAATTAATTTAGATAGAATGTAAATTAATATTCTATAAGTATGACTTATAATTTTTTCGTACAGCAGAAAAATAAAATATCCTACAAAAGAAAATGAAATGCAATCATTGAAACGCGCGTATTTTTGTGAGCTTACGAATCAGTAACGATATAATATAGTCGCAAAATAATTAATTTTATTCATTTTAAGTACAATTCTCTCTTAAGCCGGGAAGATGGAGAAATTTTCTTGCGAAGGGGTTGTAGCTCAATAATCGAAATGCGCATATTTTAAGAGTTTGTTCCTAGAATTTATACGCTATGCTATACGAATTATACCTATCCGCCATACGATATATTTTAATTTTTCTTTTGAGTTGAATCAATTAATGGTTTGTTTGAGGGTTAAGGGGATGAGCTCAAAAATCAAGACTATATCACTTTGAAAGCTCATAAGTAGCTCATAATTCTACCGCAAAGATAGATTAAATACCTCTATTTTTAAGAGGGGGCGGTAGCCCTCCCATAAAAAATAATAAATTCCTGTCCAGTGTAACGAGCTCAAAAATTTTAATCTGTCGGATATGAAAGCTTATAAATAGCTCGTAATTTAGCGCTATTTGTTTTTAATTTCTGTAAGGTGGAGGGGTCAGCTCAACAGGGGTCATATACTTTTGTGTTGCAGACCTTTGCTTTAGATTAACTGTTTTACTCTTTCAGAACGCAAACGCTTTGGCATTGGACAATCTAATGAAATGAATACACTCTTCCGTTTCTGGTCATTCTTTCTCAGAGAGAACTTCAATCGCACAATGTACAATGAATTTAAGAGTCTTGCTCTCGAAGATGCAGAACAAGGCTATCGCTATGGCCTGGAGTGTCTATTCCGCTTTTTCTCTTATGGATTAGAAGTTAAATTCAGACCACATTTGTACGAAGACTTCCAACAAGAAACGGTCAGGGATTACGAAAATGGTCAACTCTATGGATTGGAAAAATTCTGGGCTTTTTTGAAATACTACAAGCACGGCAGCCATCTCACCGTTACTCCCACTTTGCAAAAACATCTCTCCAAGTTCAAAACTATTGAAGATTTTAGAGTAGTAGAGGTAAGTAATAACTATGAAATATCGGATGTTTCGCTTCAATAAAAAAAAATCATCATTCTTTTGCCTTATTAGACAAAGAGAATTTGCCTCATTTTAAAATCACCCCCCTTGTTTGAGGTAGTAAACTAATAGACTCTGGGGGCAGGTCTTTTTTATTCCAAATTGTTGCAAATGTCCTCCAGACAAAATCAGTCATATATAACTTATTGTCCTAACCTCCTTTCTTCTTAAAAGTATTGAAAACATACAAAACGTTTAAGAAGTAAAACTCTAATGCTTCATGAAGAAAAACAATCTACCCACGAACCACGCAAATCCATCATAGCATTGACTTGTTAAAGATTTTGAAAAGAATATCTCGTCAAAAGGAGTAGCAATAGTTCATAAACACATAGAGGGAACATTTGTTAACACCTCATTAACCATCATCATCATCAGCCTCTCTCGATCCACTGCTGGCCATAGGCCTCCCCTGTTTGTCTCCAAAGTGATCTATCTTGTGCTTTCTGTATCCAGTTTTTTGTTGTCTTTCGTAAGTCGTCTTGCCATCATGGTGGTGGTCTTCCTCTGCTACGTTTATCGGCTCTTGGTCTTCATTCAACTAGTTTGCGAGTCCATCTTCCGTCCTTCATTCTGGCAACGTGTCAAGCCCATTTCCATTTAAGTTACAGCTTCTTTCAATGACGTCTATGACTTTGGTCTTAGCTCGTAGATCTTCGTTTCTAATCCTGTCTCGTAGAGTGGGCCCTATCATTGATCGCTGCATTCTTCTTTGCATTACTGTTAGTTTTTGTGCGTTTTTCTTTGTGAGCGATAATGTTTCTTCACCATAGGTCATGACCGGTAGCACGCATTGGCCGAAAACTTTTTTCTTCATATTAACTGTAATGTCACTCTTAAAAACGTTCCTAAGAGCTCCGTATACTGCTCATCCTTGTATTATTCTTATGGATACTTCGTTTGTTTGATTGTCCTTACCTATCTTAATTTCGTGACCCAGATATATATATATATATATATATATATATATATATATATATATATATATATATATATATATATATATATATCGAATATATCGAAATATCGAATTCAACAGAATTAAATGTAGTTTCAATCTAAGCCACAGACCGCAATTCCCGATAATTTCAACACTGATTTATAGTGTTATAGAATATACTTGCACGGTCGATAAATACATCGGATTTCGAATCCAGAGATATAATATATATATATATATATATATATATATCCTACTATCTTCCTAGCGTCCAAACATTGCCCGATAACTATCCACTCGGCGTCCGTGGAAATCGAGCGTCCGTATACGGACGCCGAGATGAAACCTTAATAAAAATTTGTCATTGGTCAGTTTTCTTAGAATACTTCTTCTTCTTTTTGATGCCGTTGACTAATCATACGAGTGCACAAGTTCTCTTCATGTACAGAAGAACTTAGATTACTATAATCATTCATTAAGCGAAATTATTTCGGACGCTTAAAAGATAGTTAAGTAAATTTTTCGTATACTGTAGCGTATAAAGTAGTGTTAACTGTTTATCACCAGAGGCGCTCTTTTCAATATACGTATACTTTTAGGTATACTGCATTTTATGTTTACGATTTCTCAGCGTCCATTAAATAAACTCAAGTTTTGATCTTGCCACTTCTGAGCGTCGTAGACTTGGCAACCGTGGCCAACGTAGTATTTAGGAGGAGTTCACTGCGGAAGGAGGACTAAGGCCCGTAATTCTTTAAAAATTTACTGCCGACATTGAACAAACTTTTTGCACTGGTTAAAATATGGTTTTCATCCAATTTTGAAAAAATGTGAAAATGTTGAATTATCCACGTCCGTCTGTCGGTAAACACAACTCCTCCTTTACTATACCAGCTAGAATGACAAATGCGGCGTCGAATAAAAGCTAATACCCCAAGAATGGTACCTACTAATGGTGAGGAATTTGACCTAGAACTTTCGGTTTTAGAAATACAACCGGAAGTACTGTTTTCAACTCACCGGAATAGTACAAGCGATATATTATTCGACGCGCCTTAGCAAGAGGAAAACAAATATATTCATCCGGTTTCATGACTGTCTGTGCGTCTGTCCGTCCGTCCGCAAATATATCTCCTCCGGTATTAATACGGATGGAATGACAAATGAGGTGTCGAATGAAAGCTTATAACCCAAGGATGGTTTCAAAGATGAAAAATTTGAACTCGGATTTCCGGTTTTAAATTTGCGACCGGAAGTACCGTTTTAAAGTCACCGAAATAGTATAAGCGATATATTATTCGACGCGCCTTAGCAAGACGAGAACAAATATATATATCCGGTTTCATGACTGTATGTCCGTCTATCCGTTCGTCCCCGAATATAACTCCTCCATTATTAATACAGATAGAATGACAAAAGAGGCGTCGAATAAAAGTTTATAACCCAAGGATAGTACTAAAGATAAGAAATTTTACGTCGAACTTTCGGATTTAGTGTTGGAATCAGAAGTTACTGTTTTAAAGTCACCGAAACGGTATACGAGATATATTATTCAACGTGCCTTAGCAAGATGAAAACAAATGTATACTTTTGGTTTTTATATCATTTCCGGTTAAAAAGTTCTAACCGGAAGTGCCATATTATAGTCGCAGAAATAGTATATCTGACATAGAAGCGTATTGAAAAGTCGCGCTTGATTTTTTAGTTCCGGTTTTGAAGTAATTTCCGTTTAATTCTGTGCTTACATTCAACCGCTGACGTCTTCCGAACGCACCCAATGATAGAGAAGATGAGGATGATGTTAATATGGAGTGAGTAAATTATATGATAACATGAAAATCGGCGGACACAAAGTGCCAAATCCGAAAAGTGTGTAAGTAATAGTCAGACAAAAAGTGAAAATTAGGTAATAAAGCGAAAAATTGCAACTAATTGTTGTATACTAATATACAGGGTGAGTCATCAGTCACCACTAACGGGACGGAAGATTACAGCGAAAGGGTAAAAGGTTCGAAAAAATTTTAAATATAGCTTGTAAGTTAATAAAATCTAAAGTAAAATGTAACGTACAGTATATAAACGAATGGACACTAAATAGAAAAAAATAATGGAATAGCCACATAAGAAGAATGGAGGAGTCACGTGTGCTCAAAATAGTAACAGATAAATCACCAATCGGTAGAAGAAGTATCGGCCAACCTTGCAAAAGATGGAGTGACAACCTTCCATAGAAGTATCAATCCGCCAATGAACAAGCCGGATTGCTTATAAAGAGGATAAGGAAGAAGAATAAGAATAAAAAATATAACTTCGATACGTCGCAATTTATTGAGACATCCTGTAATAAGCTGCAATTTATTGGGACATCCTGTATATTTCAAAATAATTTTATAATGTAGGTTTTATCAAGTTACAGACTAATAATTTAAACATTTTTACTCTCGCTGTAATCTTCCGTCCCGTTAGTGGTGACTCACCCTGTACTTATACAAGGAAAAATTTTTATGGAAGTAATTATTGTTGTTATTATTTACATCAAAATAAAATTAAAGCTGCACTTGTTTTTTATCGTTTAGTTACATCTTATCTAAAGCATTAATAAACATGTAATGCAACAATTAGTAAAACTATTTTTATCAGATCTACATTATTTATACCATACCTATAATTTCTGTCTATTAAAGAAACAAGTATTTATATTCCATACTTCTGTATTGTATTGTATAAATAAATATAACTGAAGTTAATATTTGTACAACGCTAAAAAATGTCGAATGTGTCACATTCCTTAGTTTGTGTTGTAAAATTTATACAATTATTCAATTATGTAAACTGTCCAAAATACTAAACTGCTGAGAAGACAAAACGTACGTGTTTAAACTCTTGTGCGGATCTTGTTTCAGTATTGCTTCCAAGAAATTCTTGTGGGATAATTTATTATTTCATTTTTAACAGATTTTCATTATTTGATTAAACAGGGTGTTTGGTAAAGAATGGGCCATATCTTAACCTCAGGTTCCTGAGGTTAAAATAGGCCGATTTAAGCTAACTTACCTTAGTACAAAAGTTTATAATAACCGAGATACAGGGTGTCAAAATTAAACTTTTTTTTTATTTATTATTGAATATTTCCTGACAGGTATGAGATAACAACATGAAATTTGGTATGTGGGAGTTTTTTGGGTCGATAAAACTAAATTCCGTACCAAAAATTATGTATTGCCCAGAGGGCGCCACATACGCCTTTCAGCACTCATTTCTTACGTTCAATTTGTTTTATCCCTCACTCTGTATAATTTTGACATTAAAATTTTTATTCTCCTATTAGTTTTACTTAAAAAAGGTATACTTCTTTCATCTCCATAAACTCAACCGTTTTCGAGATAAACGCATTTTAAATCTGCGATACACCATCATTTTTAGCATAATATCATTGTAGTTACACCCGAAAAATAACTTAAAACCATAAAATTATCCAAAAATGTATCGCAAATTTCTTCAAATGGAATTTGCGATGCAATGACATAAATTTAAGAACTAGCACAATTATTACGGTTTTAAGTTATTTTTCGGGTGAAACTACAATGATATTATGCTAAAAATGATGGTGTATCGCAGATTTAAAATGCGTTTATCTCGAAAACGGTGGAGTTTAGGGAGATGAAAGAAGTATACCTTTTTTAAGTACAACTAATAGGAGAATAAAAATTAAAATGTCAAAATTATACAGAGTGAGTGATAAAAAAAATTGAACGTAATAAATGAGTGCCGAAAGGCGTATGTGGCGCCCTCTGGGCAATACAGTAGAACCTCGGTTAACCGATTTCCGGTTAACCGAGACTCCGGGTTAACCGAGGCCATCCTAATATGAATTTTATAAATTTTTTAATGAATTTTATAAATTATAAAATGATAATTGATTCACATTTGAGATTCAACTGTTTTAAGGTTATGTATTATTAAATGAGTTTTATACCAAAACAATGTGTGTTTGTCCCATATTTTATTTTAACCTAACAATCGTCTTTATATTGTACTATATTTAGGTTACGTTCCGTGTTATCCGAGTTTTGCCGTATCCGAGGTACTCTCGGTCCCAATTACCTCGGTTAATCGAGGTTCTACTGTACATAATTTTTGATAGGGAATTTAGTTTTCTCGACCCAAAAAACCCCCATATACCAAATTTCATGTTGTTATCTCATACCTGTCAGGAAATATTCAATAATAAATAAAAAAAAGTTTAACTCTGACACCCTGTACCTCGGTTATTATAAACTTTGTGCTAAGGTATTATAAGTTAGCTTAAATGGGCCTATTTTAACCTCAGGTACCTGAGGTATCGACAAGACTACCATTCATAAGGGTAGTTACCGATTACCGGATGACATATATATCAAACAACCAAAACATCAAAAATTCTCCTTTTAATGGAACAAGGTGGGGCTGCACAATTTAAAGGAAAGTCCTTAAACGATATAAATGTTGATCTTGAAGAAAATCTGTTAACTACCGATGATAATATGCCAATTACAGAGGCAACTGATTTAATTCCAGAGGTAAATATTTGTGAAAATAAAGCTTCTGGCATTAATTCTAGTGTAGCTTTGTCAGGAGCAAGTAACTCCAGCAAAGAACAAAACAAAAAGGAAAAAAGGTCGTTGGTGCCCTGGAAAGAGGCACAAAAAACAGTTGTCATCAAATATTTTTCAGACCATATTAAAAATAAAAAGCCTCCTAAAAAAAGTGAATGTGAAATTTTAAAAGAAAAGTATTCAAAGTTATTGAGCAACAAGGATTGGCTCAAAATTAAGGTATTTATTTATTCAAAACCAGTACATGAAGAAAAAGTAAATTTAATGATTTTTTTTTATTTAAGAAAAAGTAAATTTAATGATTTTTTCATTTCAAAATTATGTAATTTTCAATTATTAAACCTTTTTGTTTTATTTTAATTTTATTAAATCGAACTGTCTAATTCTTTTGGTATGTCGTTAGACGTGCCCAATCCTTTAGAATACACTAATAAAACTCATTACCGATGGTTGTATCATACGGAAAACCAGATCACACTGTATCATTGTTGTGAAATATTGTGGTTTCCCAAAAGGTGTACACTGTGTAGTCTGTGAATATTTGTTATTCTATCACGAAACAAAGTTGGGGTTCATTGTGTGGAAGGAACAATGCCGAAACAGTCATAAGCAGTTTTTATTTAATTGAAGCAATCGATTCTATTTCATAATGACATCTTTTATCATAAAACAATGAAATCTTTTGACCACTGCAACAAAATTTATTACAATTTATTTCCAATACAGCAGTTTCGGCAAGTTCCATTTCTCAAGTAATGTACCTATCATTAAGTACTATTAAAAAATATAGTTTCAGAGAAATTTAAAATTTGTCGCAAATTATGTACCAAATATACAGTATGGTTCAAATGAAAAGAATAAATTCAAATATTTGGGTGAGTACGTTATCGGCCCGTCAAAAAATACGGGCCGATAACGTACTCGCCCATAATGCAGCCCAAACATTATCATAATAATGAAAATTAAGTTTATGTACTAGACAATTATTATGAAAAGTAGATTCATCTGTGTAAACAATATACTTTTAAAAAAATCAGGTTCTTCTCCAACTTTATTAAAAGGCCAAAAAGAAAAATTTAAACGTTTATCATAATCCTGTTGTATTAAATGCTGGTGTAGTTGAGTGTGATACGGATGATAGTGGTTTATCTTAAGTCTTCTACATAAACTCGTTTGACTGATTTCCAATTCTCCCGAATTTTTTCTCGTACATACTAGTATTTGGGTTTTCAGTAACAGAAAGTAGAACATCAAGTTCATGGAGGTCGTCACAAATCACTGCTTTATTTTCATTTGCCTTTTCGTATGTAAGATTACCAGTAGCACAGCACGGAATCTATTGAGAAATCTCAAAAACTTCCTTTTGTGGGTATTTTCTATCAGGATACTTTTGAGCGTAAACTTTAGAAGCTCAGAAACAATTTTTCAAACATTCCCCAATGCAAAGTACACTCCATGTCGACTCTTTCGTAGATAGCGTAATTCTTCATTTTTAGGAACAATTAAATCTAAATACTAAGCACGAATGTTTATATTTTTGACAATTACCAGACCGTAGTGTCATAAAACGCCAATGTCGTACAATGACATTAACTAACTACATCTTTTGTTTTAAAATCGATGTAATCATTAATAATTTATATAATTCTAAATTACGCAAAAACTGTGACTCCTTGTTATAGGACATCCTTATACCATTCGAAAGAGAAAAGTTTGTTTATTATTATGATTAATTAATATTTATGGTGTTCCATTTAAAATAAGCCTCATGTTACACATTGAATAATCCAATAATGAAACTGTAAATTTTGAACACCCTGTAAATAAATGTTTAACAGTCAATCATGAAATACATTCAACCAATATCCAATTATTTAGCTGTAAGAGTAAATTTGTTACAATTGCTTAAATAAGTTGAGAATGAGTCTTCTTTTAAAACTTTACATTTTAAGAAAAGTCGACATAACTCGGAACACTCTGTACATAGGTGTAAGGAAGCCTTATGAAACTATACCTTATTTTTTACGCACAATTAGAAAATGCAACAAAATACATGTGTTCCATAAGAAAAAATATAACTTTAATACACAGCAATTTATTGGGACACCCTGTATATTTCAAAATAATTTTAAAATGTAGCTTTAATCTACTTACAAACTATTAATTTAAATTTTTTTTCAAATCTTTTACTATTTCGCTGTAATCTTCCGTCCCGTTAGTGGTGACTCACCGGTATAATATGCCAAAAAATTATATTTTAAAAATAAAAATCGGCCTGTTCCGGGATTTTTCCTTAAAGTCGCCGGCTTATGAAAAAACGAATTTATTCCTTTCATTTGCACCATACTACTGTATAATAACATATTATGTAAATACCAAATTCGATACGCTTTCGGTTAAGTATCAAATTACCTCTATTCTTCACACATGTAAAATGTTGAAACAGTATATTTTCATTAATCTAATATTGTGGAAATATGACATCGTCGCAGGGCGCCCACTAATCGCTAGAGTAAATTATACCGTATAATTGAAGGACGCCTAGATATCGAAAGAGTCAATTTTCGCGTATTCTCTGGACGCTAAGCGCTTGTTTTACAAAAGGACGCTGAGTGATGGAAAAGTTAAACTTGAGAAATGAATTCTCCTTGGACGCTCAGTGATCGTTCTGTCAACGGACGCCCAGCGGATAGTAGGATGCAAATATATATATATATATATATATATATATATATATATATATATATATATATATATATATATACAGGGTGGTTCATCTTATTCGCCTCGGCCTCTGTACGGAAAACCACTTGATATTTTAAAAAAATTTCTTCACAGAAATATACAGGGCCTTTAATACTACAACCTAAAAATAATGTGAATTATACAGGGTGTTCCAAAAAAGAGTGGTATATCAAAGTTATATTTTTTCTTATGGAATGCCCTATATCTGATGACATTATTGAATTGACCTTAAAAAATAAGCTATACTTTCATAAGGGTTCCCTATACCTAAATACAGGGTGTTTTGATTTATTTCGATTTGTATAAAAATGTAAGGTTTTAGAAAAAAATAAATATCTACGAATCTCAGAAGCAGTAACAAATTCTTTCTTGGATCTTAATAATAGACTATTTAGCATACTTAAACAGATGCTTATTGCAACAAAATTTCTTACAGGGTGGTCAAAATATGAGATTGTTCTATTAACAAATTCAAGCTGTAAGAACTTACTTATTTTAAATGGAACACCCTGTATCTTACTAGTCTATAGCGTAGAAAATTTATTTAGCTTTCAATTTGTATTAGGGTTTCCTATACCTATCTTTTTACAGGGTGGTCAAAATATTAGATTGTTCTATTAACAAATTCAAGCTGTAATAACTTACTTATTTTAAATGGTTTTAAAAAAATTTTAAATTTTTGTTTTAATTATGTGTCCCAGACTAATTTATTTAGGCTATATTTCTTAAACGAATAGAGATTTTCGAATGGGACAAAAACTGATCTATTACATTTGTAATACACTTTAATATGGCGTAGAAAAAAAATTATCCTCTAAATATTCATCCCTTGGTTACAACCCCTAACTTTATTTTTTTGAAATAGCACCCTGTAAGTTAGGCATGAATATTTAGGGGATGAATTTTTTCTACGCCATATGAAAGTGTATTAAAAATGGAATAGATAAGTTTTTGTCCCATTCGAAAATCTCTATTCGTTTAAGAAATATAATCTGGATAAATTAGTCTGGGACACACAATTAACAAAAATAAACTGATAGTTTCTTGGTTATTTACAAACCGATTTTATGTTCAAAAAATGTGTTGAATAGACGATAAAAGACCACATTTAAAACTATAAAAAAATATACAGGGTGCTATTAAAAAAATTAAAGTTACGGGTTGTAACTAAGGGATGAATATTTAGGGGATGATTTTTTTGTACGCCATATTAAAGTGTATTATAAGTAGAATATATCACTTTTTGTCCCATTCGAAAATCTCTATTCGTTTAAGAGATATAGCGTGGCTAAATTAGTCTGGGACACCCTGTATATAAAATATATATACAGGGTGTAACAAAAATACAGGTCATAAATTAAATCACATATTCTGGGACCAAAAATAGTTCGAATGAACCTAACTTACCTTAGTACAAATATGCACACAAAAAAAGTTATAGCCCTTTGAAGTTACAAAATGAAAATCGATTTTTTCGAATATATCGAAAACTATTAGAGATTTTTTATTGAAAATGGATATGTGGCATTTTTATGGCAGGAGCATCTTAAAGAAAAATTATAGTGAAATTTGTGCTCCCCATAAAAATTTTATGGGGGTTTTGTTCCCTTAAACCCCCCCAAACTTTTCTGTACGTTCCAATTAAATTATTATTGTGGTACCATTAGTTAAATTCAATATTTTTAAAACTTTTTTGGCTCTTAGTATTTTTTCGATAAGGCAGTTTTTGTCGAGTTGCGGCTTCTTTTTTAATATGTTTACATAAAAATTTTATGGGGGTTTTGTTCCTTTAAACCCCCCAAATGTTTGTGTACGCTCCAATTAAACTATTACTGCGATACCATTAGTTAAACAAAATGTTTTTAAAACTTTTTTGCCTCTTTGTATTTTTTCGAGAAGGCAACTTTTATCGAGATATAACTTCTTTTTTAATACGGTTCAAAATATACCTAAAAATGTAAATCATACATAAATTTTTATATTATTACCAAGTCTCCATAATCGTACTTAACCATATACAAATATTTGGTGGATTTGACAAATATTCAAAATATCTCGATAAAAACTGACTTTTAGAAAAAGTACTAAGAGCCAAAAAAGTTTTAAAAGTATTTTGTTTAGGTAATGGTACTACAATAATAATTTAATTGGAACGTACACAAAAGTTTGGGGGGCTTAAAGGAACTAAACCCCCATAAAATTTTTATAGGGTGTCCAAATTTCACTACCTATAATTTTTTCTTAAGATGCTACTGTCATAAGAATGCCACATGTCCATTTTCAATAAAAAATCTTTAATAGTTTTCGATATATTGGAAAAAATCGATTTTCATTTTGTAACTTCAAAGGGTTGTAACTTTTTTTATATACATATTTGTACTAAGGTAAGTTAGGTTCAATCAAACTATTTTTGGTCCCAGAATATGTGATTAAACTTATGACCTGTATTTTCGTTACACCCTGTATATATATATATATATACGTCTTCATATCAAGGCGAGATCCGACTAAATCGAGGACAACCCGAGATCCACCAATAGTAAATTAATTATTGGAGTATATTGTTCATAAGTATCTTTATAATTAACATATTAATCATGGCACACTTAGAGGGGAAAAGATTTTTGTAATTAAATTTTTCTGATAAATTTACAGCGAAACGAGATCCGTCGCTGAAAAGTAAAGGGGAGGACTTATATACGAAATTTTAGATATTTACCGTTCAACGCGAGATCACACACTGATGCCAGCTCTAAAGAGTATTAGTCGAGCGGTTGGAGCTCGTGTTGTATTGTATATTTCCCACGATATAAAGATATATAATGGGCGTAACTTTTAAGTATCGCTTCTTTTGTGTCTTTAAAGTCTACGATTGACCTTTCAGAAAGTCCCTTAGTTTTATTACATACATAAGGGTGTGAAAAAAGAAAAAGAATACTTGACAAATAATAACCATTTAATAATGATAATTATTTGCAATACAATATTTTAAAACTATACATTAATATTCTTAAAAAACACTTACTACGAAACCAAAATGTAATTATTATATTCTTAAATAATACAAATTGTTACAAAATAATTATTTAAATGATTGCTTGTTTTAAAAATACATTACGAGAAAGTAAAATTTTTTATAAATATTAATAAAGTTTAAAAAATAAAATAACTCAATATGTAATTATTATTTGATAGTTAAAAAATGATTTTAAGTAAAATGATTTAAAAGATAAAAAGAAACACACATAATTTTCAGGGTCAACTCCTAATTGCATGAAAATTTGGATTTAGATTCTACCCATCCCCCACTTCAAAGTTGAATTTGTGCCGTTGATTGCTTTTACTTGGAGGGTGAAAAAATATACGTTTAAAATAAGTCCGGAAACAGATCTGACTAAGTTTAAGCAACTTTTGTTCTATAGAGTTTTTTTAACTTAGGTACTAGATTAATTTAGCAGTAGCTACTAGAGTCACTTGCGACTAAAAATATTTACTTTTCAACAAAAAAAAAACACGTTTTTCGGCGGTTTTTCGCAAATGCTCAAAAAGTAAGTATTATATCGAAAAAATATTCTTGGAAAAAATGTAGCATATAAAAAAAACGAAAAAATGGTATATTCTTAGTCTATAGAACCAGTAAAAGTAAATTTGTAGCTCATAAAAAGACGATCTTATCCTTCAAATTCCAAATCAAATATTTTAACGTGATACATAGCACCAAAAAATGAAGCTCTTTTCGGGGAAAACCCATTAAAATTTTTTTAAAGTGTTAACAAAAAGCTTTATTTTATTTTATAAAAGTTATATACGGGTAGGAGAGACAACGGAACGAATTTTCGAACGTTTAAACAGACGACATCCCAGATTTACCAATTTCTGGACAATTGATCCAAAGGCTGGATTCTAACAACGAAACAGATGTGGATTTTCAAGTTTTCAATGAGAGTTAGAATGAAAAAACATTAGTGGCCTCGAGTATGATGGTTTGGAGAATTTGGCTGGTTATATCTGCCATAAATTGAAGGACTCCAGTATTTAATCCGAAGATGTTTCAACGTAAACGTGGGTTGATCATTTGAGTAAGTGTGGTTTATGTAAACCATCAGACACTCTCTTGTCATATATTAAGTAACTGGAGACAATTTTTCCTTCCACATGAATGGTGATTCCATTTTGGTAACTAAAAATTATTTAGAAAACCTTATGTCCAAAAGTGTAACTGTAGACTGTTCTAACAAAGCGAACAAGTTATTTTTTAGGTCTCGGATGTACTTCCGAATTAAAGAATTAAACAAGTCTCTTAACAACCTGACATTGCGTAAAAGAAAAATTATGAAAACTGCTACATAGTTGCTGTATGTACGTCTATTTCACATGCACAAAATTTAAATAAAGTGCATGGCATGAAAACTGTAAAACTTATTTTTGTCTTTTCCAAGCCTCTTACTTAAATCTGATGAAATACATTATTTAAAAAGTAAAAAATTTTGTTTTTTTATCAATCCATTAAATTTATGGTTTTATTTTGGGGCTTTTCTTCCCCTTGGTAAAAATTATATTTACTAATGTGTAGGCCACTAATCAATTTTTGCCAACTAACGAAATATAATAATTTTAGTAGATATCGATTATATGAATATTTTTATTTTCCGGATACCAATATAATCAAGAAACTGGGAAATTTACAAATAACTGAAAATCAATTTAAATAAAAGTAAATAGTTTAATAATTTTCCTCTAAACTATAAAAATCACTTAGTTTCTTTTAGTCATAATTCATTCATTTGTACTATTCTCAAATTTCATTCGCGTTCGTATTACGAACGCATAGACGGGACTATGCTTTACTCTGTTGTTAACGTCATGCGCCAATCGGACGAGCTTACGTAACTAGAATATCAGGGTGTGCATATTTCCGGGTCCCGGTGAATTCGTATCTATTTTAATCTCCATCCTAATTACAGACCAACTGGCAACTCTGGTGCGCAGGTAATTTTTAAATAACGCATTAACTACCGGTGAATTGGTAACTTTCATTTTTTAAGTATTGTTGATAATCTAATATCGGTATTCCAGGTATTTAGCGCTGCACTCCTAGAAAATGGAAAAAATGTTACAGGAAGTGAAACCGATGATGAAACGAAACGCAAAAGAGAAAACTTGGATGATTGTTTTATAGAAGTAAAATTAAAAAACGGTCACCAAGCAAAGCAGGCAACGAAAACAAGGAAGACATGGAAAATGTTATGATTACAATAATGAAAGAGCTAATGAATAAAAACGATGAAATGCTTCAGGAAATAAAACAAATAAGGAAAGAATAACAACAAACCAATAAAGAGTTAATGGGTGTAAAAGCAGAGAAACAAAAACTAAAAAAAGAAGTAAAACAGCTACATGAATGAGTGGAGCAACTGGGGAAATTTAGCAAAAAGAAAAGCTTGATCGTGACTGGGTTGAAAGTAGAAACAAATGATTATAAGAAATTAAAAGAAGAAATGGAAAATTTCAGAGCCCAAGAGTTGCAAATACAAATAAAACTAAGAAGTGCAAAAAAAAATAGGAAAAACAGTATGCGCAATAGAAACAGAAGCCCTCACGGATAAAATGGAAATCCTAAACAAGAAACGTAAACTAAAACAGCATAAAGATCGTATCTATATAAACAACGATTGGACATCGAAAGAAAAAGAAATACAAAAGGAAATAACTAAACTAGCAAAGGACGAAAGAAGCAAAGGTAAGCAAACGAAAATCGGCTACAAGAAATTAATAGTGAATGGCAAAATCTAGATATGGGACGAAGAGAGAGAACAGCTGATAGAAAATTCAAAAAACTAATAAACGAAGAACAGCGGCTGAAATATGATATTGACATGGCAAAAAAAGAGTCGGAAATGCAAACGGTTAACGAAAACAAAATAACGCACACAAAATAAAGAAAGAATCTCAATAAGAAGAAAAGAACAAAACCCATTAGAATGGGCTCTTGGAATATTAGAACCATGCTGGCAGCAGGTAAGATGCAAGAAATAGCTCTTGAAATGAAAAAATACCAACTAGAAATCCTAGCCGTACAGGAAATACAATGGAAGAAAGAAGGAAAAATTGAGAAGAAAAACTTTAGCATGTATTATTCGGGAGAAAACAAACAGGGAACGAATGGTACGGCATTTATGGTGAACAAAAAAATGAGGGAAAAACTGATACAATTCAAAGCAGTTAATGAAAGGATATCTTACATAAGAAAATAAACAAGCCCACATCTCGATAGTCAATTGCTATGCACCCACCGAAGGAGCAAACCAAGAAGATAAAACAGAATTCTAAGACATCCTGGAAGAAACCTGTGAAAATATTCCGAGGAATGACATATTAATAATATTGGGTGATTTCAATGCAAAGATCGGAAAGGAGGACTATAATCGTAATGTAGCTGGCAAAGAAACCATTCATGAAACTACGAATGATAATGGAGGAGAAATCTGCAACCTAGCAGCAGCAACAAATACATATAGTTAGTACTGGGCATAAACATAAAAAAGAAAACAAAATAACATGGATGATACCAGGAAGAATGGATGGAAACCAAATAAATCATACTCTAATTTCGAAAAAGTGGACACAAATAGTACAAGACGTAAGGTCATATAGAGGGGCAAATGGAGGCACTGACCACATATTGTTGATAGCAAAACTTAAGATGAAAATAATCAAAGCAAATAATCATAAGGAAGGAAAAAGGAGGAAATGGAATATAGCCAATCTGAAAACGCAAGAAACAAAGCAACAATATACAGAACAACTGGCACAGAAATTGGGTCAGTACGAGCACATAGAAATAGAAGGAGAATGGAAAAACATAAAGAACAGCATAATAGAGACAGCAGAACAAATAATAGGAGTCCAAAAAAACAAAGAATCGAAAGAATGGTTTGATGAGGAATGTCACCAAAAAAGTCAACTGAAGCACCTCGCAAGAAACAAATGGCTACAAAGTGCCGAACAGGAACAACTGGACCAATATAGAAAAGAAAAACAAGAAGCATTGAAACTCTATAGAAGAAAGAAGAACACGTGGATCTCTGAACAAATGCAAGACTTAGAAACGAATAATAAAGACAACAAAAAATTGTTCGAATAGATAAAACAACAACACAGTACCAAAAAATCTGTCACAAAAATAAACAAAAAAGATTGGGAAAAACATTTCACGGACCTATACAAAAACGACAATAAGGCATATTCAGAGGATGAGGATATAAGAGATAACAGAGATGAAGAGGAAGTCGCAACTACTTATTAGCAATTCATGGAGGTATTAAAACAACTAAAAGTAAACAAAACGCCAGGGCCAGATGAAATCAACAACGAACTGATCATCAACGGCGGAGAGGAGCTCACGAAGCGAATGCACAAGTTAATGGTTACAATTTGGAAGGACGAAAGCATGCCCATAGAATGGAAAAACGGACACATCGCACCAATCTTTAAGAAAGGAGATCCAACTAAGTGCTGCAACTACAGACCAATTATGCTACTAAATACAACGTATCAGATATTGACCACAATTATAAGAAACCGACTAAATCAATACACAGAAAAAATTATAGGACCATATCAACAGGGTTTTATAACAATAGATCAAAGGAAGATCAACAATGGATGCAATACACGTACTGACACAAACAATTGAAAAAAGCTATGAACATGACATAGAATTACATAATATACTATTCATCGACTTCCAACAGGCCTTCAACAGCATATACAGACAACAATTATTAAAAGAAATGAAAAAAATGGAGATACCGGCAAAATTAATAAGACTAACTAGAATGACAATAAAAGACTCAACAGCAAAAGTTAAAACAAATGAGGGAGATACAAATGACATCAAAATAGAACTTGAAGTAAGACAAGGAGACAGTCTGTCAACGACAAACGACACTATTTAATATCGCTCTAGAAGGAGTAATTAGGAACACAGGGCCGAAAAAGACAATTATTCAAAGCTCAACACAGATCATAGGATATGCAGATGAACTGGGACTGGTAGCACGAGATAAAAAAAGACTAGAAGAGGCACTTTTAACCCTGGTAAGAGAAGCAAAGACGAGAGGACTAATAATCAATCAGAATAAAACAAAATATCTTATAAGCACACGAGACAATGTAAACAGAATAGCAGAAATAAAGATAGGTGAAAATACATTCCAGAGAGTAGATTGCTTCAAATACCTGGGGGTGATGGTGGACGGCAAAAACGGAAGGAGTATAGAGATAAACGACAGAATTAAAGCAGGTAATAGAGTATATTGGAAATATCACCAACTACTCAAGGACAAAAACCTGAGCAAAAAAAACAAAATCAAAAATATACACAGCAGCAATCAGATCAGTGATAGCCTATGGAGCAGAAGTAATGTGCCTTACGAAAAAAGACGAAGAAAAGTTAAAAATAATTAAGAGAAAAATTATAAGGATACATGGCCCAGTAAAGACAGAAACAGGGGAATATTGAAAGCTGATGAACCATGAAATAATAAATATAAATAAAGGAGAAGATATAGTAAAATTCATTAAAGCACAAAGCCTCAGATGGTTTGGGCACACACAAAGAAGAGGGGTAGAAGAACTGATCAGGAAGATAATGAACTGGAAACCAGTAAAAAATAGACCAAGAGGAAGACCAAAAATTAGATGGGAAGATCAACTGCTAGACGATATATCAAAGATGGAAATTGCAAACTGGAGAGAAAAGATTCAGGACCGGAGAGAGTGGAAGAAGATAGTAGAGAGGGCAAAAAAACATCACAACCTATGAACTAAGACCTAAAGGAAAAGCGGACTAATTTACCGCGTGAAATGGATTAAAAGAGCTCATATTTGAGCGAACTATACTCTAGCAAGAGTGAACGGTCCATATAATAATTCCAGGTATGTACCTGTATAAATTACCCTCCTTGAAGTTGGTGTAAAAGGTATTCACCATTTATGTATCGTCTTTTGGAAGGATTACTAGAGAAAATCCAAATAAATTTTGAAAAAATGGCTGAAATCGCTGAAATTCTTGTAACAGATTCCGTAATGAGTGTACCTGGGTGGTAAATGATTTTAAATTTCACTTAAAGAAAGTGCTAAAAAGTCTAAAACATTTATGGTACTGTTCTGCATCTGGTTTCCAGGTCCAGGCAACCTGTTATACCGACGGTTAGTTTTTTTAATATTTTGAGTAGTAACTATGTTGGTTATCAACAATTTGATGTCAAAAATGCACATTTTGCCATTTTTTGTCTACCAGTAAGAAGAAAAACATTCAAAACAAAATTTAAGATAACCGCATTATTGAGCATGTAAAACCATTTAAACAAGGTTTTATAAATTTCGCTATACTTAATTGTTGCTTATAAAACTATAAATTAAGTCAGTTTAACGTTAATATAACTTATGTAAAAAATACAACTTATATCTCGATATTACGTGAAATAGCTCAAAGAAATGAGTAAAAATACACGGTTTTTATGACACTTGGTGTAACTACGTAACAATTGTTTTAGTTTCTATATGGACGGAATAACAAAATTTATGTAAATCTGACCAATTTTTTCTCAATTTAATTATTTATTGACAATTTAAATGAAAAATAGCCGATTTTAAGAATTTTCGTCTATAAGTTACAATGTTTTACCAAAAAACTGAAAAAAGAACCGATTAGTTTATTGAAATAGCCTTAAAATGAGTTGAAGTAAAATAGAATTGGAGCTTTGTTTATCAATAAACATTAACTATTCAAATTTATTTCTTACGTTTTAAGCTAACTACCTGAGGTACCCCTGAACCCTAAAAATGTCATCGAAACGACGATTTTGAAGCTCTTCCGACTGGATTAAAGAAGCTATTATCGATTCAAACAAAAGTTGTGTATTTTTAATTCTAAATTTCAACTATTTAATTAAAAATAAAGTGTTTCAGTTGAAAATTCAAAGTTGCTACACCCACCGCTTTCGCAGGCAGAATAAGAACCCTGCTATTGCATAAGTATATAGATTTTGAAAAACCATTCAAAAAGCATTCCAAAGTTTTTTCGATATGCCGTCTAGTTCTCGAGATATTTGACAATCGCCTTTCTGGACAGAGCCCTTAAATAATGTAAACATTCTTATTCAAGCTAGACATAAGCCGAGTGAGAGAGCTGACCGTGAAATTCATTTGCGATGTTTCCAAATTTACCGGATCTCGGGTTGTCTGCAAAATATATATTTACCATATACACAACGGATCGCGCGCGCTGCCCTCTACAGCGGATTTAGTGGAACCACTGCAATATAAAATTCACCAAAAGGGGTGCAAAATGAGGTCCAGACAAAAATCGATTTCCTTGTACCCTAACCATTGTTACATCGAGATGTCACTATATACACGTGAATACAAGGTGAGATCCAAAATCGGATCTCGCCTTGCAAAACGGATCTCATCTTGTATAGCTTATGATACAAACGGATCTCGCCTTGATATGAAGACATATATATATATATATATATATATATATATATATATATATATATATATATATATATATATATATATATATATATATATATATATATATATATATATATATTGATGTGATCTTGATTATTGATATGAGATAATATTCTTATATGTCACTTTATTTAATCAATGTATTAATACTAATCTAATTAATTAACCAGATCATATATCAATATGTTTTCAATCTCAGGGCGAATTATAAATTAATTACTTACTTTCGTGGCTTCTAAATATTTCTTAATGGTTCCTAATCGGGATAGAAAAGAAAAGAGTAAAAAAAATACACATATGGGTTACAATTATAATCAAAATATTTTTTATTTTATTTAAAAAGGCAATCAATGCTTAATATTTGCTATTTCTTATTATTCTTAAACATAACATTTACAAATGGGAATCTTATTTCCTTTTGGTTTTCAATTGAAAGTTTTTATTAACATTTAACTATTAGGAGTTATTAGGAACAACTCTATTCAAGTTTGATGAAGCTTTTCTGATATAATTGATTATGTTATTTAATTTTTTATGTGGAATTTAATACGAAAAACCCATACATTCATGTCCAAACAAATGAGACTGACCTTTTCCTGGTGAACTGAAAATGTCCTCACACAAAACCCGTTCCTGCTATCCTTGGCTGCGATCAAACCTCGTCCTGGCTTCCAGTAATGTAATCCTTTGAAAAACTAGCTCGAATAGCTCTCGTTCCTGCTTCGGTCGTGATGCTGTGTTCGAAACTGCTATCAGCTACCGGGACACTCTTGGCTCAAGGAGGTTCTTTTACTCTCGACCTGGCCTACTTCTCGTTCCACGATAGATACTCCACACTCACGGAACTACCGGCTTTCTCACTCTCCGTACACTACCGTCTACTACTCGACTTCACTTCTCCACAGCTCAAAACATTCTGATCTCACTTTGTCATTCATTCCCCTACTTTCTAAATATCCCTTCCAGATTCGCAAATCAATCTTCCACCACCAACTCTCATTCGTAATATTCCTCAAAACCAATTTTTAATCTTTCTAAATATGCTTAATGGAATTCAAAAGAAAATATTTAATTCCCATTCTAAAATACTTTCTAACTATTTACAAATTTTAATGACCTATTCTCTCTTTCAAATGAGTCTTATTTAGCATAGGCTAATGATCGAAACCTTCCGCGAAAAACGATAATGAACTATCATCTATTTCACTGAGTTTTATTTAGCATAGGCTAATGATCGACCTTCCGAGAAGAACGATAATGGTACGCGTCATTCACTTTGTTTATCTAAGCACATTGTTCCGAGTTTCGTACGCTTATTCTAATCACTTCTTAAAATTAAATATAACAATTTGTTGTATACAGGTTGTTCTAAATTTATATGCCCGAGGTTGAGAAAATTAAAAATATTTTATATTAAATTGAATTTTGCTTATAATTATCAAAATTTAATTTTCATATCAAATAGAAATATAACAAATCCCCGCCTTGTATTCGATAAAATTTATCTGCATTTTTAAATAAATTTTCTCGAGGCAAAACCAACTCCCTGTATATTTCCTTACTTTAATCTACGTCTTATACCCCTTCTTCTTGTATTACTCTAATTAGTCCCACCTGTAGAGTAATTGTTTCCTTATTTTCAGTGTCCTCATCCTGTGTTAGAGTGTCGGCTATTATGTTGTCTTTCCCTTTTTCCCATATTAATCTTCTGTCTTTTTCCTCAGATTTTTCACATACTTTTACCGTGTATTCTGCATCCACGTTTTCATATGCCTCCTCTTCAAATGCCACTGTTTCGATCATATCTTTTTCGCTTTCATTTTTTTGCTTTATTTCTTCTTCTCCTGAGCTCGTCTCTTCTTTTGAGGAATCCCAGGTTTCCTTTGTTTCTGATACTCTCAAATTTTCTTCTTCTGGGCTCAACTCTTCTTTTGAGGAGCCACAGGTTTCATTTTCTTTTGTCTTTTTCTGACTTTTTCTCCCTTTTCTTCTTTGTCCTTGCTTCGTTGCCAAATTCATTTCCACTGTTTGTTCTTTACCTGATTCGTCCGTATTTTGTTTCTCCTGTTCCTTGTCCTGTTCTTCTTCTTTTTCTTCTGTTAGATTCATCGTATTATTTTTAAAATCTATCACTACATGTTTTTCTGCCAATTCGTCAACTCCTACTATCATGTCATGTGACATGTTTGGCATTATTACACATTGTAGTGCATACATCTTCTTACCCAGTCGTACCATTACTCGTATGCCTTCATTTATAGTTGCCAATGTCCGTTTGTTTGCGCCCACTAAATTTACCCTAGGTATTTTGTAAATTAAATTTGTTAAGTTAACTTCTTCTATTAGTTTTCTGTTGACCAATGTTATTTCAGATCCAGTGTCTATCATAATTTTAATTGGTTTCTCGTTGATAAATCCATCCACAAATTTTAAATTAACTCCATTTTTCTTTTCGTTGTTTCTTGCCAATTTAATAAACTCCTTGGGGTTACAAAAAATTCCTGTTTGATTTTTGGTTTTTAATGAGCGCCGTCGTGAAAAAACGCCGGTTGCTCATCGTTGTTTATATTTTCGTCATAATGTCTCTCTCCGTCATATTCATCTGTCTGGGTATTATTTACTTCTCTTCTATTTTCTCTTGGTCTGTCGGATCTGTTTCGGTTTTCTCGATATCCCTGTTCATTTTGTCTACCATTATTTCTGTTTTCTTGATTTGAGCGTGTGGTGTTTCTATTCTGGTATTTTCGATTTCTGTCCTCATTCCATTGCCTATTTCTTTGTTCATAATTTCCTCTTCCGTTGTCTCTATTTTCGTTTTCCCTTCTGGGATTAAAATCTCGTCTTGTATCGTCCCTCCTATTTTCATTTCTATCTCTGTACTCCTGTGTTTCTCGGGGCCTGTAATCTTCTCGCGACCTTCTTGATTTTCTTTCTCTTAAACGCAATTCTCTTATTTGTAGGAATTGGCATAAACTATCTATGTCTTTGTAGTTTTGCAATGTGATATGGTCTTCCAGCGTTTCTTCGAAATGTCTTGCAATCAGTTCGACTAATTGTTCCGATGAGTAATTATATTGTAAATGTTTTGCGTTATAGTAAATTTGTAATGCATATGTCCTTTCTGATATACCCATCCTATCATTGTATTTCCCATTTTGCAATTCCTTGTTAATTTCCAATTGTTGGACTTTTCCCCAGAAATAATTCAAAAATTTTTGTTCAAATTCTTGCCAACTGTCAAATTCTTCTTCTTTGCAATCGAACCATAGGCTTGCTTCATTTTTGAGATGGTTTCTGATAGTTTCTTTTCCTGTTTCGAAATTTCCGATGTGCTGTATTTTCTTTTTCAGGCTATTTATGAACGGCACTGGGTGTAATCTTCTTACATCCCCGCCAAACCTTATCTTCACGTCATCTGTGCTATGTATAACCATTTCTCTTCTTTCTCCTCCATTTTGTTGAATATTGATTTCCGCAATCTTTCTTTCCATTTCTTCTCTGATTGCTTGAATAGCGTTTTCAAACTTGTTTTCCAAATTTTCTATTTCCTTTTTCTGGCAATTCGTTATCTCCTTTATTTTGCTTTTGATTTCTTTAATCTCTGTCTCTTGTTGTCCCATATCGTTCTTGATCATTGTCAAAAATCCTTTTACTTCCTTTTCATACTTGCCTATGCGTTCCTCCATTTTCTTGTTGTTCTCTTCTATTGCTTGTTTCATTTTTTGTTGTGTTTCATCCATTTTTTTATCCAATTTTTGTTGTGTTTCATCCATTTTTTGTTGTGTTTCATTTTGATTTTTATCCATTGTCCTTTTTGCTTCATCCATTGCTAGTTTTGTTTCCTCCTGATTTTTATCCATTGTCCTTTTTGCTTCATCCATTTTTTGTGACTGGAGTTGCATCAGTTGTAATAGTTTATCTATTCCTGATAATTCTTGCTGTTCTGATGCCATGATTGTCTTGTCTAAAATATCTTCTTGGTCTGAATGTTCTTTTTGTTTTTTGTTGTCCTTGCTTTGGCTTCTTGTCACAGACATTTGTTTTCAAGAAGTACTGTCCCCGCCAAATATGAAATTTTACTAGTATGTTACCAAGACGACTTTTTCTCACCCAAATATTATAAATTGTCAATAAATATATCAAATGTAAATATCGTAAAAATAAAATATTAAATCAGTTATGTAAAATTTGTACCTAAAGAGATCTAAAATTTTATGTTATCAAATGTAAGTATCTCACTTTTTACCACAGGCATATAAATTTTCAAATACCGGCTTTACTCTTTCTATCCTTCAAATTTGCCACTAGAAATACTTTACAATGCCCCACGTTGGGCGCCAGTTGATGTGATCTTGATTATTGATATGAGATAATATTCTTATATGTCACTTTATTTAATCAATGTATTAATACTAATCTAATTAATTAACCAGATCACATATAAATATGTTTTCAATCTCAGGGCGAATTATAAATTAATTACTTACTTTCGTGGCTTCTAAATATTTCTTAATGGTTCCTAATCGGGATAGAAAAGAAAAGAGTAAAAAAATACACATATGGGTTACAATTATAATCAAAATATTTTTTATTTTATTTAAAAAGGCAATCAATGCTTAATATTTGCTATTTCTTATTATTCTTAAACATAACATTTACAAATGGGAATCTTATTTCCTTTTGGTTTTCAATTGAAAGTTTTTATTAACATTTAACTATTAGGAGTTATTAGGAACAACTCTATTCAAGTTTGATGAAGCTTTTCTGATATAATTGATTATGTTATTCAATTTTTTATGTGGAATTTAATACGAAAAACCCATACATTCATGTCCAAACAAATGAGACTGACCTTTTCCTGGTGAACTGAAAATGTCCTCACACAAAACCCGTTCCTGCTATCCTTGGCTGCGATCAAACCTCGTCCTGGCTTCCAGTAATGTAATCCTTTGAAAAACTAGCTCGAATAGCTCTCGTTCCTGCTTCGGTCGTGATGCTGTGTTCTACCTTTTTCGAAACTGCTATCAGCTACCGGGACACTCTTGGCTCAAGGAGGTTCTTTTACTCTCGACCTGGCCTACTTCTCGTTCCACGATAGATACTCCACACTCACGGAACTACCGGCTTTCTCACTCTCCGTACACTACCGTCTACTACTCGACTTCACTTCTCCACAGCTCAAAACATTCTGATCTCACTTTGTCATTCATTCCCCTACTTTCTAAATATCCCTTCCAGATTCACAAATCAATCTTCCACCACCAACTCTCATTCGTAATATTCCTCAAAACCAATTTTTAATCTTTCTAAATATGCTTAATGGAATTCAAAAGAAAATATTTAATTCCCATTCTAAAATACTTTCTAACTATTTACAAATTTTAATGACCTATTCTCTCTTTCAAATGAGTCTTATTTAGCATAGGCTAATGATCGAAACCTTCCGCGAAAAACGATAATGAACTATCATCTATTTCACTGAGTTTTATTTAGCATAGGCTAATGATCGACCTTCCGAGAAGAACGATAATGGTACGCGTCATTCACTTTGTTTATCTAAGCACATTGTTCCGAGTTTCGTACGCTTATTCTAATCACTTCTTAAAATTAAATATAACAATTTGTTGTATACAGGTTGTTCTAAATTTATATGCCCGAGGTTGAGAAAATTAAAAATATTTTATATTAAATTGAATTTTGTTTATAATTATCAAAATTTAATTTTCATATCAAATAGAAATATAACAATATATATATATATATATATATATATACAGGGTGTCGCGAAAAGATTGGTCATAAATTATACCACACATTCTAGGGTCAAAAATAGTTCGATTGAACCTAACTTACCTTAGTACAAATGTGCTCATAAGAAAAGTGATAGCCCTTTGAAGTTACAAAATGAAAATTGAAATGTATCATTATTATGGCAGGATGATCTTAAAACAAAATTATAGTGAGATTTGTCCACCCCATAAAAATTTTATGGGGGTTTTGATCCCTTAAACCCCCCCCCAAACTTTTGTGTACGTTCCAATTAATTCATTATTGTGGTAACATTAGTTAAACATAACATTTCTAAAACTTTTTTGCCTCTTATTATTTTTTCGATAAGTGAGTTTTTATCGAGATGCGGCTTCTTTTTTAATATATTTACATAAAATTTTTATGGGAGTTTTGTTCCTTTAAACCCCCCAGATGTTTGTGTACGTTCCAATTAAACTATTATTGTGGTACCATTAGTTAAACACAGTGTTTTTAAAACTTTTTTGCCTCTTAGTCTTTTTTTGATAAGTCACCTTTTATCGAGATGTGGCTTCTTTTTCAAAATATACCTAAAAATGTAAATTATAAATACATTTTCAGATTATCAACAGGTCTCTATAACCGTACTTAACCATATACAAATATGTGGTGGATTCGAAAAATATTCAAAATATCTCGATAAACACTGGCTTATCGAAAAAATCATAAGAGGCAAAAAAGTTTTAAAAACAGTGTGTTTAACTAATGGTGCCACAATAATAATTAAATTGGAACGTACACAAAAGTTTGGGGGGGATTAAGGGAACAATACCCCCATAAAATTTTTATGGAGTACACAAATTTTACTTTACGTTTTATTTAAGATGCTGTTGCCATAAGAATGCCACATCTCCATTTTCAATGGAAAATCTCGTAAGAGTTTTCGATATATGAAAAAAAATTGATTTTCATTTTGTAACTTCAAAGGGCTGTAACTTTTTTTGTGTGCACTATTGTATATAGGTAAGTGAGGTTCAATCAACCTATTTTTGACCCCAGAATGTGTGGTATAATTTATGACCATTCTTTTCGGGACACCCTGTATATTTACATGGTGTAAGATGACATCGTTAAATCCTCCGTATATCAATGGGTACCAATAGAATAGACTAGTTTCGCGATGCCTCGCTCGTCAGTATTCGGCTAGGTACGAATCGATACACCGACGATTCAACGATGTGTCTTAATATTTCGCACCTCAGGTGCCGAGCTACAAAAGTGCCATCTACTCTGATGACCAGGAAGTAGGAAAAAATTTTGCAAGTCGATAGATGCTGTATTTAAAAATCTATTTATTCCGGTGTTTTTTGTTATAAATGCCCTGGTCTATTAGATTTTTTCGGAGTAGGTATCAAAATCGTTTTAGCTAATCCTTCATTAATTCTGCTTCTTGATAAGTTTTTTGAAAAGATTTTTTTTTTTTAATTGGCTTTGGCATGAACCAATTAGCCAGACTTATTTTTTATTTATGAAATATAAAGGGAGCATTTTTTTTTGATCCAATATAAATATATTGATTTTTCAAATTCTCACACCCTAGGATAAATGTTATTATGTTAGTAAAATGTGTGTGTTTCTGTTTAGTGCATTTTTTTATATGTATATTTTTTTTATTTTTTTTTAAATTATATTTTTGTTTTTTTTTAATGCTTTATTTATGTAGTCTTTGTTTAGTTTTATTTCCTTTTTTTTTCATTGTTTTTTTTTTGTTTTTTTTATTTGTTTATCATTATTTTACTTTTTTTTTAACTTTTTTTTTTAATTATTTTTTTTATGTTAATTTTTTCGTGAACACACTTACAATAATATTTTGTATCGCAGAATTGCTTACAATGGTGTTAGTTTTTTACAATTTCATTTTGCAACGAATTAAATGATTATACAAACATTGATATAAGTTAATATTATTACTAAAAATTATACAATGTAGACTGGTTGGCAAACAGAATTTGAGATTTACCATTTCTTCGAAAAATGATTCAATGCTCTTCTTATTTCTTGAACATTCTAGGATTACATGGTTCATATCACCAACTTCTCCGCATGGACAATATGGGTTTTCATCCAGTCCTATTTTATATTTGTACAAAGGAGTCATAGCATGATTAGATCTTATTCTGTTTATTGTAACAATGAAGTTTCGTTTTGTTAATTCATGAAACCAGCTTTTCAATGGTATGTTATTTTGATGGCCGACATAGTTAAGCCCTGTGACTGATGAATTATATTCTTGCTGCCACAATTGTTTTAAATGTGAAGTAAACTTGGAGGTAAGATCTGTATATGGAACAATATTGGTGGTTAGATGGTAGCCTGTGTCAGTGGCTGATTTGGCTAGTGTATCCACTGCATCATTACCTTTTATTCCTGAGTGTCCTTTAATCCACACTACAGTTATTGTTTTCCTTTGTTTTGTTGCTTCAAAGTTCAGTTTTAACATTTCTGCCTCTATGTTAAGGTTTTTCGATGATTTCAAGTTTGTTATTCGGTCAACTGCACTTTTACTGTCAGTGAATATAACATGATTCTGTGTGTTTCTCGACTGGACGTATCTAAATGCATTTTCTATGGCAATTGTTTCGGCGGTATATATGGAACACTCATCTGGTAGCTTGAACTTGTGAATATTGGGAAGAGTTTGCGTCATAAAAAGCACAGCCTACTTTTCCATTCAACTTGGATCCGTCAGTATATATGTATTGGTGTTCAGGCCATCTTCCATTAATGGTTTCTAGAAAGTTTTCTTTTGGGTCCAGGTAGTATGTTTTTATATGTTTTGAAAAGAAAACATGGGGAGGTTCGGTGTAGATAGGTATAGTTTTGTTGATTGACAGGGAGTTACAGATTTGTGCCAGTGTGGTATAGCTGTTTACTAGGAGTGGAGTAGCTTTTGAGTGCCAATATGGATTGGTGAGTACTAGGACAGTGAGGTCGTGAATGTTACGAAGATAGCTGGCTTCTTTGGATATGGCTTTAGCCATAAATTTATGACTAATTAGCTGCCTTCTGAAAGATAGTGGAGGTTCTACAGATTCGACTTCTATAATATTTATTGGGGTAGATTTAAGATAACCAAGACATATTCTCAAACTTGTGTTTTTCTGGGTCTCTATTTTGTTTCGGTGAGTATGTGCTGCTGTTCCATATAGGTGACTGCCATAGTCTAATATACTTCTAACCATTGTTTTATAGAACAGTAAAGCGGTATTTGGATCTGCTCCCCATTTGGTATGGCAGAATGCTCTCAAAATATTCATAGCGTTCTCGGTTTTTTTTATTGCATGGTGGATGGTATCTTTCCACAGTAATTTTCTGTCTAAATAGAGTCCAAGGTATTTAACACAATTTTTGATTGGAAGAAGATATGGTCCCAGTTGTAACTGTACTTGAGTTATGTCCCTTTTTTTAGTAAAAATACACACTTCAGATTTTTTTTCAGAAAGAATTAAGTTGTTTGAATCTAACCAGTGCTTAACTGACCATAGGTTTGTGTTTAAAATGTTCTGACAATATGAAATAGTAGTACCGTTGGTGTAGATAACTATATCATCAGCAAACTGTATCATATTCACGTTATTCAAATTTACTTCGAAGTCCATTGTATATAGTAAAAAAAGTAGCGGGCTGAGTATGCTGCCTTGAGGGAGTCCTAAATTCGATGTTCGGAATCCTTGAAGATTTTGGTTTAATTTTAGTGAAAGTCGTCTATCGGAGTATAGTGAAATTAAAAATGAACATATTTCATAAGGTATTCCTATTGATGTCAGCTTATGGTACAAAATGTTTAAATTTACGTTATCAAAAGCCGAGGAAAGGTCAATAAAAACTGCAGCTGTATGTTTCTTTATTGTATATCCTGTCAGTATATCTGTAACGAGAACAGTAATAGCTTCGAGAGTGGACCTACATTTCCGGAAACCATATTGTGAGTTTGGTAGGATGTGTTCAAATTCTAGCCATTGTTCTAATCGATTCTTTATTATTCTTTCCAGAGTTTTAAGAATACAAGATGCCAGGGATATAGGTCTGTACGAACTTGAGAGGTCTAGCGGTTTGTCTTTCTTTTTAATAGGTAATATTATATAGTTCTTCCAGCTATCCGGAATAGGACTTGCACCAGTCCAGATACTATTATAGATTTCTAACAGCGACTTTTTATGTTTAAATGGGAGGTGAAACAGCATGGAGTAAGTTATATTGTCCTCGCCTGGTGAAGTATTATTAGATAGTTTCAACGATCTTTCTAATTCCCACATCTCAAAACGTTCAAGTAAGTACAAGTTGTTTCTGGGAACAGTTTTTAAAGATAACTGATTGTATTCTATGCATTCTTTTGCCCAGTCTGGTGAGATTGTGGCATGGAATTCTTCTATCCAATTCGCTTCCAGATCAATAGGTAACTTATTCTGCTGCTTACGATTCTTAAAACTATTTACCTTTTTCCATACTTCAGTGATGGGAGTTGTCTGATTTAGGCTCTCAACATATTTCCTCCACTGAATTCTTTTTGTTTCTTTGAATGTTTTTTGCGATGGCATCAACTCGTTTGAATTCAAGTAAATTTTGTATGTTTGGGTTTTCTTTCCATAATCTGAAAGCTTCTTTTCTCCTATGAGCAATGTTGTTGCAGGTCTCATTCCACCATTGTTTTGGTTTGTGCTTCCAGTACTTATTTCTTATTATTGTTCTTTTCGGGATACAAATGTTTGCAGCTGAGTTTATCGTGTCTATGAAATTGTTGTAGTTACATGCGGTGCTCATTTCCTCTAGTGTTGTCGTGTACAGATTCCAGTTGGCTCTTTTAAGAACCCATATGTTGTGAACTGGACCATAGGTTTGTAAGCCTGAGTCAGAGTTATTAAACTTCATATATATAGGAAGGTGATTGGATCCATGAGGATCCTGTATGACTGACCAAGATATTAAAAGTACTATGTCTTGCGTACAAATAGACAGATCAATTGCACTTTTCCTACCTGACGTAACAAGTGTGGGTGCACCATCATTGAGATACACAAGAATGCAGTGATTAATAGCATTGAGCAAAGAAACACCATAGACATCATTAAACTCACAACCCCAAGAAAGATGATGAGCGTTGAAATCTCCAGCAATTATAAAAGGTCGTGGTAAGTTTTCGAAAAATTGTATCCATTCTCTTACTTCTATCCGAGTCTTTGGTTTAATGTATATTGACAATATGTACACTGCTTTGTTATTAGGTAGAAGTTTCACTTCGATGCATGTACACATCATTCTTGCTGGTTTCTGTACTACGACTTCTGAAAATAATCTATTGGATTTTACTAGTATGGCTACCCCACCGTAACCATCCATACGATCTGACCGAACAATATTATAACCTTGGAAGTTATAAAACCTTTCCTGTTTGAACCAGGTCTCTGACAAAGCTGCTATGGTAGTTTCTGTTGTATTTAAGAGACATTCTAAGTTTTCTTTATTGCCAACTGCAGATCTGCAGTTCCACTGTAAAATGTTGAGTTTGTTTATAGCTGAGAAGACGACGAAGTAGTTGGTATATTGTGCACGTTTAATAATTGTTTACTAATTAATATTTGCTGTAAGTCTTGTTTAGTAACATTGGGATTATTAGTTTCCCTAAATTTTTTAAAAAGTTCGGTAACAATAGTAAAAATTATATCTAAAATATCAGAGTTTGACTGTTTGTAGCGTGTGAGAATTTGAATTTAAATTATTTTTATATGAAGGACTATTTATAATTGGAATATTAGTTCCTGATTGTCTAAAGTTAAATGTGTATTCTGGATCTGACTGTGTTAAGACAGGACTATTTGGTCTCTGCCTTTTGCTACCCTTAGAAGATTTGACGACTGTATATTTATTATGATTACTATTGGCCGAAAATGTGAATGGACGAGTAACAGAAGAGCTATTTAAACTTTGGTTAACAAGAGGGTAATTAGAAGAAGGCAAATTTTGTTGATGAGAATCTTTAATAATGTTATTTGATGTTACGTCTGCATAAGATTTGCGGGGAATTTGTTTGTTGGCATCATGGTAATTAATATTACTATTAGTCATGCATTCTTTAATTAATTTCTGTCTTTTGAATTCTGGACATGACTTAAGATTTGTTGTGAAGTGGTCTCCCATACAACTAAAACATTTTGGGGTTAATGTTGTTTCCTGACACTCTTTTGTATTATGGTCTTTCTGGCAATTGTTACAACGGGAGTTACTCCTACAATGCTTCCCCTGGTGGCCAAATCGCAAACAATTGAAACAAAGCAGGACTTTTTGTTGATATGGTTCAATTTCTTTCAACACCTTATTTATAGTAACGTATTTTGGAAGTACTTGTGTTTTAAAGCTTACTACACACGATTTAGTAGGAACATAATTTATTTTATCATCGGTAACCGTTTTTCTATTTATTCTAGAAACGTTTACTACCTCAAAATTAGAATTTATTTCGAATTTTTTAATTTTATTTTTAAGATATTCATCAGAGAATTCTGTTGAGACATCCCGTATAACACCTTGTCTAATAATAATAAATTTAGGTATATAAACATCCAAATTGTTTTTAACAAAAACCGGATCGTCTTTCTTGTCGATAAGGTAATTAGCGTTTTTAGAATCCGTAAATTTAATTCTTAATTTATTTCTGCCAATTGTATCGATACTAATTATTTTATTATCTAATTCTGGGAATTTTGTAAGAATAATGTCACCAATTTTTAATGCATTCAGTTTACCTTTAAGATCGCTATCTTTATTTTCAACATATATATGGAACGGTCCACGGTCATTTATGGTATACTTCAAAATTTCTTTTTGTTTGTCATCGTTAGATTTAATAGGATCGGAAGTACTTACAGTTTGGTTGAGTTCAGCCTTACTAAAACCTTTAAAATTGCTAGGGGATTCCATTTCAACATCTGGACTACTAAGGGTGGTATTGGGAGGTCCATCAGGTTCAGGGGGCGGTTTACCGCCCGTGTCCGCACTCATTTAATTAAAAAATAGAAACAAAAACGCGAGTTATTAGTCTATATATTATTTGAATAATTATCGATACTTATTATTCGTATTAGTAAAGCGTTTAGATTACTCGTCAGCACCGGCTATTGACACGTCCGACTCACACGAGAACTAAAGACTTGAAAAGATTTAATAGACTTTTTTTCTTCTTACATTGCAAAATGAATAATAATCATGAATAATGACAGTTTATATTCATTAATTTCATTAAAAACTGAAAACTTAGAATCCCAAATCTGTTGTATCAAATGTAAACCTAGATGTAGAGTATTCACAGAAGATCTTTCAGATCGCAGTGTGGAAAGGTCTATGAGGTCAAAAGACTCCTTTAAAATTTAAAATCTACTAGATACTGATCCCTGATCAATTCTACTTATACATAAAATGTATCAATCTCTTACACCTATACTAACACTAGATTGTTCCTCTAATAAACATATTTAACACATTCTTCAATACCCATCGGAAAGTCATTTCTTATTCAATAACCACCACAGAACCTCTACTCTAGGGACTCGTAATATATTGTCTATAAAATGGTGTAAGTGGTTTTACGGTCATTAGTTTTGGACATATCCTTTATACACCGCCACTAAAATGCTGCTTCTCCAATATTCTGGCATTTGCCGACTGTCATTATATTAACCTTTCCGGAACCGTGATATAAAAACTTACGCTGCAGGCCATGCGGGGCAACTATGTTACCCCACTAAAATACTTTAATAATTCATTTAAATTTTACATTATTGTTTGGAAAGTTTGTAAAGGCACTAGTAACTGAAATAATTTGTTTTTGTTATTAAAAAGATTTACATTTTTTTTTTATTTTTACCTGTAATTACAATTTGATTTTATTCCTGATTTTTACAGTCAGGGCATAAAAATGTTTTACTTTCTTCTCGATGTATGGTACAAATTGTTTTTCTGCATGTACTACATGATATTTGAGTCTTTCTATCACGTGCCCTGGCACAAAAGCTGCATCTTCGACTTGTATATTGTTGAATGTCTCTGGCAGGGGTTTCTGGCACTGTGTGCCCCGAGGAGTTAATTTAAATTTTAGTTTAAAATTTAAATTATATTTGATCATTTTTATAAAAAAAGATTTAGTAATATATTTTCTAAGATTACCTGGAGGGATAAAAAAAAATAAAAATATTTTGAAAAGTTATAAAGACGAAACCGCATCTGGGGTAACCAAGTTGCCCCGCACGGCCACGGAAAGGTTAAACATACATATAAGTCTACCCCTTGTTTCTCCACACTTCTCCAGAGATATCAGCTCCAACTGCTTTACCTTTATACTTACACTTAAGCCGTCCTCTTGTACCTTACGGTGTCGAGGTGCTTTACCTTTATTTATTTTTTTAATGCTTGAGCAATTTCCTCGTTTGTTATTTTGGTCTCCATTTCTGTATTTTTCTCTAATGCACAATCATTTGCCTTTTTTGTTATGTATTTAGTGTTGATTTTATCATGCAGATTTTAATTTTTCTCACTCTTAGGCAACCTTGTAATTTGGAACAAAGTTATCAGACTGTCAGACTTATTGTTTGCCACCCATTCCACAGCATTCCTTTTGTTTAATTTTCTCTCGGATTTTGACCACTAACAGATCTTATTCTGAAATTCCTTTCGTTTTGAGTATGTAGTTCAATTTCAGTGTCTGAATATTTTTCCAAATAATAATGCCTTTCATGTTCCAACTCTTTTTCTCATATTTCTGCTGTGAATACATTTTCGTTCTCATCTTTAAGAATTCACTATTTGATCTCTTGTCGTCATTTCCGATATGTTGATTCTTCTGTAGTTGTTTTACAATCTCACTGTCTAGGATCTTGTCACTCTTAGATTCACGTTATATAACAAAATATTGATGTTTATAAGGTTTTTGTTTAATTACAAACTAACAGTATATTTGATGATTCTTAATTAAAATTACATCATAGAATTCCCTTGATAGTTTATAATAATATCAATGTTTTCCTTTTTTTAGCCAAGGATTGATGAGATTTTGAAATCCCACCATGGCAAAGGAAACCAATACAAACAAAATAAAAGGAATAGAAGTGTTTCCGAAAGTCAGTCGGCAATGACCAACAGCGCACGTGATCGACGCCCATCTCAGAGCTACCAGAGGTACACAAAATTAATTTTCTTACTCACTAATTTTAATTCATGTGGTAATAGTATTATTCGTTTTAAGTTTCTCTACATTGTCATAATCAATGGTGCTATAATAGCCCTTAGGGAGCATCACCCTTTGCAATTAATTATTTATATGGGAAATAAGCCACAATTAAAATGAAAAAAATAATTTTATTAACGTTTCGACGCCCAAATCGGGTGCCGTTGTCAAAATACAAAATATTACTAAAATAAACTAAAGTGTTGTTGCTAAGCAAAAAAAATTCTTCTAATAATTTATTTAATCTCACTCATTTATATTGGCAATTCAGACATATATTATACATTTTAAAGTAGAAGACTTTAAAATGATATTGCCAATATTTATGAGTTGCGTTCCTGGGACGACTTACTGAAAGATAGTTCATTCGATTACATGAAATTAACCCCAACTCAAGAATATCCGTCATAAAAAATTATAGCATGTGATATGTCTTTAAAAAGACAACCAAATGCAACGACAGTAAAATTCTCGCGTTAGAGACTTCATAGTAAATCACAAGGGAAAACCAGGAAAAACCTGTGATACTATCCCGACATCGTAAGTATTTGGTCTTACATTAATTTACTCTCAAAAAATAATACCAAATTCTGACTTGTAACATGTTTAAATTATAAATAATATTAATAATACTAGATATATAAGTAATACTAAAATATAAAATATGTACTAGCTCGATATTATTGACTTACTAATCTTGGTATTTTCTTTCTATTGACTTCCTCTTTCAGTATGGGTAACCACATCCTACTGCATTCTACCGAGGAATTTGCGACACAATTGGTTTCATTTAGCATAATTAGAGCCGCTTCTTTGATTTTTCTCTTTTTATAGGCTTATTTCCCATATAAATAATTAATCATAAAAATGCCACAAGGAAATAGCTTCAGAACAACACCCTTTGCAAGTTTCCTACGCTGTTTTCTTGTGTTACAATAGTAACCACTGAACATCGGCTTATACAGGGTGTTTGGTAAAGAATGGGCCATAGCTTAACCTTAGATTTCTGAGCTTAAAATAGGTCGATTTAAGCTAACTTACCTTAGTACAAAAGTTGATAATAACCGAAATACAGGGTGTCAAAGTTAAACTTTTATTTTATTTATTCTTGAATATTTCCTGACAGGCATGGGATAACAGCACGGCATTTGGTAAGCGGGGGTTTTTTGGGATGAGAAATCTAAATTCGCCACGAAAAGTGATGTATTACCCAGAGGGCGCCACATACGTCCTTCAGCGCTCATACGTTCAATTTTTTTTATCCCCCACTCTATATACTTTTTGAATCAAAACTTTTATTCTCTTATTATTTTTACTTAAAAAAGGTATACTAGATTTATCTCGCTAAACTCAACCGTTTTCGAGATAAACGCATTTTAAATCTGCGAGACAACATAATTTTTTGCATAATATCTTTGTAGTTGTATCCGAAAAATCAACTTTAAATCATAATAATTGTGCCAGTTATCATATTTGTCATTGCATCGCAAATTCCATTTGAAGAAATTTGCGATACATTTTTTAAAATTTTTTTGGTTTTAAGTTATTTTTCAGGTGTAACTGCAATGATATTATGCAAAAAATTATGTTGCCTCGCAGATTTAAAATGCGTTTATCTCGAAAACGGTTGAGTTTAGCAAGATGAATCTAGTATACCTTTTTTAAGTAAAAATATTAAGAGAATAAAATTTTTGACTCAAAAAGTATATAGAGTGGGTGATAAAAAAAATTGAACGTATTAAATAAGCGCTGAAAGACGTATGTGGCGCCCTCTTGGTAATACGTCATTTTTGGTGGCGAGTTTAGATTTCTCATCCCAAAAAACCCCGCTTACCAAATTGTGTGTTGTTATCCCATGCCTGTCAGGAAATATTCAAGAATAAATAAAATAAAAGTTTAACTTTGACACCCTGTATTTCGGTGATTATCAACTTTCGTACTAAGGTAAGTTAGCTTAAATCGACCTATTTTAAGCTCAGGAATCTAAGCTATGCCCATTCTTTACCAAACACCCTGTATATGAATACCAGAAATAAAAAACTTTTTCATTAATAATAATGGAAAGTTTTTACTTTTCTACATTATTTTTGGGCAATTTTTAACGCCAAAATAGGACAAGGTACAATCGAGAATGTTGTGGAGACCGATGGGCTTGGCACAAAAAACCGTCAAAAAATCCTGCCAAGAGACGGATATGGATGTAACGAATAAATTTTTTAAATTACATCCAAAAAGGCTTTCTACATGGAAGGCATCGGGTGATAAATCATAAGAAACCAAATTGATTGTATCAACATAAACAAAAGTTTTCAAAATTGTATTACTTCAACAAAAACTTATCCATGTGCATATGTTTTCTCAATTCGTAGTCTATTAGTTGCAAATATCAACATACGACTCAAAATAATTCATAAGAAAATGAGGCCAAAATTACTGAAAGAAAATAACATTCAGGAAAAAGTAAAAACAGAGATTAATAAGAATTTCGGGGAAATAGCTTTAAAGACACTACTAGCGGCATAGAAGAAGAGTGGAACGGAATGAAGACATGTGTTACCACACTGTCGCACACATCTTAAAAAATAAGAAGCAAGAATGAATGACAGATAAAATATTGCAAATGGTGGAAGGGCGAAGGAAACTAAAAGGTAGAAATGACAATGAATACAAAAAGTTGCATAAGAATATACTAGCGGAAATAAAAAGAGCAAAAGAAGCATGGCTGATGGAGGAATGTATAGAAATTAAAACACTACAACGCACACATGACGATTTCCATATGTACAAAAGTATATTAAAGAGGCACAGAACTCCAGAAAACAACGCAATACAGGCATAGTTGTAGACATCGAAGGAAAGATTTTGACTACAATTGAAGATAAATTAAGAAGATGGAAAGAATACATACAACAATTATTTGAAGATGCAGCACGAAGAAGTAACTATGGCCATTAAGCGGATTAAATATGGGAGATCATCAGGACCTGATAAAGTGTATGGTGAAATTTTAAAGCTATTAGAGGCAAACCAAATCGCAGCTCTTACGAAGTTATTCAACATACAGTATTCAACATAGAGAGAAATCCTGAGACAGGTCGATTTCTATTTTTAAATTATGACTTTTTGGCAAATATATCATACTAGTGACGTCATCCATCTGGGCGTGGAGGATCAGTGTCCTCCTCAACGAATTAGAAAGCCGGAGTCTTACCGAAGATGGCATAAAATGATTAGAGACATTTGAAATGACATGCTACCGACGTATATTAAGGGTCTCACATATACACCAGATAGCTAACATAACTATTCTCCAGATACTAAGAAAAGACAAAGAAATTATTAAAACTGTAAAGAACAAAAAATTGGCTCTACTTTCGGTCACATTATGCGTAATAGTAAATCCCGACTATTAGTGTTGATCCTACAAAGCAAGATTGAGGCGAAAGAGAGGCCCTGGACGTAGACGTATATTCTGGCTGACCAATCTCATGAAATGGACTGGTCTAACGTCAATTTATCTATTTCAAGTTGCTGTGAATAGATTAAGATGGTGGTCGCCAACATTACTAAAACGCAGGTACCTTTAGAAGACATTATTTTTAGTGCGATTAAGCCGATTAAGGTGGTATGACGCTAAACAATGAGTTGCTTTCATTTTATTTGTTGATTTTTTTTAGTCATTGAACTGAGGACCTTTTAAAACATTTTGAAAATTGTTAATAGTGAAAACAAATCATAATATGTGTTCGATGACAAAAACCTTTTTGGGAAAAAATGTATTCGATAACATAAGGTTTATTCCAACCCGTCACAAAAACCGTTCTCGAACGGTTACGAGTATGCGTAGTAACGAAAAATGTGTTACTGCGCAGAATTATTCGTTATTGCGCATGCGCGTAACGATTCACGAACGGTTTTGTATAGAGTTGGAACAAACCTATAGTAGGAAAGCTATCTTGTGTGGGAGATCAAAAATTAATGTAAACAGTGTTTAGAAAATCAGTTTACAATCGGGCGTAAATTTAAAACAATTTAAAGTCCAGAATATCAGGTATTATAGACTACGAGAAAATGTAAAAAACGTAATGGTTAGATCAGTACAAAGTAACATCACAAATGCAATTATGGATATCGTATGGATGATCACTTTTGAACGTATAGTACTCAGATACAAGCTTAAAGTACCTTTTCAAATACAAATTTATATACTTAACATTGTTTTTTTTATTTTGTAGGAATGAAAATATGCAACATCAAACTGGAACAAGCGCTCCCGCCGATTCAGGATTTAAATATGCCAGATCTCGTACTCATTCATTTGGTTCCGGACGTATTCGTAATAATAGTACTCGCCAACGTACTGAATCATGGAGGCAGAAAGATGTTAGAGAATGAGTCTACGGCTCTTCGTTTTTTCTTATGAATATAAGGTTAGTTATATTATTTTTGAATCAGAAACGTAATTTATAGCGAATGTTTTTCCAAGAATTATTAGTAATAAGGTATGTCTTAAAAGTTTTTGCACAAAATTCATTGGCTTTAATTTTAACAAAAACAAAATAAGATTAAGTTGCCTTTGGAAACAAAAGTTTCTTTATTTTGTTCACTGTCAACTGAGATTTATTTATTTTTAAGTTTTTGCTTTAAAATATTGTATAAATTAGAAATAAGAAAAAGTATCTACAAGTTGGTTGGGTGGTTACCCAAAACTGAAATCTGTCGAATATTCAAGAATGAAAACATTTCACGCAGAATCATTTATAGAACAATAGCGGAGTGCGAGCTAGAAATACCATGTTTGAGCTTACCAAAAAGTGGAATACCGCGTGCACATACTGCACAGAGGTCAGAGAGGTTGGTAAGATGAGCAAAAAACCAGGAATGTCAACTCGGAGATTGTCTCGTCAATACAGATCTTCTAAGAGTACGATATCGTTGGAATTGAGGAAGAATGGTCCTAAATATCGAAAGAGACGTAAGTGCCCCAAATACTATCAAGTACAACTCCTTATACTAAGATGCTGTCGTCAACTGAGGCGAATACACTTAGCCAATGAAAATTCGTTATTTTAGATGAAGAAAAATATTTTACTTTGAGTAATCCTGAATTGAAGGGAAACGATGGATTGGAGATAAAATTTTTGTATGGTTCTGTATCCAGACCTTTTGTGAGAAGAGTGAGGGGTGAAGCTTTGAATAATCAAAGCTATATTGATAACTGCCTTTCCACATTGGTACAGTTTGTCCACGAACCACGAACCATGTTTTGACCAGACCCAGTGTTATGTTATTACTGAAGAGATACCCAAAACTGGCTTCGACAACACCACATACCATTTGTTTCCACAAACGATAATCCTCCAAACTCTCCGCAGGCTCGCCCAATACAGGGTTTTTGGGCTTTACTGTCTAGGAAGGTTTATCATGGAGGCTAGGAATCCTAAGATTAAGAACAATTAAGAAGGCTAATTTACGAAAAACTGAGGAAAATTGATCTGAATTCCGTCCAGTATATCATGAGAGACATTCGAATAAATTCGCGTATAGGGGAGCAGAATAGGCCGCTCCACATAATTCGATAGTATAATTTAGTTAAGTAATGAGTTGTAACTTATGATAACTAGAGTTTAAATAAATTTCTTCGTTAAAAAAATCCGATAAATATTTTGTGCCAAAACTTCTAGGACATACGTTAGCAGTAATATTCTTGAAAATATTCCTTTTTTTAAATATTAAAAATAGGGAATTAGTAACAGATTAAGAAAGTAACTACCTGGAAAACGATTTCAGGAAGTACTTTTTGAACTCATATTTTGAGCGGTTTCTAGTTAAACTGTTCTATTACATTATGTCATCGTACAATCTCTTATTTACCTTCGTGTTTTCAAGTCTAGATCAGCTCTCATGTTGTCTTAATCAGTCATGATTATTCTCTTTAATTTTATATCTTTGGAGGACAGCTTTCTAATTACATGTCTCCCATAAATGTCTGTTAAATATTGTATTTATTGGGATTTAACCACAATTCATTGTAATAAAAATTACATTTTACGTTTATTTTTGACGTTTCGATTTCCACTCTGGAAATTCTTCTCATGAAAAGAATATAAAATAAGGTTTTATTTAACCTTAGTTGTTTACCAATTGCCGCTTTCTTTGGACTAATTGACAGCTGACTTACTTGGCCTCAATCTTGCAAACGAATAGCCTTGAACTGGCTTTGAGGAGCTTTCATCCGTGTGGTATCAATACCTCTAATCCCATTTGCAAAAGTATTTAATATATTACACTAATCACAAAAAGTATCACATAATTTTTTAAACAGAAAAAAAAAGTTTAAAATTACTTTTTAATTTTTAGCAGAATGTTATAAAACTCGTCTATCATCTCCTTTAGAGTCTACAAACCCATTACATTTCAAGTTGAAGCGCGTTTTTGTCGAAAAAAAAAACAGTAAACAAAACGGTGTTAAAAGAGAATATTTATTTTGGACATTTGTGTTCGAGAAGTTGATCTGTGAGCACTAATGAGCACAACAAAAATTGACTAATTTTACGTCAGAAAAAGCAGCCTAAATTGTAGATTTAATTGGAGATGGACGATCGCAGCAATATCTTGCTGATGTTATGGGAATTCACTAATCCAGCGTTTCAAGTGCTTTAAGAAGGTATAGAGAAAGTGAAGGATACACAAGAAGACCAGTTACAGGACTTCCCAGGTGCACGAGCCTAGCAGGTGAACGTTATTTACATTTGCGTACACATCATGTTATAGCTAGACTAACTAACTGTGAAATGATATTTCCACAGCCCGTAACTTTCGAATAAGTGCCAATATGGTTAGAAACAGATGAAGGGAATTTGGGATCAGAGCCAGAATGCCTGCTACTGCTCCACTGTTAACGAGGGCACATCATGTAGCACGTTTAATGTTTGCACCAGAACATGTCGATTGGGATGTTAACAACTGGGCTAATATTCTTTTTACCGATGAGTCAAGATTTTCACTTTCTAGAACCGACAGACGTGCCATATGGTGTGCCCTCGTTAACATTGGGGCAGTAGTAGGCATTCTGGCTTTTATTCCAAATTTCCTTAATCTGTTTCTAACGAATTGACACTTTGCTACAATTTGGGCTGCTTGTTCTGATGTTAAATTATTAATTTTTTGTAAGAACTCCTTATTGAAAACTGAAGCAGACATAGTGCACAGATCAAATTCTCGAACACATATGTCCAAAATAAATATTCTATTTTAACAATGTTTTGTTTACTGTTGTTTTTTCGGCAAAAACGCGCTTTCACTTGAAATGTAATAAACTTACGTGCATAGAAATCGGCGCACTTAAAAATTTGATCATTTTTGATGTCTCATATTTCCTAAACCTGTTGGCCGATTTAAGTGATTTTTTTGAACGTATTATAGCCTGACTCTTTAACAATACCACTATAATACTATTGTTGCTAAACAGGTAAATTTTCATTGTATACCGGGTGTACCAATCAAACTGTGTTTTTTCTCAAAGTTCGCATCACATTGTGGAATATTCTAGCATTTATAAAACTGAACATTTATAAAACTCTGAAATTAAAACCCAACTATAGCCTCAGGTTTTCTTAATACTATGTTTTTGGATTCATTCGTTTATGTTGAATAATAAAAAAGTTAGGTACTCTAACAACTAGACATGTTCTTCATCAATACATGGTGTTTCTAAATAAGTGAAACAAACTTTAAGGGGTAATTCTGCATGAAAAAATAATGACAGTTGGCTTTATAAAGGTATGTCCGCAAATGTTTCGTTTCCGAGATACGGGATGTTGAATTTTTTCTTACAAACTGACGATTTATTTTATTGCTTTAAAACCGGTTGAGATATGCCAATGAAATTTGGTGGGTTGAAAACGTAGTTATATGACCGATCATATTACCTGTATGCACGCTAATGGTGAATATAAAATTCTTAATTTTATGTCAAAAAATCCGCAATAACTATCTCTTAGAACCTACCAAATTTCATTTGCATATCTCAATTGGTTTTAAAGCAATAAATAAATCGTCAGTTTGTAAGAAAAATCCAACATCCCGTATCTCAGAAACGAAACATTTGCGGACATACGTTTATAAAGCCAACTGTCATTATTTTTTATGCACAATTACGCCTTAAAGTTTGTCGCACTTATTTAAAACACCGTGTATTGATGAAGAACATGTCTAGTTGTTAATGTACCTAACTTTTTTATTATCCAACATAAACGAATGAACCAAAAAACAGAATGTTAAGAAAACCTGAGGCTATAGTTGGGTTTTAATTTCAGAGTTTTATAAATGTTCAGTTTTATAAATGCTAGAATATTCCACAGGGTGATGCGAACTTTGAGAAAAATACACAGTTTGATTGGTACACCCGGTATACAATGAAAATTTTCCTGTTTAGCAACAATATTATTACAGTGGTATTGTTAAAGAATCAGACTATAACATGTTCAAAAAATCAACCGGCCAACCTTAAATCGGCCAACAAGTTTAGGAAATATGAGACATCAAAAATGCCCCAATTTTTAAGTGGGCCGATTTCAATGCACGTAAGTTTAGGTTTGTAGACATCTAAAGGAGGCGATAGACGAGTTTTCTAACATTCTCCTAAAAATTAAAAATGAATTTTAAACTTTTTTCTGTTTCAAAAATTATGCGATACTTTTGTGATTAGTGTAATATATCAATTACTTTTGCATATGGGATTAGAGGTATTGATACCACACGTATGGAAGCTCCTCAAAGCCAGTTTAGCAAGGCTATTCGTTTGCAAGATTGAGACCAAGTAAGTCAGCTGTCAATTAGTCCAAAGAAAGCGGCAATTGATAAGACCTTATTTTATATTCTTTTCGTGAAAAGAATATAAACCTTATTTTATATTCTTTTCATGAAAATGATTTCTGGAGTGGAAATCGAAACGTCAAAAATAAACTTAAAATGTAATTTTTATTACAACGAATTGTGGTTAATTCCCAATAAATACAATATTTAATAGAAATTTATGGGAGACATGTAATTAGAGAGCTGAGATATTTTGCTAAAAATTAAAAATTGTTTTTAAACTTTTTTTCTGTTTCAAAAATTATGCTTTACTTTTTATGATTAGTGTATTATGCCATCTGTCCCTGGATACTTTATGGCTGAAATTTATTTATAGCCCATCTAATGCTGCTTGGTCTTGTGATTTCTATAGCTAGTTCCCAAACTATAGAACTTGGAAGAGTCGGCCTTTGGTCTGTTTGTTCGCCTATCTGCATCATTCAGAATTTTTGAGACCGGAAAGTGCGTGTTTATGAGTTGTCTAAGACTTTCGTGTATGATCCCCATAAATTTACCATTAGCCTTCTTTAGAAAACCTACTTCTTTAATAGTAGCACCATCCTTTGCCAGGACTTTATGGATTCGAGAGCAGGCCGGGATATGTGTAATCTCGTAAAACTATCTCCATGAATTCCTTTTTGCTTTCCGAATTTCTTTATTGCATAATGTTAGCTTATACCTGTACTGCCGTTCTCAAATAAAACGCGGTATGTGAAGCCAACTTAAAACCGAGAAATCGGCTCTCAAAGTTCTTTCTCAGGACTTTATATGTTTTGACAACTTTTTAACGCAAAACATGTTCTAATGTTAGTTGAACATTATTTAAAAATATATTCTTAAAAAAATCATGTTTTTATCAAAGTTGTAAATAAAACGTCGTATACCGCGTTTTAATTGAGCAGCGGACATATTACTGGATCGGAAATAGTGCCGTATCTGCATTTTATTTACAAATAAGATTTTTTACAAGGAAGAATAGTTACCAAAAAAGAAAAATAAATAGCTTATAATTGTTTATTATATACGCAAAATACCTACATGTCATAAATGTTTAAAATCTATTATCAATAAATGCTCTAAATAGTTGGTTAGAGCTGACTAAACCATTTCCTTAGATTTCGTAACCAGGAGGTTCATCTTCTTCCTACATCTCTTTTTCTTTTACCTTTTATTTTGCCCTCATAATCAAACGCAGTAGATTATAACAAGGACCTCTTCCTATATGACCGAAATATTCAAGATTCCGTCTCTTAATATTACAATTATTGTCTGTATAATTTCTTCTCTCTTATTAACCCTATCAAGGACGTCAATATTGCTAATTTTGTCTACCCATGATATTCGCAGCATTCTTTGAAAACACCAACGCTTGGGTTACATTCTTGGTTACGTTTGGCTTTGTTGAACAGACTTCGGACTTCCGACCTTACATTCTTTAAGCCGTTGTTCCACCAGACTGTATTACTGCCCATATTCTTCCTTGTTTTTTTTTGTGCAGTTTTCATGATAAGCCACAATAATAACTACGCTTACTTTTTCTGCTGCCGAATTTATGGCCTCTATGCCAAGTTCATACTTTAACCAGAGATTTCTACTGTATATCCTACCCAGTTTGTATTTCTAGGATTTCTGTCTTTAATTTTTTATGGAAATATATTAAGGTCAAATCGCATATGTCTGTGATCCGAACATGAGGGTTTATCAAGCATATACCAATTTTTTAACGTATCACTTACCTTGCTTGTGCAGTGTTAAATCCAACACCTTTTTGCGAGCCATAGTGACAAGAGTTGGTTTGTTTACTATATTGTATAATTAAAGCTTCAGATAAGATAGATTTGCCCCTTGCGTTAGAGCGGCCGTGGAGTAACGGCATAATCGCTGGCCTCGATACGCCAGTGCACGTGGGTTCGAGCCCTGCCAAAGACAAACCATTTTCATTTCCAATAATGACACGAGCCGTCTCACCGTGCCTCGGAGAGCACGTTAAGCCGTCGGTCCCCCTGGGTTAGTGTACATCGGCACTAGTTACTTGAAACAGGGTTTTAAAGATGTAAATGGCGCCGGAACTGTCCGAAAGGATCTCCCCGGCAAAAATGCTATACGATATTATTATTATACCACTTGCGTTAATATTTGTGCTGCTCTATGTAGTGTGTAAGTTGGCATCACATCGTGTAATGAGGTGTAATCCTTTTCCTAGATAATATGTAACTATGCTGTTTATAATGCTTGCTAGATCTAGACCTAGCCTCATCACCGGGAAAGTAGGCTGAACACACCACCAGATTCTTCTCTCCTCCGTGTTTATAGTTAGAATACCTGTAACAATATCATCGGTGCAGAGCACCCGGATTAGTGTCCAATCTACTCTATTACTGTGAATTATACATGACCTTGGCCTTATAGCTTTAGGTGTATATAAAACTTACCTTGTTCAGTTAATAAGCTAGCAATCTTCTCGCAAATCCTCCAAGGCTCCTGCAGGAGGGCAACATCAATGATTCCTTCTTGTTCCACTCTTGGACGGTAGTCCTTACGAGTGGGTTGGTTCTATCTGAAGTAGATTGTTCTTCTTCCTAAACCTCCATATGTAGGGAAGCCTTCCTGAATCTCCATTTCTCCTGTTTCATTGGAGCGAGTAGCTACTGGTGTAGCTACTAGCTACAAAAAGAGTGACATTTGGAGTTTCTGGAGCTTTTCTCGGGATTCAGAATCCATAAAAAGTAGGTCCATTTAACCCTTTGTCTGAAGGTTTGCTACCCCAGACTGTCGATAGATGTGTTCTGAGCACATGAGTATGTATCCTTAGTGTTATGTTTATATGGGATTGAGCCACAATTGTTTGTGTAATAAAGTTACATTTCTTAAATAAACTATTGTTTGGCGTTTCGATTTCCCTTCGTTTGACTTATCCTCAGTCTATTAAGTATCCTTTGGATTCAAAATGTTTCCCATCTTCATCCTGTACGAAGATAGTGCATGAATATCTAATATTAATTTGTACTGGTTCTCATACACATGATTTTATTAGCATTTCACCAACTTATATAAATATAAATTTTTATTCCTTTGGGTAATAGTCCATGTTGTGAGGCCGCTTCCGTATGAAAAATTGTCCGATTCGGTTTCTTTGCAGATTCCTGTTCAAAAATCAAATCAGAAAGGTGCCGGGTGATATTTTTGGGCAGAAATTGTGTAAACAATTTTTTTAAGCAAGTTAAAAAATCATCTTTTATGCTCCGAAATATATTTTTTTAGTTTTCTGGGCCATTTCAAACAGGAAAGGTTTCTTTTCATTTTTATCAAAAGTTGATAGTTTTCGAGTTATAAGCGATTTAAAATCTGAAAAATGCGAGAATACGCATTTTCGGGGCTTAAAAACTCATGTAAATTATTATTATTGAGATTGCCAAATGCCTAAATTAAAGTTTAACACGTTGACGAACAGAACGTCTACAGACGTCTAATTTCCATTGATGTATGTGACACAACATCTATAGTAGACGTTGCATTTTCCCCTATTCTACTTTGCAAAATACATATTATAGTGTCACAACACTTGCTTATACATTGTCCGTCAACGTTTCAAGATTCTGACGAGTAATCGGGACTTATTTCAATATAGACCGTTGTTTTTTAATTATTAATTATGCGCTTCAACTCGAATTTTAAGCCACTGAGGCTAGGCCACTGCGCGTCGCACCTTTACATATTATACGTAATTGTGCAAAAAATTACCAACAAATGCTTGACGTTTATTACAATTTTGTAATTTATTATTAACATAGCTTTTTTTTAATAATTTATTTATTTACTCACTTAGTTATTGCCATTGTGCTAATTAAATATGCCAATTATATAGTGCGACAGAGCAGACCATATAGTGCGACTTACATGTCGAGTTGACGCGCATAATTAACAATTAAAAAAAACTATCTAAATTGAAAAAGCCCCGATTACTCGTCAGAATCTTGAAACTTACTTTACTTTATCGTGTCCAGACATGTCATTCATAGAATTTTAGCCGAGTATCGGGCTACGTCGGTGCCATCTTTGTTAGCGAGCCACAAATTTTCGAGGGTACACCGATGGGGACAGTTTCTGCATGTAAGAAGATGTTCCATATTTTGTGTTGCTCCACAGTCACAGTTCACATCATCTTGGTCTATTTTCTCCCATTTTACCATGTTTGATTATACTGGAGCGACCCCCGTTCTTATCCTATTCATAGTTTTCCACGGTTTAAAGTCTGGAGACTGGCCGGTTTGAACCTGGGTAAGAGGAAAGTACTCAGGCGGTTCATCCTTCATTGTTCCAAGGAAGCTTTTTCTGGATTTTAGTCGCTTTCGTGGTGTTCAAGCTTTGTATAGGGCATGCCTAGTGTGACCAACTAGCCCGAAAAATCCGGGACATTGCCCGAATTACGAAGTCGTGTCCCGGCGTCCCGGACAAGGCTTCCGGGCCATCCGAATTTTCAACGTTTCGGTGAAATTCCATTTTGAAATTTTTAATACATCATTCTTTTAAGAATTCACATCAGATTGAATTGGTGGTACGAAAAAAAGTCGACAATTTCTGGACTGTTATAATACTAATACCACATCCAAAACGCATGCATTTTATATCGTCGTATTATAGTTCTACGAAAACTCAAACTCTTTACTTTTTCCGGTTTCTGTATTTTAATTATCGTCTTCTGAAAAGACGATTTAAAAACATGAATATCAAATAATGATAATTATATTTTAACCCAAGGTTGAATTTACATGGAAATCCAACATTAATTGATTTTCCAATTTTTCGTTTTTTGAGAACGATTTCCGGATTGGAAGTCGAAACGTCAGAAACTAACAAAAATGTAATTATCATTACAACCCATTCCATAAAAAAAAATTTGTCAACATAAAAATGTTAAATAATCAATAAAATGATATTATAGTTTTATATTAAAAAAAATGGCCCGATTTTCATTGAAAAGTCCCGGATTTTAGGTAGTTTTTTCAGTCTTGTCCCGAATTCGACTAAATTGGAGTTGGTCACACTAGGCATGCCGCTCGTCCGCGATCTGTTTAATTTTCTCGATGTGCTCTGCAACGCCTCTGCGTGTTGAGGGTTCTGCAAAACCCGCTGCTTTATAATAGTTTTGAGAGTGGCGTTGGTTTCATACACCCCGTTACTATCCTGCATGTCTCATTTAGCGCAGTATCAACTTGTTCGGTGTGGGCAGATCTGTCCCAAATGGGGCACGCATATTCAGCATTTGAGAAACACAGTGCCTGTGCCGATCTTGAAACTGAATGTTTAAACTTCAATTTAGGCTCTTGGCAACTTCAAGAATAATACTTTACATATGAATTTTCAAGCCACAAAAATCCTTATTTTTGTATTTTTCAGATTTTAATTTGTTTATTACTGGAAAACTATCAACTGTTGAGAAAAATTGTAACAGACCTTTTTTGTTTAAATAGCCCAAAACACTAAAAAAATATTTTACGGGTCAAAAAATGGTGATGTTTAGAATTTGTTTAAAAAAATTGTTTAAACAATTTCTGCCCAAAAATTTCGCCCGGCACCTTTCATATTTGTTTAGAGGGAACATTACTGTACAGGAATCCGCAAAGAAATCAAATCAGAAATTTTTTCATACGGGAGTGGCCTCACACAAGGACTAGTAATTCGAACGTTAAATTTAAATATAAATTATAATTTCTTATTGGTGATCTTTTGTTCTTAATACATTCGCTGCCACCGGCGCCAAAGGGCGTTTTATGCTGCTTGAGTCAGGTGCCACTGTCGGCTTTTGGCGTTCATAACCTGTGGTATTAAATAGGGTTCTTTTCGTATTGGCTCCATACGAAAGTGACTAAAATAAGTGGCAGCGAATGTGTTATTCATTATAATATATATTCGTATAGTGAAATAATATTTCAAATAAATTATTTTGTTTCAGGCTATTTTAAATAAATCTGGAAATCAACGCCTAAAGATTTAACCAGATGTGATCCACCACCATTTAGATTATCGTTATCATAATTGGAGGTTTGATTTCCAAAAACATAAAAATTAATTTGGGTACTTTAAGAACACTATTGTAAAAAGCCTTAGCTTTTAAACGTGTGTTATTGGTGCCATTACCGAAAATATTTTACAATTTTATAATTTTTTCGTACTTTTCTAGTAACACCATTATGAGTAGAGTGAAATCAAACAGAACAACTGAATTTCAGTGGCTCTAGAATCGTATCGGTTTGTGAAACTCATTAGTACCTATATTTGATTGTAGCTAAAATGACTAAAAATGATCTTTGAAAAAACTCGTTTGTGTAAATAATTTTTACTTTTCGAAAATGTTCATTTGTGCTTTTTATTAATTTGATTTCACTTATAATTTGTAATTTTAATAACATCTAATTTGTACATACATTGTCTACGTGAACGGAAAGCTATTTTATTACAATGTAATTGTGCTGCAATTGTACTGATGTTTTTGAAAATACCAAAATTTCATTCACACACAAAATGTTCATACAATGTGTTCATATAGTTACAACTACAACAGCTTGTTTTTATTGAGGGAACTTCTACAAGTGACTCACATTTCGACTCATTCTGACTCGGTGAATCGCTCACCTTATATAAAAACAACAACCACTTTGACTCTTATAATATTATACATGTAAAATTGTATTAAAACAATTCGTAATCATTTATTCTTAACAAAATCAATGGGAAAATACCCAGTAGCCCAATACCCAGTACCCAATGATCATTTATTCTTAGTCCTAAAGGTTTGTGATTTACAAGAGAAATTAATTAGTCGTTTAAATTTTAACGTAGTGGGGATTTCAACATTTTTGCGATATTGCCAAAAAATTAAAATATCGACAATTTTACTTAAGAGTAGATTATAGTTGGATAGATAGATATTGGTTGGTTAAAATATTAGTTGCTCAAAATATCTGGCCAATACTTATTAACCCTTTCTAGAGGCCACACTGGTTTTTAAACATTTGGTGTACATACTTTTGCACTAGTTCATAGAGGAATTTTGGATTTTTCCGTGAGTGAAAATAAGCATCATAGGGGTTTTCAGTTTGCATGTTAAACATGTTAGTAGACGAATATATTGTCACAAAAAAATATTGTTTTTCCCTGGTTTATGTATTGTGATTACATGAGCTTCTTTCTATCGATTAGGGAATTTTCTGAATCTTATCAGTGCTTTCATTATGTTGGTCAGATAAACGACTGCTTTCACTGGGAGATATTTTAAAGCCCTGTTGGTCGCTTCGTCCAATCCAGTCCAGGTGCTTTCTTTGGTGATTTTTCCGCATCAGGTTGCTCATTTCTTTTGAGGATGTGTGTTTAAGTGGTGTGTGTGCTTTCGGTTTTCTTTGACTGTGGATTAATCCATTAGCCGTGTGTTTCATTAGTGGATCTTCTGCTTCGACCGGTCTTCTGTAGTAGTCTTCTTCGGCTTCCTCTTTAAATCATGAATTTTCTTGTTGGTGATAGTTTATGGAACACATGTCTTTCTAGGCTGGTTCTCATAACTTCGGCTTTGTCTTTGGTGGTGTATACCATGCCGTTTTCTTCATGTAGAATAGCATTGGTTTCCTATATTGTTTCTTATTCTTGTCTCCTTACCTTTTGTTCTTCTGCCTCTTTGCTCTGGTCTTCTCCATAATCGGTTCCCTTAGCTCTCGGTTATTATCTCCTCTACCTCTATTTCTGGTGTGCTCAGCGACTGTATTTCTGTCTGGATTCATAGATTCTTCGTTATAGCTATGTCTAGGTGAGTGGGTAGATTGTTGCCTCCCTTGAAGAATGCATCTTAGTCGGATAGGGGATCTCTGGGTCTGACGTATGCTGACGTGATTCTTATTGTGGTTTGTCTCATTTGGACTGATATCGAAGTTGCTTCCATGGTATTGAGTCCCGCTGGTATCGGCAATTGTGTGTATTTTCTATCTTCACCATGATTGCTTGTCCCCATGGCTTTGACCTGCAGTCATTTTTGTGCATATAGTTCCAGGAAACTTTACGTTCACGTCCTTTGAGCTTTGTTTCTTGAATTGCAACTACATATACTCATTTCCATCCTGTTTATTTCGTCTAGGATGTTCTTGTTTGTTATCAGTCCGCGTGGGTTCTATGAGCCTATCTTCAGATATCACCTAACTTCGTCGGTGCTCATTTTTGCAGGAATATCGTGAAGGGTTTTTGCATGGACGGAAATATCTGACTTATATTTTATTTGAAACGATTGGTATTAGCCATTTGTTGAAAAAGGGTTAAAGTAACTGATCTATTTTAAAAATGATTCTTGTAGTCCAAAGTGCAGTGAAATCTAGTCATATTTTATATTTCTTTATGGACGAATAATAATTTTTGAAATTTGATACTTTTAGTGGATTGATATTCTTTAGTAACTTTGACCATATTTTATTTGATTTTATTGAATAAATAGAATATAACAAAAATGATCATTAAATATGTACCTACTCTTCTAAATAGTTTCTTAACAATTTACGTACTATTATATAAATTTTTGGCTAATGTATAAAGGTAATTTTTATATTTTGACATATTGTTTAAAATTATATTGCAGTGTCGTTTTATATACTTAGATTTAGATTCAGCTTTATTAAAATGTACAATTTGATTCCGTTATATTTACTTCTGCCACTTTAGAATATACCATGACATGTCAGGTGAAGCTTGTTTTTGCAAGCGAGCGATCAAATCTCGAGATGTGAGACTTTTCTGTCGTTCCCTATTAGTTATAATTTGTATTTTTAGTTGTAGTCAGCTGTTATATTTGTTTTTGGTTCTTTTTCTTTTCGTGTACTCAGTGAATCAAAATCATTATACATTCTCACGTATTTTGAAGATTATTTGAGTTGTTTTAATGACGTTATTTTTGTTTTTGAGTAATTTATGTTTTATGACTACATTTGTTATTTTATTATAATTGATTTGTTATTTAGCTCATTATTACAAAGGACGCTACAAGCCAGAAGAGTCCATTTTATCATTTAGTTTGCCTAATAATCGATTTCTTTGCCCTTAATAGTAGCAAACTTTGATGCAACAAGAACTGAAAAGGTTTGCAAAAAGTTGGTTTTAAAAAATAATTTAAATGATCTTCAAGGCATTTAAAAATCTGAACGTGTGCATATAAAGTATAGTATAATTGAATGGGAAGAAAACTGTACATTATTAGACAATTCAGGTAATTTATAAAATCAAATATTGTAACTGCATTTTTTAAAATACCACTCTACCACAGCACGAGCAGTTTTAAAATTATTGTAACATATAGATATATAAAATAGCTAGTTGTATTGGAAAATGTGTACACTAAAATGCTAGTTACCTTTTTTTCGACAAAATTATGTACCATCTTAAGATTTTCCTTTATACAGCCAGCAATAAATATCTGATTTCCTAACACAGAATATTGTGTAGCAGGAAATTTTGTTTAAACATAAGGTTGCCAGGTATAAGCATATATTGTGAATGTTAAAACATTTAGCTTTTTATATTAATTGTACTGGGCTTTCCGATAGAAAGTATTTTGCTCAATAAATCAATATTTGTCATTGGCGATCATAAAGACCAAACGGAAGTGGTACATTATCATAAAAGTTTGGACAATATCATTGGTGTACCATTTATGATTGATTATTACTTAATATTTGCTATATTTCTTTATGATTGTATCACAGATGATATACTGTTCAAATTCATTGCGACAAATGAAAAAAATTCTAAAACATCAGCTTTTAATCATTACCTACCATGTAGATTAACAAATCTATATATTAGTACTACGTATGTCCTCCTTCAGCATAAATGGTCTCTTCAATATATCTTGGAATAAACTTCACCAGTTCAGCGCACATGTTCTTGACTTCATCATCGTGGAACCACACTTGTATATCACTTGTTATAATTTTTTCTTTTGTAGTGCAATTTACCTTAGCTGAACGTTTCTTAGGAATATGCCATAAGTTATCAATGAGACTTAGGTCTGTTGAATTATCAGGCCAATCCAACACCTTTGCTTTATTTTCTCGCATAAAAGGCTATACCAATTTCTAATGGTAACAAGGGGCCAAGTCATGTTGAAATGTTTCGTCAAATGTTTCCATGAATGCAACAATGCTTCTGAATGTATTTGGCAGAATTGGTCATACCTTTATTAGGAACTGAGCTTCCAGTGCCATTTGTTGTAAAAAAAAAACAGCAAAGCATCTGTTTAGGAGGGTATCTTACAATCTTTTGGGTATGATCTCATCGCAGAAGTTCACCTTTACTCTGTCTAACAAAATGTGCTCTATATCATATACAGTGTGTCTGCGTAACTTGGAACCATATGGGAAACTTTTTTAATATCTTTTACGAAAAAAAGTTATTCTTCATAAAGTGCTCTGCATAGTCTAAAACCTAAGATGCAATCATCAGATATCAAATTTTATCAATAATATACGAGGTATGTCCAAAAATATAAATTTCGCTCAAGAGTAAAGTGCCTTTATGTTTTACAAATATCGAAAATTGTTATTAAAAAAAGTTGTCTGCAATTAAAAATTATGTTATAAAATGCATTTTTCTAATTGAAAAAAATTGAATTTTTTTAATTTGAATTTCTTTTGAAAAATTTCCTCAAATTACGGATACCCAACATCATTTTTATTGAAGATAACTCCCTTATTGTTAATTTTGCGGAAAAATTGTTCTTTATAAAAATGTCCGAATAGTCAAAAAACTAAGCTGCAATCATAAGATATCAATTTTTTTCAATTTTATACGAGGTATGTCAAAAAATATGAATTTCGCTCAGGAGTAAAATACCTTTATAGTTCACAATATTTCAACTAGAAGGATGCAATTGCATATTGAAATATAGTTTTTAATTTTGAACAACTTATAATAACAAATTTCAATATTGTGAAAAATAAAGGTACTTTACTCTTCAGCGAAATTCATATTTTTTTAAATACCTCGTATAAAATTGACAAAATTTAATATCTTATAATTGTATCTTGGTTGTTATACTACGTGGAACTTTTTATAAAGAATAACTTTATTTCGTAAAATTAATAATACCGGAGCTAGCATAATTAAAAAGGAGTTGGGTGTCCGCGATTTGGGGAACATTTGCAAAAAAAATTCAATTAGAAGAGTTTAAATGCAGATTATAACATAATTTTTAATTACAAACAACTGTTCTCAATAACAATTTTCGATATTGAGCGAAATTCTTATTTTTTGACATACCTCGTATACTGTTGATAAAATTTGATATCTGATGATTGCGTCTGAGGTTTTAGACTATGCAAAGCACTTTATAAAGAATTACTTTTTTTCGTAAAATTGATATTAAAAGATTTCCCATATGGTTCCAAGTTACGCAGACACACTATACATCTTTGAATAAGCAAAAGTAGTCAAATGAGCAAATTATAGTCAATATCGATCTATCACATTGCCTCTAGGCAGATATAACCAGTTTGAGGCGGTTCGAGACCGGTACTCACTGGTAATCACATACTAACTCAGACCAGAGAAACATGTTTGTCACAATTAATTTGAACAGTATAATAGTTAGCATTAGTAATCTAGTAACTCAACGTCTCCATGGACGAAAGTTTTCGTTAGTAGTTGTCACCTCTGGATATGTTGAGTACGTGAATTATTTTCGCGATATACTTCTGAAGAAAATGTGGATATAGCGAAATGATAAGCCAAACTTATAAAAGCGTTCCAACCATTTTCACATGCGTCAAATAATATTAGTTATTCTATGTCATTTAAAATTTATTTTTACGTTATAATAAAAATGTCGTATACATAGTTTCATTTTAGTATTGACTTCTGCAAATAGGAATAATAATGAATACTTCATTTCAAGTATTTCTCTACTTAACAAAAGTACCTCGAGTCTTATGAAAATATTCCTAATTGTTTAAATTAACCTGTTTTTACAAAATTTTCAGCACTAAAGGAGCGTAAATAGCTTTTTCTTTGTTTTAAATTTCATGTTTTTCTTTTTTTTTTTGTTTTAAGATACTCTATTATGTTTTATTATTAGTTTTAGTCCTCCTTGCCCAGTTGCGGACCAAAGGGGCCTTATAGTTATCTGTTAAAAACTATTTTTAATTTTGTGTGTTAGCATAAAATTATTTATATAATCATAAAATAATTTTTTGCCCGATCAATACAGAAATGGCCGGTGTCTTCAAACTAAGACTAAATAACACAAAAGTGACTGTTTCACAACAACTATTGAAAGTTATCTTTATTTTCACTTTTTATACTGTTAAAACTTCGACTGTTTAGTTTTTTTATTTTATCACCGATAACCATTCTGTTTTCCACAGATCTATTATATTAACTATATTTTAGATTGATTGATTGTTATCTTAGGTTAAATAATTTTTTTGTTACCAACACTTTGGACTATTAAAGTCGATACGTATTATTACAGAGGCATGGAACTGTCGAACCTTCCAAAAATAAAGTCACGTGTAAAATGTACAGTGTGTCGGATTTAAGATGAAGACAGCCCTATATTTCGGCTATCAAAATAAATAAAGATTTGAAGTTTTGCAGTCATACAGGTTGAATGCTTACTTTTTTTAAGATAGTCAACTGAAATTTAAATTTTAAACGCAAACCTACTGCGACTCCACAAACAGGGTAAATTTTCGATATTTTGCTTGGCGTTAGAGATATCGAAAAAAGTTATTTGAAAAAGTTGTTCCAAATATTCTATCCCCACATACCAAATTTCATGACAAAATTCTTACTTTTAGTTTCTTCAATATTTTGTAGTCAGGACCCTAAATGATCTGTCCCGAGATGCAAGTCCGGAGATGTTGCATCTCTGGACAGCCCATTTAGGGTCATCTCATGACTACAAATAATGAAGAAACTAAAAGTGCGAATTTTGTCATGACATTTGGTATGTGGGGTTCACAGATTAATTTTTTATTTAGGTTGACTTTTTATATAGCCTGATTAGGCATTTATCCAAAATAATATGTGAATCATACTACATTTAAATTTTTTCTAATGACTCACACTTTATATTTTTTGCAAGAAATTATATTAAAATAAAACTTTTATCTTCAAAATGTATTAAACAAAATACGTTGTACATGGTTTTTGGAAAATAATTGTTGGATACATGCTGCCAATATACAAAGTTATATCGTAAAATTTAACAAACATAAAAAAACTGAAAGAGAATAGAAGAATTTTTACGTGCGTTGTAAGGCGTTTATTTGGAAAGGTTCGGTATCTCCACGTGAGACTTTAGTTGTCTAATAGTAAGGTTAAGATTCTGAAATAATTGGTCTAGCGGTTTTTCGCTGGGATATTTTGAGTTTTATGGGCAAGAAATTAAAGAAAAAAATGTGATAATGGGTGTAACTTAGTGTTTTGCTTATTCCTTTGCATTTAAGTATATATAAGTTAGTTTGTAAAGTTCGTTGTGGAAGAATAGTACGCAATTTGTCTTCCAGTAACACAAAAAAATAATAAAATTCTAAAAAACCAAAAAAAGTTTATCATTATTAAAGATTTTTACAGAACAGTTCTACAGAACTCTATCAGTTGTTGAACAACAAGTTACTTATTAAGCATTGGTTACTAAAAATCAGTTCTGTTCCTATGCCAAATTATATTTTTTCTAGAAGGATAGCGAAAATATGTGTTTCTTTAGATTTCATATCTTTATGTAAATAATAAGATGTAAGACAACAACTGTGTTTCTATATCCCTTGCTGAAACCATTTCCTATCCCTATTCAGCTTTTCATAAAACCAGTAAAATTGACTTCTACACTAATATTACTAAAGAGGAATGGACAAATGAAGAAGTGTATGCTTTTGCAGTCGGTGTTATGTAACTAATGTTGTTCTGAAGCTATTTCCTTGTGGCAATTTTATAATCGACTATTTTCAATGGGAAATAAGCCACAATTTTACCAGAAAAATGATTTTATTAACGTTTCGACGCCCAAGTCAGGTGTCGTCAAAATACCGAATAATACTAAATTAAACAAAAATTTTGTTGCTTAGTAAAAAATTCTTCTAATAATTTATTTAATTTGACTCATTTATATTGAAAATTCAGACATGTATTATACATTTTAAAGTAGAAGACTTTAAAATGATATTGCCAATATTGATGAGTTGCGTTCCTGGGACGACTTTACTAAAAGATAGTTCATTCGATTATATGAAATCAACCCAACTCAAGAATATCCGCCACAAAACATCATAGCTTGTGATCTGTCTTTAAAAAGACAACCAAATGCAACGGTGGCAGTAAAATTCTCGCGCTAGAGATTCCATAGTAAATCACGAGGGAAAACCAGGAAAAAACCTCGTGATACTATCCCGACGTCGTAAGTATTTGGGCTTACATTTAGTTTACTCTCAAATCTAATACCAAATTCTGACTTTAATTTATATATATATATATATATATATATATATATATATATATATATATATATATATATATATATATATATATATATATATATATATATATTATTGTGTTTTCAATTTTATCAATCAAAAGCAAAATGAAAATTAAATTAAATTTTTTTTAAATAACGCGGGCACAAATTTGATACACCCTGTATATTGAGCTGTAAATATTTATTAGAATTTAGTTTGGATGTAAGTGGATTTCTCTTTTAATGAGCTTTCCGATGAACCATTAAAGACTTTTGTGAATAATTAAAGTGAAAAGGACGATGTATTTAGGTTTAAAATGGAGAAAGTTGTTTACTACGGAAACTATAGAATCCACAGCTGGATGTAATTATCATTTTTGAGAGAAAAGTGGTTTTAAAAAAGAAAGTTTGGAATTTTAATATTTGTTTCAACCCGAGTAAATGTTGTAGAGTTTCCCCGAAAGTAATTAGGATGGTCGGAATAATTTTGAAAAAGACTGTTTGTCGAATGGAAAAGATTGTTTATGATGCTTGGCAAGTTGGAAGGGGAAAGGTAGTTTGAATGATTGAGAGAGTTTGAAAAAGAAGTCAGTATGTTATTTGGCAGCGCTGAGGAGCGGTCGACGTTTTGGTGGATAAGTAGTTAGCAAATACCAGTGGTTGTTTGATAGTGGAGAATAGTGTTGAAAAGTGGAACGAGAGACAGATGAAATTGAGACGAAATACCTCTTTGATTCTGTATTATTGTGAGAAGGAGAGCAGAGAATTTTTGGAGTTTTGTTTGAATCGAGTACGTGTCAAAAGAGGCCCGGCTTGTTGGAGAATTGGTGCTGGTATGCTGATAGTTTTGAAGCTGGAGAACGGAGAGGGCTTTGATGAGTAGCCTTTAACATAGTCAACGAGGGAGAGCTGTTTTGGGTCACGAGAAGACATCAGAGTGATTGAAGCAAAAGGTCAGTCAACTTATGTGAAAGATATTTTTATGTTCGGAAACTAAAATTTTGAGTAAAAAGCATATGAATTAAAATTCCAATATTTCTAAAAGTAAATAGGAAGTATAGCTAATCTTGCGAATACATAAATTTGTTTTGTTTAGTTTGTTTTACCAAAGTCATCGGGAACAAACCGATAAATTGTTTTTTTTAACTATAATAAATTTAAGTGGTAAAAAATTTCATTCGGACATCTGTGTCCACAGGTTTTTAGATTTGATAGATTTTAGAGTATTGATTTTGATAAATAAAAGACAATTCTGTATTTTTATTTTAATATTTTGCTTTATTTCTTTTCCTTATTTTATACCGATTAGGATCAACTAAAAGATACTGAACCCACGAGAGAAGATAAGTATAACGTGAGATAATTTGGATTTTTTTTAATAGTATAAAAAGGCACCGAGAGTTTTATTCATTTTTTATGTATGATTTGCGACAATTAAATAATTAATCAAATAAATAATAATTAATATAAAATTAATAAGAAGCAGATCATAACAATATATATATATATATATATATATATATATATATATATATATATATATATATATATATATATATTATATGAAATAATCGAAAAGATTTCTCTGGTGTACAGAAGAAATCTTTTCCGTAGCGGCCGTGACCATGTGAATTCAAAGTCTTGATAAAAGACTATGAAACGACTAAAGATACCTCTTTGTATCACAGATTTGTCTACAAAGCCACGTTATTCGCTACGCATTCCTCAATAACGGAGAAACCGTGATAATAGGAAAGAACGGCGATTGCATTTTATTACACTTCGACCACCACCGGTATTCTACACGACGTGTTTCGCAGGTTATGTCAACCGCTCGTCAGGAACACCTAGGTGAGTGGTCGAAGAGGAATAAAATGCATGGGGCCTTCCTGGTAATAATAAAATACCAGACTTCAGTACACTAGGTACGACATCTATATGAACTAATCGAAAAGATTTCTCTGGTGTACAGAAGAAATCTTTTCCGTAGCGGCCGTGACCATGTGAATTCAAAGTCTTGATAAAAGACTATGAAACGACAAAAGATACCTCTTTGTATCACAGATTTGTCTACAAAGCCACGTTATTCGCTACGCATTCCTCAATAACGGAGAAACCGTGATAATAGGAAAGAACGGCGATTGCATTTTATTACACTTCGACCACCACCGGTATTCTACACGACGTGTTTCGCAGGTTATATCAACCGCTCGTCAGGAACACCTAGGTGAGTGGTCGAATCAAGACTTTGAATTCACATGGTCACGGCCGCTACGGAAAAGATTTCTTCTGTACACCAGAGAAATCTTTTCGATTAGTCCATATAGATGTCGTACCTAGTGTACTGAAGTCTGGTATTTTATTATTACCAGGAAGGCCCCATGCATGTTATTCCTCTTCGACCACTCACCTAGGTGTTCCTGACGAGCGGTTGACATAACCTGCGAAACACGTCGTGTAGAATACCGGTGGTAGTCGAAGTGTAATAAAATACAATCGCCGTTCTTTCCTATTATCACGGTTTCTCCGTTATTGAGGAATGCGTAGCGAATAACGTGGCTTTGTAGACAAATCTGTGATACAAAGAGGTATCTTTTGTCGTTTCATAGTCTTTTATCAAGACTTTGAATTCACATGGTCACGGCCGCTACGGAAAAGATTTCTTCTGTACACCAGAGAAATCTTTTCGATTATTTCATATAGATGTCGTACTTAGTGTACTGAAGTCTGGTATTTTATTATTACCAGGAAGGCCCCATGCATTTTATTCCTCTTCGACCACTCACCTAGGTGTTCCTGACGAGCGGTTGACATAACCTGCGAAACACGTCGTGTAGAATACCGGTGGTGGTCGAAGTGTAATAAAATGCAATCGTCGTTCTTTCATATATATATATATATATATATATATATATATATATATATATATATATATATATATATATATATATATATATATATATATTAAGAAATACTGGATATATCAACTGTCAATATCAACAAACAAGTGGTTTATTAGGGTTGCAGTCAGAAGTTTGGCCAGGATATCAAAGAAACACTCTTTTGACTTTTTGTCTAGCTTTCGGGGTTGTTTGACCCCTTTATCTAGACTCTGTAATATAAAACAAAAATGTAAGTATTTTAAAATATTACATTGTTTTAGTAAACCTACTAGTCGTTGAGATTGTTAAAAAGAAGCTTGATGATGCTCAACATTTCAAATTAACACAAATATTGAATGTTTTAAAAAGAACCACAATAATCATAACACTTAATTACTTTTTAATTTGATACTTTTTAATTTGATTGTTTCTTCTTTCTGTTCTCTATGTGTCAGAGTTTTTGACTTACATTACCAATAGGTCAACATGACAGAATAATTATTGTATTTCTGCTAATTATTCAATAATTTTAAAATGTATTGTGTCTTTTGTCTTCTGTTTTCAATATTTGTGTTAATTTGAAATGTTGAGCATCATCAAGCTTCTTTTTAATAATCTCAACGACTAGTAGGTTTACTAAAACAATGTAATATTTTAAAATACTTACATTTTTGTTTTATATTACAGAGTCTTGATAAAGGGGTCAAACAACCCCGAAAGCTAGACAAAAAGTCAAAAGAGTGTTTCTTTGATATCCTGGCCAAACTTCTGACTGCAACCCTAATAAACCACTTGTTTGTATATATATATATATATATATATATATATATATATATATATATATATATATATATATATATATATATATATATACAGTGCTGTTTTTGTAACAATAGAGGTTCCGGTACGGTATGTTCCGGGGGTCTGGGGAGCGTTCATAAGGGGGGTCTGTCCCCGGGAAATCTTTTTATATTTAGCCTCAATAAGGGCGTTTTAAAGCTATTTGGGAGCAAGGAAAAAATTCAGGAATTCGTCTATAATTTGGTTGTTTTTTTTTATTTTTTGTCCCTAAAGGTGCCGGTACGGCGTACCGGCGCGTACCGTCACAAAAACAGCACTGTATATATATATATATATATATATATATATATATATATATATATATATATATATATATATATATATATATATATATATATATATCTTCGAAACTTCAAGTGTAACATATAAGGGTGAGGCAGCTAAAAGGGCCTATTAGAAATATCTCGAGAACTAAAGGTAAGAGAATCATGAAAATTGGAATACAGGGGTTTTGAGGTATGAACTATTTAACGAAAATATTTTGGTCTCTTTGCTACTTCCGGTTATACCGGAAGTTGATTGTAACTTCGTTTTTTTTTAAATGGGACACCCTCTATATTTTAACATTTTTGGATTCTGCTTGATGTCTTCTTTCTTAAAATATGAGGTTTTATAATATTATATAGGGTAGTTTAAAAGATAATTACAGTTTTTTATAAATTTTGTAGCAAACTTCACACCCTGTAGAATTGTACTGATTTGATATCAAAAACTCCATTTATGTTCAAGTGATTTTTAATAGAGTCTATTATTATTAAAAATTATTAATATAGCGAAATGTTTAATTTTAGTATACAGGGTTGGTCGAAACTCGGAATGAGTATTATTTGAGTTTTATTAAATGGAACACCCTGTATTTTAGTATTGTAATGAAATGATATTTTATAGTAATTTTTTATTTCTAAAGCATTCCCTATACCTAACTGCTTTAAGTTGTATGGTATTCGTAGTTCTTTAAGCCAAACATTAATTGCAACAAAAATTACGTGAAATTTTATTAAGTTTACCGTGAAAATAATCAATCATAAATAATTTTGTGAAAATAAATACATGTTAATCTAGAATGATCCTTAATTTATTAATATTGGATAAGATACCAAAATGACTACGTTGTAAGATGATGGTGAATAAAATATTAATTAAACCATACCATTAAACCATTTAAATAAAAACAAACCATATTCTAGCCAGTTGGCTATGGCTTTGACACTAAACTTGTGTTACGTTTTAAAAATTCAACCGTCTCAATATTATTTTTTTTAATAAATGATTCCACTTTTCCATATCGTTTCCCACATTTCTCCTATTTTCTTAAATAAATAATCGAAATAGCAGATTTTGAATTTGGCAAGGGTTGTCATGGATACGTTACGGTAAGTCACTTTGACAGTCGTCGAATTCTAAAATTGGGGTGCTACTTGGAACATAAGTTTTCAGGCAATTGATCTTGCATAGATCGCCCTCATTGGGGATATCGGCCTGAAATTATGTTAATTGAACTTGGCATATTGTAGTATTGTAGGTACATTTTGTGTAGTTGTCAAGTTCACACCGTATGAAACGGGACCTATTTTCAAAGCACCATTTTAGATACGCTGTAACGATTCCTGAAGCCATTCTGAAGGAAAAGAACATCCGGTATGTCTTAATTCGATTTCTTAAGCGCTGCAATAAGTGCATTGTTGATTTCCGAGCTTTTTATTTATGAGTTTCTCTGAGAGTTATTTTTCTATTGCAGTTATTAGGCCTTAAACCACAAAATAGATAGGGGTAGATAGTACCTAGTTATTGTTGGAAATACTCTGTGGGAAGTAGAAGAGTTTTTTTGTATATGTACCCCCTGGAAAACCCTTCTGGCCAAAGGTTAGTATAAGATCTCCTATTGTTTTCTTATTTATTGATTGATATAGAATTTGAATCGTTGCTCTGACGTCATTTTGAAGAAATCTACATTAATTTACAGTTTTCATTTTTTTCTAATTTGACATTGCTACTCAAATAGAATTATTTCTCTGACGTCATTTCAGTCAGTTTTTAGTTTTTATTTTTCTTAATATTAATTGTTGTAGTAATAGACGTCATTTTGACAGTTCACGTTAACTTAGTAATTTTCGATTTAGTTTTATAAAATATGTTAGTGTAAATACAAGGAGATATTCTAATACTATTTTTCTCTTTTAGGGTTTCCATTGATTCCATTGATTGCGTTTAGTTCCATTTATTCCGATTTATTTCCGTTTACTTCCAATTAAGTACTTCCGATTTCTTCTTTCAGTATTTACATAGTTTTGTTGTGTTTGAAATCGTTTGTTTACGTTGATGATATGTTACTGGTTATTCTTCTAATTGGAATTGGATACATCGTTGGATACCCCACTATAGAATTAAGATAAGGATTTTGATTAATTTATTTTTTTTTACGTTTATGTTCATTAGCGTTTATTAATTTTAGTTTATTTGTGAATAGTACCTAGTGTGTTTTCGGTTTGTTATACTGTTTTTTTTTTGTTTTACAGCGGTTGCGCCTGAGCTCATGCGACGCTTATAATTTTCGGTTAATTTTGAGGGCTAGAAGCCCTATTTGCTTTGGCGCATCTAGTTACTTTGTAGGTTATTGTTGTGGTTGTTCAATATTATGGTATTATTATTATTCAGTTTATTATTTTTTGTTAATTTTTGCATGTTTACGGACTAAATTTATTTATTACTTATTTACTTATTATTAATAGATAATTTTTACGTGAGGTATCGCTTAATTTCATTTGTTCCATACACCACATGATTGGTACTGCAACAATTTGGTAGGTTTTGAGTTGCAGTCTACTTTAGGCGTGGGCCGTGGGGCAAACTTGCCTGGCGCCCAGTTAATATCTATTTCAGGTTAAAAGAGAAGTCTCAACGAACCCCCCATCTCCACTAGAGCATAGCGGGCTACGCCTTTATTGTCATCCGACAGCCGGTGTAGCAACGTAGCGTCCGCGCACGAGCGGCGAGGCGTTGCACTTGATTAGTTGGCTATGGCTTTGACATTAAACTTGATTAAACATTAGACATTATATTATTTTTATAGTTCCAGTTGCTTTGTTACAATTACTAATATAAATTTTTGTAATGGGGAACTGATTAGTAAAGTTTTTGTTTTAGGAGAGTATAACAAAAATGTACTACTAGCAATAGGAATTTATCATCTGCATCTCCCTGATAGATGACAGCAAAAAAGAGAAACTTTTCAAAGTTTAGAAGAGAAACTTTTCAAAGTTTATTAGAATAGTTTCGACGTACTAGACACTTAGATTACGAGAACGTTCATACTAATATGCAGATTCTCAGTGACACTAACATTTAATTCATTTTAATCATTTAAAATAGTTTTGGTTCGATCAGATTTCTCGTAATCTAAACTTCCAGTTCGTCGAAACCGCTCTAGTAAATTTTGAAAAGTTTCTCTTTTTGGTTGTCATCTATCATGGAATTGCTGATCATAAATTCTTATTGCTAGTAGCACATTTTTATTTGTTATGCTCTCCTAGAACAACAAAACATCTGAATCAGTTCCTCATTAGAAAAATTCATATTAGCAATGGTAGCAAAGCAACTGGAACTTCAAAAATAGTAGAATTTTTAAGCAAAGCAAATGTTTAAGCATATTTAGTGTCAAAGTCATAGCCAACTAGATAGAATATTGTATGTTTTTATTAATATTAAACACACCAACAATCTTAACTGCGTAGTTATTTTGATATATCAACCAGTATTAATAAATTAAGGGTCAGTCGAGATTAATATGTATTTATTTTTGAAACATTATTTATGATTGAATATTTTCACGGCAAACCTAATAAAATTTCACGTAATTTTTGTTGCAATTAATGTTTGGCTTAATGAACTACGAATAACTTACAAATTAAAGCATTAAGGTATAGGGAATGCTTAAGAAATAAAAAAGTACTATAAAATATTATTTCATTACAATACTAAAATACAGGGTGTTTCATTTAACAAAAACTCAGATAATACTCATTCCGAGTTTCGACCAACCCTGTATACTAAAATTAAACATTTCGTTATATTAATAATTTTTAATAATAATAGACTATATCAAAAATCACTTGAACATAAATGGAGTTTTTGAAATCAAACCAGTACAATTCTACAGGGTGTGAAGTTTGCTACAAAATTTATAAAAAACCGTAATTATCTTTTAAACTACCCTGTATAATATTACAAAACCTCATATTTTAAGAAAGAAGACATCGAGCAGAATCCAAAAATGTAAAAATATACAAGGTGTCCCATTTGAAAAAACGAAGTTACAATCAACTTCCGTTATAACCGGAAGTAGCAAAGAGACCAAAATATTTTCATTAAATAGTTCATACCTCAAAACCCCTGTATTCCAATTTTCATGGTTCTCTTACCTTTAGTTCTCAAGATATTTCTTATGGGCCCTTTATCTGCCTCACCCTGTATATATACAGTATGTCCCTGTAAGTTGTATCCATATGGAAAACTTTTTTATTATTAATTTTACGAAAAAAAGTTATTCTTTATAAAAAGCTCTGCATGGTCCAAAACCTAAGATTTAACCATCAAATATCAAATTTTTTGAATATTATACGAGGTATGTCAAAAAGTTTGAATTTCACTCAAGAGTAAAGTAGCTTTATTTTTCGTAATATTGGAAATTGCTGTTATGAAAAGTTGTTTGGAATTAAAAACTATATTCTAATATGCAATTACATCCTTCTAATTGAAAAAACATTTTTTTTGAAAAATTATGGATCTCATTATTTTTTCAGTTATTTCAATTCTGATAACTCTTATATTATTAATTTTACGAAAAAAAGTGATTCTTAATAAAAAGTTCTGGATGGTCTAAAACTTAAAATACAACCATCTTATATCAAAATTTTATCAATTTTATACGAGTTATGTCAAAAAAATAAATTTAGATCAAAAGTAAAGTACCTTTATAGTTCAGAATATTTCAATTAGAAGGATGTAATTACATACTGAAACATAGTTTTTAATTCTAAATAACTTTTCATTATAACAATTTTCGGTATTGTGAAAAATAAACGTATTTTACTCTTGAGCGAAATTCATATTTTTTGACATACCTCGTATAAAATTGATAAAATTTGACAAAAGATGGTTGTATTTTAGATTTTCGACCATGCAGAACTTTTTATTAAGAATCACTTTTTTCGTAAAATTAATAATAAAAGAGGTACCTATTTGAATTAAAATAACTGAAAATAATGTTAGTTATCCATAATTTTTCAAAAAAAAAATTTTTCAATTAGAAGGATGTAATTGCATACTAGAATACAGTTTTTAATTCCAAACAACTTTTCATAATAGCAATTTTCAATATTGTGAAAAATAAAGCTACTTTACTCTTGAGTGAAATTCAAACTTTTTGACATACCTCGTATAATATTCAAAAAATTTGATATTTGATGGTTAAATCTCAGGTTTTGGATCATGCAGAGCTTTTTATAAAGAATAACTTTTTTTCGTAAAATTAATAATAAAAAAGTTTTCCATATGGATACAACTTACAGGGACATACTGTATATATATATATATATAAATCCTCTAAGGTAACAGCTGATCTGGTAGGCAAGAAGGGGTTGAAGTTATTGGGTATGCAGCTGATTGAAAGCCAAGTGATACTCTGTTCAACAAATCATTATATTTCGACAATTTTCATTGTCATCATCAGATGAGAGCTACAAATATTTAAACATGGTACATTTTTTTTTTTATAATACAATTTCTTTGTTAATTATGTCTTACTTGATTGAGGTTAGTGGCAATGATCTTCAACATCAAGTACTTTGCAGTATGAGACCGTGTGGGTTACAGCTTTAGTTGGTACTATATCCATTGAATTATTATAAATATTGTATAATTTACTATCACAATAATAAAAGGACGAACACAATACACTTTAAAATCAAAACAAAAACGTTTGTTAATCGACTGTCATTAAGGTTAAGTACCAGAATATCAAATATCGAATGTTGCTATTTTATGTGAGAAAATAATTAGTTCCATGTCACTAATGTCACAGAGGCTTATTTAATTGAAGTTTACTATACCGGTTGTCTCTTAGTTTTGAAATTTATTATTATATTTTATGTTATGTTAGTTATTTATTTAGGATGTGTGTTAATTTATGTTGTTTTTCCAGATTTAGTAAATAAGCGTAAATCTCACTCAGATGCTCGACATCTGATTTCTTATTTATCAAGTAATCAGTTTGGGTGATAAATGCCATCTCAAGGAAGAGTCTTTTGTTGAGGTTATTTTCCATTGCAAGGATCTTTGTTTCATTATAGTTGATTATATGTTGTTCGTCATGTACGTGTTTTGCAAGGGAGCATCTATCAGGGTATAGTCTACTGTCACTTTTATGTGACGCAATGCGGCCTTTAAGATGTCTATTTGTCTGTCCAATGTATTGTTTGTTGCAACTTGCACAAGGAATACAATAGACGATATTCGATAACTGGTCTGTAGGTGTTTTGTCTTTGATCTTAGTGAAAATGGAACCGATTGTTAGAACTGTGTAATTGGCTATTTTTATATTCTCGTCAACTGATTTAAAAATTCGTGTAAGTTTCGGTGTTAAGTCTTGTATGAACGGTAATTTAAAGTATTTACGTGGGGTTAATATAGCGTCGGTTGTGTCTATTGTGGGATTAATGTTTTGTGGTATGTGAACAGGGTTGGTTTGTGTCCCGGGTAATGTATCATTAGTTGTGTTAAATAGTAGTTTAGTAATTAGTGTGTTTGGGTATGAGTTGTCTAGGAAGAGCTGACGAATGAGTTTTAAGTTTTTATTATGGAACGACTGATCTGAAATTTGTAAGATTCTATTTTTCATTTGTTTTATAAGATTGATTTTTGTATTGTGCTTATGATATGACCAGTAGTTTATATATCTTCCGGAGCTAATGGGTTTCCTGTACCAATCTGTTATTATTACGTTGTTATTGCTGCGTATTAGTTTGGTGTCGAGGAATGGGACTGATTTTGTTATAATAATTTACAAAATTGACTATACTGCAAGTCAATTAATCAAAATACAAAAAATACAAGTTGATTATCTAATATTTGAAAGTATTAATATTGACATTTTTCTTTATACGATTTTATACTGATATTTTACTGACATATTTTTTATTACTTGGTATATTTCTGACATATTTTATTGACATATTTTTATTACTTGCTATATTTTTGGTATATTTTCTATTGCTATTTTTTTATTGATATATTTGATACATTTTTATTGATATATTATTTGATATTTTTTTTATTGATACATTTTGTCTCTATATAACATGTTTATTTTTATTGATACATTTTGCCCTTTATATACCACTACATATTTTTTTTCTCCCTTACATACAGATATTTTATATTTCTCCAGACTTCTTTTTTTCATATTCGTTTAAAAATATCCCGCAAAATGCCCGAGACACGTTCCCAAACTCAACAAGAAGTCGAACCATATAAGCTTTCGGAAATTTTTTCCATTATCCCAGAATTTGAAGGCGATCCGATTTCTCTTTCAACATTTTTAGATGCGTGCGACTGTGCTATTAAGATGGCTACAGGCGATCAGCGCGTTCTTTTAACGATTCACATAAAAAATAAACTCAAAGGTAAAGCTGCACAGCTTATTAATTCTAGAAAACCACTTTCTTATAAAGAAATAAAACAATTACTAAATCTACATTTCGGAGACAGTAGAGACCTGACCTCCTTAATACAAGACTTACAAAGACTAAGACAACTATCTAACGAATCTCCTCTAACTTTCTTTAATCGCTTACAAGTTTTGAATGCAAAAATGTACGCCTCGATCCAAATTGCAGATTTATCCGCAGAACAAAAAACCACCCAATGTGACTTAATCGATACCATGGCCCTAAACACACTTTTAACCGGTTTAGAACCTCGTCTAGGACAAATTATTAGGGCTAGTAACCCTAAAGATCTCATTGAAGCAAGCAATCGTATCCGACGCGAACTTCAATTGTCATATTTTGAAGAACAAAAATCCAATTCTAAGACAACTATTCCTAAACCCTCTCAGCCAATGAGAAGACCCTCGTCTCAATTTACAAAATGCACAAATTGTGGCCGAATAGGTCATCAAAATTTTGAATGCCGCTCTTCCCGTTTCGTACAACCAAATCAATCTTTTTCTAGGCCTAACGGTTATCAAAACCAATATAATAATGGACCTAACAACTATCAAAACAATCAAAACCCTAATAGGAATCAATATTCCTCCAACAATCCAAATTTCAACCAACAGAGACCTTCCTTTTCATCTCAAAATCAAAATCAAAATCGTCCATCCGTTATTCAAAGAAACCCAAATTTTCAAAGGGCACATGTTTTAAATGAATACCCTGACAAAATGACTTATTACGCAGACGATTACTATACAGATAATTATTATAATACCGATAACTATGAAAACTATGAAACAGATTATTATACAGAGAATAATCTACAAACCGATAACTTTTACGAAACCACAACTAACACACTCGACACAGAAAATTATCAGGATTTTCTTTCACTTCAGAATCAAAATCATCCTCCCAACCATACGAACCATTCAACGGATATTACGAATATCCAAGAACAAATCCAAGCACTCAACTTGGACAATTTTCATCCGGATCTCAATTTTCCCGAACAAAGGTTCCTGTAACCCCATTTCATACCATGAGTTCCAAAAATTTATATTACATTAACGATGCTACCAACACTTTTAAACTTTTAATCGACACAGGTGCTGGAATTACTGTTTTCAAAGAAAACACAGCTCGCAATTATCATAATAGATTTCCTGAAAACGTTACTATCCAAGGTATAACCGATCAAAAATTGTTAATAACAGAATCTGTCCTTATTCCCTTCACTGACGATAATCCTCACAAAGTATTTATTTTCAATTTGGACATTGATTTCGATGGCATAATAGGCCTAGACTTTCTAGATCATTATGAATGCATAATAGATCTCAAATCCCGACAGTTGCATACAAATTTTAAAACTCTCACCCTTCACAAAGTAGGACACGATACAAACACACCTCCTAAAGACATATCACCGACACACCCTACAGAAACAAGACAAAACGAACCTAAAATAAAAATTAAACCAGATTCTAAACAGGAATCAAATTTAAAGTACCAAAACCCTATGAGTGAAAAATACACTATCGTAAATAACCGAGATCAAGACAAAAATCTTGAAAGACCGGAGAGAAAACGAATAAAAGGAAAAAACATAATTACCATTGACAGCCGGACCGAACAAATATGCAGACTAAAATGCAACTTATCAAATACAGATGCCATATTATCAGCTCAAGAAATAGAAAAGTTAGATTACCTCATGCATTAGTCCATGTAGACGAAAATGGAGAATTCTTAACTTCCATCCTAAATGCTAATGCTATGCCGAAGACAATCGAATTTTCAGACATTTCAATCAAACCTTTCAAAAATTCGGAGACAATCTTATCCTACAACGGAAATGATTTTGAAGAACCCGTAGTAGATAGAACACGAATAATTAAAGAACAATTAAGAATTGATCATCTAAATTGCGAAGAACAAGAACTAATTCTAGACATATGTACTGAATATGCAGACATATTTTATGTCGAAGGCGACAAACTGACCTTCACAAACGAAATCAAGCACAAAATCGAAACAAACAACGCCAAACCTGTCTTCACTAAATCTTATAGATATCCTCAAATACATAAGGAAGAGGTAAAGACGCAAATTAATAAAATGTTAGAAGAAGGAATAATCCAGAAAAGCGTGTCTCCCTGGTCGAGTCCAGTCTGGGTCATACCGAAGAAATTAGATGCGTCAGGAAAACAAAAATGGCGAATTGTTATTGATTATCGCAAGCTTAACGAACTGACAGTACAAGACCGTTATCCTCTACCACAAATATCAGAACTATTAGACCAATTAGGAAGATGCCAATACTTCACAACACTAGATTTAGCGTCTGGATTTCATCAGATTGAAATCGAGCCACAAGACATCCAGAAAACGGCCTTTTCCGTCGAAAATGGACATTACGAATTTGTCCGCATGCCATTCGGACTAATGAATGCTCCATCTACTTTCCAAAGAGTAATGGACAACATCCTCGTGGGAATACAAAACGAAAGATGCCTAGTATACATGGATGACATAATTATCTACTCACCCACTATCCATGATCACATGTCACGACTAACAGAAGTTTTTAAAAGGTTACGAAAAGCAAATTTAAAAATACAGCCAGACAAATGCGAATTTTTAAGAAAAGAAGTGGCATATTTGGGCCACCTTGTAACAGAAAATGGTGTAAAAACAAATCCAGCAAAAATGTCTTGCATTAAAAACTTCCCGGAACCAAAGAACACCAAAGAAATAAAATCATTTTTAGGCTTAGCCGGTTACTACAGAAGATTTATTCCAAATTTTGCCAAAATTTCTAAACCACTTACGAAACTACTTCAGAAAGACGTACCTTTTATTTTTAATTCTGAATGCAAAGAAGCATTTAACGAACTCAAAAATATTTTAACATCAGATCCAATACTTATATATCCGAATTTTGAGGAACCATTTTTACTAACAACTGATGCCAGTGCATTCGCGATTGGAGCTGTTCTATCACAAGGCCCTATAGGAAAAGATTTACCCATAGCTTATGCCTCCAGGACATTATGCGGTGCAGAAACAAAATATTCAACAATAGAGAGAGAACTACTAGCTATCGTATGGGCAGTCAAACATTTTAGACCATATCTTTTTGGCCGTAAATTTACTCTTATTACCGATCATCGTCCCCTTACATGGCTTTTCTCGATAAAAGATCCCGGAAGCCGATTAGCGCGTTGGCGCCTAAAACTCGAAGAATACAATTATAAAATAGAATATCGTACAGGAAAAATAAACAGAAACGCTGATGCCCTCTCAAGGATTAAGATTAACCATTTTAAGGATTGTGCAAACTTTCAATCGAAAATCACATTACATGCATCGAATGAAGACGACACGGACACACAAGAAAACGAGGAAGACAACGATGAAGAAGATATAGAAAAAATGTCAGAAGAACTTGACAAGTTTATCGAACTTTATAGAACTAAGTCGATAATCGATTATTCTAAAGTTGAAATATCGAATACGGACTTAGACAAATCTAACAAAAATATTGTTACCTTTTTCTGGCAAAATAAACTTGAAGAACTTCACGAGAAAATAATGAATGACATATTCGAAGAAAACATGGAATATAGTAACAGAAGAATTAATATTGTACACAGCAAAACTGTAAAAGATCGAGAATATTTTATTATACCATTACTTTTTGATCCCGAACGAGTAATATCACACCTGTTTCTTGTACTTTTTGCAAATAAAGATCAATTCGATGAATCAAAAATATATTGTGTCGAAAATAATCTCGAACTACCTATTCTAGAGATATTTTCTTATATTTTGGCTGACAAAGAATTAAAATTAAGAATCTGTCAAAATATAATTAAAACAGCCAGCGAAGACGAAATCCCTCAAATTTTAGATCATTACCATTGTGGCAAAAATAATTTACACCGTGGAATAAACGAAACTGTCAGAAGAATAAAACAAAAATATAATTGGAAAAATTTAACAAAAGATGTAGAGAAATTTGTAAAAGCATGTGAAATTTGCCAAAAAGTTAAAATTTGTAGAAAAAACTTAAGTGGACCACTGGTCATAACAGAAACTCCAAAAACACCATTCGAAAGAATCAATATGGACATATTCGAATACCCCACCAGAAATTATGCATTAACTATTCGTGACGAACTGACAAAATTCACACAAGCCTATCCTTTAGAAGACAAAAGAGCAGTAACAGTAGCCAAGACACTTTTACTCTTCTTTCAACACTATGGAACACCACTAAGAATTCATTGCGACTGCGGTCGAGAATTCGAGAATGCTATAATCAAAGATCTATGCGAATTATACGACATCAAACTAACATTTTCTAGTGTTAACCATCCACAATCTAATGGATCCGTAGAGAGATTTCATGCCACACTCTCAGAAATGATTAGAGCAAATCAAGCCGAAAACCCAAACGATCATCCCTTCACTATACTTCCTTATGCAATAATATGCTATAACAACACAAAAAATAAAACTCACGATTTTACACCATATGAACTTATATTTGGGCACACTGCAGGCCGACCACCAGAAACTCTATACAATCAAAAACACTAATGAGTAAATATATTCGAGACTTGAATAATCGCATGGAATATTTTTACAAAGTAGCCAGAGCAAAAACAGAGAGACAGAAAGAAAAGGCGAAAGTAAGATTTGACGAAAATATTTCAGCACAAAGACCTGATTTTAAAATTGGTGATAAAGTCTACGTAAAAGAATCCCAAATTAAATCAAAATCGGAAAATCTTTTTAATGGACCTTTCGAAATTCAAGAAATTTTTACAAATTCCGCAATTATCCTAAATCCCAAAACTAACCAAACTTCTAAAGTAAATTTTGACAGACTAAAACCTTATTTTGAATAATTTTCCTTTACAGATTCTATGGACTCCTTTCTATCGTCCAATCCCAAATTCTCCTCACTCCCATTAATAACACAATTGGAATATTTTTTCATGAAAAAGGAACTATACGAATATCTAACGACAAATGGACTTTACTTGTTTACAAAGAATTATTGCCTATCAAAACTACAATATCCAACAATGACAAAATTTTGGAAAACCTATTAGAAAAATTTATTAACGTGGATACACCGAGAAAACTTGGCCTATACAGAAAACCTGGCCTATACAGAAAAATGCAGGCGGGTGTGGGGTAATACTGCACTTTGGTTGCATTGGTGGTGTATTGGCTAAACGTGCAGGACAGGGCAGGGTATGGTGCTGATAGAAAAGGCATTCAGGCATCAAATATCCAAAAATCTTTTCAGGCCATAATAATGAAAAGACCTTCTCCAAACGAAATAAAAACTTATACTGAAATGATGGCATCTCCTGAGGTAAAATGTTCCGGAAGTAAAATGAGCCTCCATTCGGATCTCCGGGTGAGGACTATCTCAGGGGGAACACCATTGCAGGTTAGAAAAATCAGGATAGGGTCTTGGAATCTTGGTAGTCTTACAGGTAAGAGTCTGGAGTTAGTGGATGCGCTCAAACGAAGAAGAGTTCAAATTGCTTGTATTCAAGAAACTAGGTGGAAAGGACAAAGGGCGAAAGAACTAGGTGATGGATATAAATTGTGGTATGTAGGGAGTAGTAACACTAGAAATGGAGTTGGTATAATTGCTGATAGTGAAATGAAAGATAACGTAGTAGATGTTGTAAGAACGAGTGATAGAATGATGTCAGTGAAATTTGTAATTGATAAAGAAGTATTGAATGTTGTGTGTGTGTATGCTCCTCAAACAGGTCTGGGTGAGAATGAAAGAAGAGCTTTCTATGATCAATTGGGAGACATACTGAGTGATATTCCAGCGGAGGAGAAAGTTATAATAGGAGGTGATTTCAATGCACATGTGGGCCAAGCCAAGACAGGATATGAAACAATACATGGGGGATTAGGCTTTGGAACTAGAAATGAAGCTGGAGATGACATGCTAGAATTAGCAACAGCATTGGATATGGCGATTGTTAACACATTCTTTAAAAAGAGAGAAACTCAACTTATTACCTACAAAAGTGGACAACATCAATCCCAAATAGACTACTTCATGATAAGGAAAGAAGACGTACGTGAATGCAAGGACTGCAAGGTAATAGTTAGTGAGACAGTAAGCCAACAACATAAGCTGCTTGTTCTGGACATCGAAGTAAAAAGCGAAACTAAACAAAAATATCGGAGAGGACCACAAAAAATCAAGTGGTGGATGCTAAAAGATGAGAAGGAAGGTCTCTTCAGAGAAAGAATAGTAGAAAAAATATATTGGAACATGAAAGGAAGCCCTAACACAATTTGGAGAAAAATGGCCAATATTATTAGAGAGACGGCTATTGAAATACTTGGGAAAACGTCAGGAAAGAAGTTTGAAGATAAAGAGACTTGGTGGTGGTCAAATGAAGTACAAGGAAACATAAAAGAGAAGAGAAAATTATATAAAAAGTGGCAAGAAACCAGATCGGACATAGATCTTCAAAACTATATGGTCGCCAAAAAGGAAGCGAAAGTAGCAGTAGCAAAAGCTAAAGCAGAAGCGTATTCAAACCTATACGATCAACTTGATACCAGGGAAGGCGAAACGAAGATATATAAAATAGCCAAACAGAGAGCAAAGAAAGCAAAAGATTTTAATCAGATTAGATGTATCCGAGATGAAAATAATAAAATACTAGTTCACGAAAGGGATGTCAAAAAGAGATGGAGAAAGTACTTTGACAGCTTATTAAATGAAGAATTTGACAGACAGCCTGTAGAGTCAACGGAGACAGTAGCAGCAATGGTCACCAAAATAACCAACGAGGAAGTGGCTCAAGCGCTTCAAAAAATAAAGAAAGGAAAAGCGGTAGGACCAGATGATATTCCTGGGGAAGTATGGAGAGCATTGGGAGAGACAGGAACAAGGTGGCTAGCAGGTCTATTTAATAGAATTATGGAAGTTGGACAAATGCCAGACGAATGGAGAAGCAGTATACTGGTACCTGTTTACAAAAACAAGGGAGATATACAACAATGTACAAACTACAGGGCTATAAAACTGCTTAGCCACACCATGAAAATATGGGAAAGAGTAATTGATAGACGGATACGTGAAGAAACCGAAATATCCGAGAATCAATTTGGCTTTATGCAGGGTAGATCAACAACAGATGCAATTTTCATTATAAGGCAGTTGATGGAAAAATACAGGAGTAAAGAAACAAACGCTCATATGGTATTCATTGATCTTGAGAAAGCATATGATAGAGTTCCTCGAGAGATTCTGTGGTGGGCACTCAATAAGAAAGGAGTCCCTGGTGAATATGTAAAGATTGTGAGGGATATGTATGAGGGAGTAACGACTAGTGTTAGGACAGGTGTGGGAGAGACTGATAAATTTCATGTGAAAGTAGGATTGCATCAAGGTTCTGTGCTTAGTCCGTATTTATTCTCATTAGTTTTGGACCAGATAACAGCGAAAATACAGGGTAACATTCCATGGTGCTTAATGTATGCTGATGATGTCGTGTTAGTAGGAAATAGTGAAAGAGACTTAGAACACAAACTGGAACAGTGGAGACAAGCTCTGGAGGAAAAAGGTTTAAAACTTAGTAGGACAAAAACAGAGTATTTGGAATGTTCATTTAAAGATGGAGCTACTACAAATAAAATGGTATCTTTGGATGGTGAAATGATTGTAAAAAGCAATAGTTTTAAGTACCTAGGATCGGTATTACAGAGTAATGGAGAAATAGATGGAGATGCATGCAGTAGAATTAGGGCTGGATGGATGAAGTGGAAAGAAGCGAGTGGTGTGTTGTGTGACAGAAAAATTCCAATGAAGCTGAAGGGAAAATTCTATAAAACAGCCATAAGACCAGCTATGATGTACGGAACTGAATGTTGGGCAGTGAAAAAGAAAGAGGAACAGCGAATGCATGTGGCGGAAATGAGAATGCTTAGATGGATGAGTGGAGTGACAAAGAAGGATAAAATTAAAAATGAGTATATTAGGGGAAGTCTAGGTGTGGCACCAATTGATGCCAAAATGAGAGAGCATAGGTTAAGATGGTTTGGTCATGTTCAACGTCGAGACGTTAACCACCCAATACGAAGAATAGCTGAAGTGCAGATTCCTGGAAGGAGTAGGAGAGGAAGACCAAAGAAGAGCTGGGGGGAGACGATAAGGCAGGACATGTTGGTGAGGGGGATTAACATTGATATGGCCCAAGATAGAATTGTGTGGAGAAATGCAATTAGGGAAGCCGACCCCGCTTAGGGATAAGGCAAAGAGAATGATGATGATGACACCGAGAAAACTTGCTTTTCAAGCCGAAGTACAGACACATGTTAGTCTGCTAAAACAAATCTCAAACTCCGTTAACTTAAAATATAAAGAAATAACCTCTGACACAGTACCTTATAATAAACGCCTAAAACGCGGTTTAGTAAATGGTATTGGAACAATATGGAAATCCATTACTGGAAATTTGGACGCCTCTGACGGCGAATACTTTAATAAATGTATAAATAGGATAAATTCTGATGAAACTCAAATTGAAAATCTCTTAAAAAATCAAATATCCGTTACCACTTCAGTTATAAAAACTTTCAACACTACTATTCAAAAATTGCAAATAGACGAAGAAACCTTTAACAAAGACTTAAAAACTATCGAGACTACACTTCTGGAAATTAATAATGACATCTCCTTTTACCAAGCACAATTACAAATACTAGATTTATGTGAGTCCTTAATGGAAAGCTACGTATTTTTAGAAAATTATTTAAATTATATACTAAATTCTATCACATTCTCTCGCCTGCAAATTTTACATAGTTCTATTATTTCGCCCATAGACTTAATGGACGCATTAAAAGAAATCTCACAGTCATTACAAAATAACGTAGTGCCTCTACCCACTTATATGTCAAATATAGCTCAGTATATTGACATAATAAAACTACAAGCTTATCAGCTTGATTCAAAAATTGTTTTAGTTCTCGAAATTCCGTTAGTTGATCCCGAAATCTTCACCTTGTATCAATTATATTCAATACCAATATTAGATAATCAAACTGGTTTTCATCATATACTTTCAACTGTTCATAAATACATAGCGCGAGATGATGATTCAATTTCATATGTCTTACCCATGGACACCGAAAAATGCAAACAAATCAGTCAAAACCAAAGAATGTGTACAGACATTCTTCCGTATCCCATAGACACCGATGCTATATGCGAAGCCCAGCTTTTGAAACCTCTCAGCAACTTACCAAAAACTTGCCAGATGTCCATGCTCTTGGCACAAGGTTACAATGTACAAGAAATTGACCGAAATTTATGGTTACTAACTATTTCCGATCCATTACCAGTAACAATCAAATGTGCAAGAAAAGACGTCACTACACAAATAATCAAAACAAATTCAATCTTAAGATTAATTCCCGAATGTATTGCATTTATCGGCAGTACCAGAATTCATGCCAGAGACCAAATCGAGAAATATACAAATATTACATATAGAAGTCACTCAGTTAACGTACCCTACAGATGCTGTGACCATTTTGAGACAAAGAGTCACCTATCAAAATTGAAACCACTAAAACTCAGTAAGATCAACGTAGATGACTTAAATATTGCACAACACAGATTGGACCAATATTCAGAAGAACTGGACCATATCATGAGCCAATCATTCATCGAGGAACATTTACCCTTATTCACTATATCAACCTTATCCCTGATTATCATCCTAGTTATCTTATACCTTTGTTGTAAATATCGAACCAAAATATTTCCAAAAATTGCAATCTCCTTGTCCCAGGATCAGCCTCCAACTTCAGCACCACGCAGAAATTCCATTAGACAAAAATTTCAAAGCTTAACCTCCTTCAGAAGAAGACCCAATGTCCAACAAGAAAGCGAAGAAGAAGCAGAAACACCAATTACTCTGTAAAAGTCAAAGCAATGGCATTGACTTTTCACTAATAAGGGGAGCTGTTATATGAGAAAATATTAACCTTGAACTAGCTTAAGTTCTCCGACTTCATATTTCATCATCCCGTTCCCATAGAAACCGCTGAGCACGCAGTAGATGAACTTTGTACGAACCGTTGGCCAATTCTCATGGGAACAGCGATTCAGCACTTCATACCAAACCACTCTTAGCTGCAACTTCGACCAGTCCAGTTATTGTAGTCATTTTAAATTAATTTAACTTTGTACTATTATGTAAACTTATTGTGTAACAAATAAAATCTTTTTTTAAAAAGTCAAATACGTGATCAATGATCTAACATATATATATATATATATATATATATATATATATATATATATATATATATATATATATATATATATATATATATATATATATATATATATATATATATATATATCAATTTACAAATTATTGGGTTAACAGCTGAAATGGAAGACTCAGTGTACTCTTTTCTACGATTCCAATATTTCGTTAACAGTCGTTAACATCATCAGGGACGCTGAAATAATATTAAAGGTATAATAGTGAAACTGGGTATTAAAAAATAACTCGCCAGTTTGAGATTTTAGTCAACGATGTTATAAATGTGTAAAAAAACGGCATTAACAAAAAGAATTGCAGTGAATGTTATTAAAAATTAAAAATATAACAAATAAAAAGATAAAAAATGACTTGACTAAAATCTCAAACTGGTGAGTTATTTTTTAATACCCAGTTTCACTATTATACCTTTAATATTATTTCAGCGTCCCTGATGATGTTAACGACTGTTAACGAAATATTGGAATCGTAGAAAAGAGTACACTGAGTCTTCCATTTCAGCTGTTAACCCAATAATTTGTAAATTGATAATTACTAATCAGCTGTGATCATTTCTAGTTTATATATATATATATATATATATATATATATATATATATATATATATATATATATATATATATATATAAACAGATGAAATAGAGAATGTGGAAAAATCCCCTTACGAACAATTCACACATCCACCATTTCGGGCTGGGAAAAATTTTTTTGAATAGAATCAAAGATCCAAACACCAGTTCTTAGTTCACCAAAATATATGTTTAAAACATAAGATGTAGATCTTTGAAACACACTCAGTGATCAAAAGATCCAAGGTTAATGGTTTAACGACCACTCGTACCAAATCAAACAGATGAAATAGAGAATGTGGAAAAATCCCCTTACGAACAATTCACACATCCACCATTTCGGGCTGGGAAAATTTTTTTTGAATAGAATCAAAGATCCAAATACCAGCTCTTAGAAATGTGTTTCGCCCTCTTCAACCCCTCTGGGCTCATCAGTAAAGATGAGAGGTTGAATATCTTTAGACACATTCCAATCAAAAAACAACATTCGAAACCTAGACATAGAAGGTGCGTAAATCTACGGCAAATCCAACAATGACAGTCTCAAGTTTTAATTCCCTAATTACTTAAAGTAAGTAAAATATAAGTTTAAAACATAAGATGTAGATCTTTGAAACACACTCAGTTATCAAAAGATCCAAGGTTAATGGTTTAACGACCACTCGTACGAAATCAAACAGATGAAATAGAGAATGTGGAAAAATCCCCTTACGAACAATTCACACATCCACCATTTCGGGCTGGGAAAAATTTTTTTGAATAGAATCAAAGATCCAGAAATGGTGGATGTGTGAATTGTTCGTAAGGGGATTTTTCCACATTCTCTATTTCATCTGTTTGATTTCGTACGAGTGGTCGTTAAACCATTAACCTTGGATCTTTTGATCACTGAGTGTGTTTCAAAGATCTACATCTTATGTTTTAAACATATATTTTACTTACTTTAAGTAATTAGGGAATTAAAACTTGAGACTGTCATTGTTGGATTTGCCGTAGATTTACGCACCTTCTATGTCTAGGTTTCGAATGTTGTTTTTTGATTGGAATGTGTCTAAAGATATTCAACCTCTCATCTTTACCGATGAGCCCAGAGGGGTTGAAGAGGGCGAAACACATTTCTCAGAACTGGTGTTTGAATCTTTGATTCTATTCAAAAAAATTTTTCCCAGCCCGAAATGGTGGATGTGTGAATTGTTCGTAAGGGGATTTTTCCACATTCTCTATTTCATCTGTTTGATTTCGTATGAGTGGTCGTTAAACCATTAACCTTGGATCTTTTGATCACTGAGTGTGTTTCAAAGATCTACATCTTATGTTTTAAACATATATTTTACTTACTTTAAGTAATTAGGGAATTAAAACTTGAGACTGTCATTGTTGGATTTGCCGTAGATTTACGCACCTTCTATGTCTAGATTTCGAATGTTGTTTTTTGATTGGAATGTGTCTAAAGATATTCAACCTCTCATCTTTACCGATGAGCCCAGAGGGGTTGAAGAGGGCGAAACACATTTCTAAGAACTGGTGTTTGGATCTTTGATTCTATTCAAAAAAATTTTTCCCAGCCCGAAATGGTGGATGTGTGAATTGTTCGTAAGGGGATTTTTCCACATTCTCTATTTCATCTGTTTGATTTCGTACGAGTGGTCGTTAAACCATTAACCTTGGATCTTTTGATCACTGAGTGTGTTTCAAAGATCTACATCTTATGTTATATATGTTATGGACAAAGTGATTATGTTAGCCATTATGTATAATGCCCGGTCATTATTAATAATGACTAACTTCAGCGGGCAATTTGATAACTTTTTACAATTTATCATATTGTCTGGTCATTATGAAAAATGCTATACTATGGCCGGGCAATGTGATAAATCGGCGTTCTTAGTAAATCATGCGATCTTCAGCAGCGAATCAACGCGCTGTATCCAAGGTTACTGTCACCGAAGCACGTCGGCCATTATTTATAAATCATATTGCAGTTGAATGTTAGTAATGGTATATACGACAAGTGGTTTGTTTGTGACATTTCTTTGTTAATTCTTTGTTTATAAAGTATTGCATAGTGAACTATGGAAAAAGAAGAACCATTAAGTGATATGAAAAATCGATTTAACAATCGGTTAACTGAATTAGTTTCAGTAAAAAGTCAAAATTCACAAATTTTCACAAAAACAGCCTACATGGAAATGATACAGAAGGTAAAAAACTCTAAAAGTAAACAGACAAATAAAACGCCGAGTGATTATCAGCGCTTACGAAGATTCGACGTTATGACGATTAGAGAAGTAGAAAAATTGATTGTTCCTGTGAAAGAAGATACTCATGTGCCATTTCACAGAAGACTGCAAGACTGTTTTCATTAGTATATAAGAAATATTTTAGTTTTTACTACATACTTGATTGTATCAAAATAAATATATTTCATATTTAATAAAAATAAAAGTAGTTTTAATCATCCTGTGTAGTAGATGCCAAGCATTATACATAATGCCCGGGCAATGTGATGAATTTAATAGTATTTATTATATTGACCGACAGTATTGGGCATTTTTTATATAGCCCGGGCATTATGAAAAATGACCAATTAATCATATGGTCCATAACATATATATATATATATATATATATATATATATATATGAAAATTACTAAGTTCTCGGGAAGAACCGCGTTGAGAATTTATAACTCGACGTTTCGGCACCCTTTTTGGAGCCATTATCAAGAGGGGTATGGTTCCGTTCGAGTTCGGGGTCTCAATCTGCCTACTCCCCTCACTCGTGACGTACCAGTAGTGTCTTGTTCTCTAGGAGAACGGTCAAGCGGCACTGAGGTCTCAATCTGCCTACTCCTCAGTGTCGAGTGACGACGCAGAGGAGTAGGCAGATTGAGACCTCAGTGCCGCTTGACCGTTCTCCTAGAGAACAAGACACTACTGGTACGTCACGAGTGAGGGGAGTAGGCAGATTGAGACCCCGAACTCGAACGGAACCATACCCCTCTTGATAATGGCTCCAAAAAGGGTGCCGAAACGTCGAGTTATAAATTCTCAACGCGGTTCTTCCCGAGAACTTAGTAATTTTCATTTACCTGACCGCGGAAATCTTTCCGAACATATATATATATATATATATATATATATATATATATATATATATATATATACAAATAGTATCTTAATTGACTTATTAGGAAATACGAATTTCTCTATTTTTGGGTATAGAAGTCAAACTGGGGCCTTAAAGTACACTATTATCCAATATTCAAGCTTTCGGAAATGTTTATTTCCTTTCTCAAGAATTTCTACAATGCAATAAGATAAAATTTAGAACATATGTATGAAAGAATAAAAAATATTAATGAGTAACTTACCAGAATTTAGATTATAAAATAATGTTGATTACAATACATAATTAAAAATACTATTACTAAAACGGCTGTTTAACATTTCAAAAAACATAGAAACAATAAAAATTCTTCAGAAAACATTTTAGAAAAGATTAAAAAATTGATTAATTTTGAAGTTTTGATCTAATTTTGATTGACTTTTTAAAATTTATTTATAAATTCTAAATACATGGCTGACAAATGTTATGACATATGCTATGACCATAGTTACATTTAGTCTTTGTCAGCCATGTATTTAGAATTTATAAATAAATTTTAAAAAGTCAATCAAAATTAGATCAAAACTTCAAAATTAATCAATTTTTTAATCTTTTCTAAAATGTTTTCTGAAGAATTTTTATTGTTTCTATGTTTTTTGAAATGTTAAACAGCCGTTTTAGTAATAGTATTTTTAATTATGTATTGTAATCAACATTCTTTTATAATCTAAATTCTGGTAAGTTACTCATTAATATTTTTTATTCTTTCATACATATGTTCTAAATTTTATCTTATTGCATTGTAGAAATTCTTGAGAAAGGAAATAAACATTTCCGAAAGCTTGAATATTGTATAATAGTGTACTTTAAGGCCCCAGTTTGACTTCTATACCCAAAAATAGAGAAATTCGTATATATATATATATATATATATATATATATAGATATATATATATATATATATATATATATATATATATATATATATATATATTGTTATGCTCTACTTTATCTATTTATTTAGATTTATTAGTAAATTCTTAATTTAATTGATTACTCAATTATTTTATTTACTGCCTATGTAAAAACGCCTTCGAAATTTTGTTGAGTCTTGATTTCCGCAATTTGTTTTTCATTTTGCTTAACTTTTTCTTCTATCTCTCGCTTGTCTTCTTGCAACGCGTTTTCAAATTTGGTTTCCAAATTCTCTAGTTCTTTTTTCTGGCAATCCTTTAACTCCTTCATTTTATTTTGCATTTTCATCTCTTGTTCTTTTATTTCGTTCTTCATCATTGTCAAACATCCTTTTATTTCGTTTTCATATTTTTCTATGCGTTCCTCTATTTTCTTGTTGTTCTCTTCTATTTTTTGTTGTGTTTCTTCCATGACTCGTTTTGCTTCTTCCTGATTTTTATCCATATTCTTTGATGTTTCTTCTTGATTTTTATCCATTGTCCTTTTTGCTTCATCCATTTTTTGTGATTGTATTTGCATCAGTTGTAATAATTTTTCCAAATCTGACAATTCCTTTTTCCTGTTTCCATGATTGTTGTGTCTAAAATGTCTTCTTGATCTGAATGTTCTCCTTGTTCCAAATATTCTTTTTCTGGATGTTCTCCTTGTTTTTTGTTTTCTTTGCTTTTGTTTCTTGTCTCTGGCATTTCTTTTCAAAGAATACTATCCCCGCCAAATAGGAAACTTTAAAATACCCTATCTGTTGCAGACACGAAAATTTTCTCTTACCCAATGTAATACGAATATTTCAAAAAATCATCCAATGCCAATATCAAATAAATAAAATCAATTATTAAAATTGTACCTAAAGGAAATTTATATGTCGTAATTCAAATATATCAATTTTGACCACTCAATATAGATCTTCAATCACCTGCTTTTCCTCTGTCTTCCCTTTCAAAGTTGCAACCAGAAATACTCTCTAATGCACCATCAGTTGGGACGCCATTTTGTTATGCTCTACTTTATTTATTTACTTAGATTGATTAGCAAATTCTTAATTTAATTGATTACTCAATTATTTTATTTACTGCCTATGTAAAAACACAACTAAATTCAAATTAAATCTTCCAATCATCTTTATTCTCAGGGCTAAATTTGTATTTGATACAATACCTGTGATCTGTCTTCTTCTTCTTCTTCATGTGCCGTGCTCGATTATCGAACGTTGGCTATCAAATTGGCTATAGCAATTTTGTTAACGGCAGCTCGGAAAAGGGATGCAGAGGATCTGTTATACCATTCTCTCAGGTTTTTAAGCCATGACGTTCTTCTTCGACCTGGCCCTCTTCTTCCGTCTACCTTGCCTTGTATTATTAAATGGAGTATATTATATCTCTCTGGGTGTCGCATAACATGGCCAAAATATTCAAGTTTTCGATTTTTAACTGTTCTGACGACTTCTGTGACTTTTCCCATCCGGTGCAAAACAACTTCGTTACGAACTCTATCCACCCAACTTATTCGTAGGATTCTTCGGTATACCCAAATTTCAAAGGCTTCCAATTTCTTGAGAAGAGTATCTGTTAAAGTCCAACCTTCGACACCGTACAAAAGAGTAGAGAACACATAACATCTCACTAATCTAATTTTAAGATTCAAAGTAATGCTGTTTCCACATAAAAGTTTCTTTATCTTAAAGAATGCAGCTCTGGCCTTCTCTATACGTATTCTAATTTCTTTGCTCATGTCCCAGTTCTCATTTAGATTACAACCAAGGTAGGTGATACTGTTAGTTCTCTCTAATTGTTCACCATAAGCTGTTACTACTTCCGGTTGTATTGGCGTCTTACTGACAACCATCACCTTGGTCTTTGCGGTGTTTAGCTTGAGTCCATATTCATCACACGTTGTGGTAATCCTATTAATCAGATGTTGAAGTTCTTCATAATTGCTCGCAATTAACACCGTGTCATCCGCATATCTCAAATTATTAATATTGACGCCATTCATTTTGATACCACATTGAGCATTATCCACTGCTTTATTGAAAACAAACTAAGAATAGATGTTAAATATTAGTGGGGACAAAATGCAGCCCTGCCTTACTCCTCTTCGTATTTGAAGTTCTTCAGACGTGTCCCAGCCAATCCTGATGTTTGCACGTTGATGCCAGTAAAGATTTTTGATAATGCGTAGGTCTTTATCATCAATACCCACTTTCTGAAGAATAGCAATCATTTCCGTATGTTTTACCCGATCAAAGGCCTTCTCAAAGTCAATGAAACACATATAAACCGGATGTCCGACATCTCTGCATCTCTGTATCATAACCTGAATACTAAACAGTGCTTCTCTGGTCCCAAGGTTATTGCGAAATCCAAACTGTGTATCACCAAGCTGTTCTTCTATTTTTTGGTACATCCTAGAGTGCAAAATTCGTAGAAATATCTTTAAAACGGGACTGTGATCTGTGGCTTCTAGTATTTCTAGTTGCTTACTTCTTCCAGGGTGGAAACATAGAAATTGAAAACACTCAAAATCATATAAAAGTAATCTATTGTTTTTATCAAATAAGCCGTGCACATATGATTCAAAAAATACTAAAATTTAACTTTGTTGCAACAATCTCTAACTTAATAAATTAAACTCTAACTCTGATATCTCCTTGTTTGGACAAAAAATTTATTTAACTAATTTCTTATTTACTCATACTAAATTGAATGAATTTTACTTTTCTTCTTTTGAATCGATTTCTCAAATTTGAATTGACTAACTGCGTAAAAAAATGTTCAATAAACAAACAAATATGGTTTTGAGATAAACAACTTTTCTCCATTCCGACAAATGATTTGACTAACCTTTTGTTTCTTCACTCCCTCGTTTTCTGGATTGCGCCGTCCTTGATTCTCCCAACACGTACTCTCTGGATGTTTCGAAAAAGTCACTCTCGTCAAAACTGCTTCCAAGAAAAACACACAGGACTTGCTCGAATTCTATTACTCAGTTTTCCTTGCTCGATATCTTGTGCACAAAAGGATAATAATCAGCTACTCGTTCTAGACAAAACAAAGGAATCTCCCTCGGGCCAGGAAAATTAACTCTTCAACCGGTCGACAATTTGGTTTCAACTTGATTCTGCTCGCAAAGGCTGATCACTCCACTCTACACTGATTACTCACTTTTTAAAAACTCGACTGCCTTCTATCGATGTTTATTACACAGTACCGCTTATTTCTCTCCCAAATTCAGACTCCAACATTCATTATCCCTACTCCCGATATTTTCCATCCAATCAACAACAACCTCTCTCAAACCATTTATTTCTTAAGAAACCAAATATTCTTCCACATAACTTTTCCAATTTGTCAAATTTCAAGAAATATAATTAGTTCTTTTCTACTTTCTACTTTTACATCTAAAAACTAATACAATTTGTTTACCAAATTAAAAACCTTCCCGGAAAGATCTTAAAAACGTCATAGACACTCTTAAACGTCATAGATCTTAAACGTCATAGACGCTATAGGTGAAATTTCTTAATCATTTTAGGCACGATGGGACCCTATAACTTAAATAGTAGAACCTAAAAGAAAACGTTTGAACAGTGTGCCGTCACTTTTTAGTGGCACATGCGTCGACAGTGGCGCATCAAACTTTCCACTTATGGACGGGGTAAATAAATTAAAAGTTACCCTCCCTTACAAACAGAATTAATTTTTTTTATTTTTTTAAGTTCTATGTGATTAACACATAGGATTCAGCGTAATTTTAACCCACCACCCCATTTCCCCTGCCCCCACCATCAAAAACTTCATTTTTCATTTTTATTTTTTTTTGGTGGGATGCAATCAATTTTAAAAAATTCACACGCATAGCTGAGGCTTTTATAAAACATGCCTATTTTTTATAGACCCATAGGTAGAGTGTACATAACCTCAAAAAATTAAAAGAATTTTTTTTCCAAAAAAGCGTATAACTTTTTTTGAGGAATAGCTGCAGGTAAAATTTTCTCTTAATTTTGTATGCTTTATCAAACACTATATTTTAAATTTTTTTCAGATTTTTCCGTAAGGCTCCCCACCTTCAAAAATCCGAAAAACTGTTTTTTGGGGGGTTTTGGGGGATTTTCCCTATTTTATAGACTTCATAATATATCAAATCAATTTTGTTTTTATAGTTGATATGTAACTTGAAGTAACTGAGTCCTTTAGAATATTTAAAAATCAGAAAAACACGTTCAAACCCCCAAAACCCCCTTAAACAACAGTTTTTTGGATTTTTGAAGGTGACCAGCGTTACGGAAAAATCTGAAAAAATTAGAAATATAGTGTTTGATAAAATACACAAGACTAAGAAAAAATTAGATTTGCAGCTATCCCAAAAAAAAGTTATAAACTTTTTTCCAAAAAAATTTTTTTTTTAATTTTTGAGGTTATGTACACTCAACCTACAGGTCTATAAAAAATAGACGTGTTTTATAAAAGCCTTAACTATGCTTGTGAATTTTTTGAAATTTTACAATTGATTGCATCCCACCAAAAAAAAATTAAATCTAAAAATAAAGTTTTTGATGGTGGGGGCAGGGAGAAGGGGGTGGTGGGTTAAAATTACGATGTATCTTATGTCTTAATCACATAGAACTTAAAAAAATGAAAAAAATTAAATTCTGGTAATGAGGGAGGGTATTTTTTAATTTATGTATCCCGTCCGTAAGTGGAAAGTTTGATGCGCCACTGTAGACGCATGTGCCACTGAAAAGTGACGGCACAGTGTTCAAACGTTTTCTTTTAGGTTCTACTATTTAAGTTATAGGGTCCCGTCGTGCCTAAAATTATTAAGAAATTTTACCTATAGCGGCTCTTAGTCTATCATTGTTCCCGTCAACGCTCTGTCCACTTTCTAATCACCGAACTGCTTGTTAATGTCCCGTCCATTTCGTCGAATCATTATCACTAATCGGTTTCATTTTTCCGAAACACTTGTTTAATAGCAAAATTAAATTCTATACAATTTTGGTCATATACAGGGTGATGAAAAACTATGGTCTTATGATCTATTGATATAAATTTAATTTTTTTGAATTTCTTAAAAAAGACAATTCTACAACAAAATCCCCGCCTTTTGAATTCGATAAAATTCTTTGCATCTGCAACCGATTTTCTCGAGGCAAAACAATTTTCCGGTATACCTACTTCATTATACTAATTTCTTTCCTATTTCCTACCTTAACTATTTCCTATGGGTCCTTCCTTCCTTTACTCATGATATTTGTACACATCGGGAAAGTTACATACCCCTCTGATCTTTTGATTTTCTTCTTCTATTTCCTTCATTCTCTTTTTCGTCCAAACATCATGAGCCTGTTTTTGGGCCATTTTATGTTCTCCATTTCTGAAATTTTCATAGTCTCTTAAATTCAAATGCATCCCTTTTTCTTTCCTTTCTCTTTCTTTTGTTAATTTAATATTTTCTTCTTCTTCTGGGCTCACCTCTTCTTTTGAAGAATCCCATGTTTCATTTTCTCTTGTCACTTTCATTTTGTCTTCTTCTTCTTCTGGGCTCGACTCTTCTTCTGAGGAATCCCAGGTTTCCTTTGCTTTTGTTACTCTCAAATTTTTTTCTTCTGGGCTCAACTCTTCTTTTGAGGAGTCCCAGGTTTCATTTTCCTTTATCTTCTTCTGCCACCTTCTTCCCTTTCTTCTTTGTCCTTGTTTCATTGACAGATTCACCTCCAGAGTTTGTTCTTTTTCTGAATCGTCAATTTTCCGTTTTTCATGTTCCTTGTCTTTTTTCAAGATTTCCGGTTCTTCTTCTTTTTCCTCTGTGAATTTCTTCTCGTTATTTTTGGACTCAATTGCTAAGTATTTTTCTGTCAATTCGTCCACTCCTACAATCATGTCCTGCGACATATTCGGCATTATCACACATTGTAGTGCGGACATTTTCTTACCCAATCGTACCCTTATCCGTATGCCTTCATTTATCATTGCCAATGTCCGTTTATTTGCGCTCACTAAGTTCATCCTAGGTATTTTGTAAATTAAATTTGTTAAATTAACTTCTTCTATTAATTTTCTGTTGACTAGTGTTAATTCCGAGCCAGTGTCTATCATAGTTTTAATTGGTTTTTCGTTGATAAAGCCATCCACAAATTTTAAATTTATTCCATTTCTTTTTTCATTGTTTCCCAGTTTTATAAATTCCTTCGGGTGACAAAAAATTCCTGTTTGGTTCGTGGTTTCTAGTGAGCGCCTTCGTGAAAAGACGCGCCGTTTGCTCCTCGTTGTTTGTATTTTCGTCGTAGTGTCTCTCTTCGTCATATTCTTCTGCCTGGGTATTATTTACCTCTCTTCTATTTTCTCTTGGTGTGTCGGATCTGTTTCGGTTTTCTCGATATCCCTGTTCATTTTGTCTACCATTATTTCTGTTTTCTTGATTTGTGCGTGTGGTGTTTCTATTCTGGTTATCTCGATTTCTGTCCTCATTCCATTGCCTATTTCTTTGTTTATAATTTCCTCCTGGGATTAAAATCTCGTCTTGTATAGTCCCTCCTATTATTTTGTCTTCTATCTCTGTAATCCTGTGTTTCTCGGGGTATGTAATCTTCTTGCGATCTTCTTGATTTTCTTTCTCTTTGACGTGATTCTCTTATTTGTAGGAATTGGCACAAACTATCTATGTCTTTGTAATTTTGCAATGTGATATGGTCTTCTATAGCGTTTCTTCGAAATGTCTTGCAATCAGTTCGACTAATTGTTCTAACGAATAATTATATTGTAAATATTTTGCATTATTGTATATTTGTAATGCGTATGTTTTTTCCGAGATACCCATCCGATCATTGTATTTCCCATTTTGTAATTCTTCGTTGATTTCCATTTGTTGGACTTTTCCCCAGAAATAGTTTAAAAATTTTTGTTCAAACTGTTGCCAACTGTCAATTTCTTCTTCTTTACTGTCAAACCACAGACCTGCCTCATACTTAAGATGGTTTCTGATCATTTCTTTAGCTGTTTCAAAATTTCCAATGTGTTGTACTTTCTTTTTCAGGCTATTTATGAAGGGCACTGGGTGTAATCTTCTTACATCCCCGCCAAACCGTTTTTTTACGTCATCTGTACTATGTATAACCATTTCTCTTCTTTCTCCGAAATTTTGTTGAGTCTTGATTTCCGCAATTTGTTTTTCATTTTGCTTAACTTTTTCTTCTATCTCTCGCTTGTCTTCTTGCAACGCGTTTTCAAATTTGGTTTCCAAATTCTCTAGTTCTTTTTTCTATCAATCCTTTAACTCCTTCATTTAATTTTGCATTTTATTTCGTTTTCATATTTTTCTATGCGTTCCACTATTTTCTTGTTGTTCTCTTCTATTTTTTGTTGTGTTTCTTCCATGACTCGTTTTGCTTCTTCCTGATTTTTATCCATCTTCTTTGATGTTTCTTTCTGATTTTTATCCATTGTCCTTTTTGCTTCATCCATTTTTAACAATTTTAACTAAGACCAAACAAATTAAAAAGTTTGAAAATTTGTTACTACAACAGCGGCCAAAAAGAAAGAAAAATCACAAATAGAAACAAACAAATTAGTATATAACTTTTCAAATCTGACACTGAATGAAGCCACGAATAGTGTTCTTGCAAAAGGTTTCAATTTTGCTGTTGCACCTACACACATTCCCGTAGAAAACATCATTACCTACTGAGGTAGAGACTACAATTACTAATCTCCCAGCAGAAACAGCCGAGATCATATGCCAAGACGTATCAAAAATAGTAAGAACAGCTAAACCACCAAAAAGAAATTTAACACGGGAAGAGAAAGAAGCCTTACATAATTTGAAGAACAACAAAGAAATCATCGTGCTTCCAGCTGTCAAAGGTAACGCTACGGTAGTGATGAATATTCAAGACTACGAAACAAAAATAAACGACATCTTAAATGATACAACATATCAAAGCATCTCGTCAGACCCGACAACATATCTAGAGAAAATAACAAAAGCCAAGATCAAAGCCTCAAATATCAAGAAAGAACAACAGGTCCATCTCATACCTAGAGAGAAGTCGTCAAGATGCCCAAAATTTTACGGCCTACCCAAGGTACATAAGGCAGGCTTACCACTACGGCCAATTGTTAGCTCCATCGGATCTCCTCTACAACCACTGGCAAAATTTCTGGCTGAACAGCTGCAACCATACGAACCATCGAGCGTATAAAAGATGTGACTCTTGAGCCGGGACATTTACTAGTCAGCTTTGATGTGCCTATAGAGGAATCACTGGACATCATAAGCAAAAAGTATCCAATATCACCGGATACTCTAAACCTAACCAAACACTGCTTAAATAATACATATTTTATCTATAAGGAACAAAGATATAAACAAGTTGAGAGAGCACCGATGGGTTCCCCTCTGTCACCAGTAATAGCGAACTTGTTTATGAAAGAAATAGAACAACGGGCAATAGAGACATCTGAATACAAACCCAAACTTTGGCTTAGATACGTGGATGACACTTTTATCATCTGGACACACGGAGAAGAAAAACTAAAGGCTTTTTTAGAACACATCAACAATATCCACCATAAAATTCAGTTTACCGATCGGCAAAACCATTCTGCCATATGTGAAGGGTACGACAGAGAAAATAGGGAGAGTGCTGAGAAAACACAACATAGAAACGATATTTAATACGGACAGAAAGATCTCAACTATTTTACCAACACCAAAGACCAAAATATCATTAGAAAGTCAAGGTGTATACGAGATTCCGTGTGGGGATTGTGGAAAGTCGTAGTTCTTTTTCAATATATTTACGTAAAAATTTTATGGGGGTTTTGTTCCTTTAAACCCCCCAAATGTTTGTGTACGTTCCAATTAAACTATTATTGTGGTACCATTAGTTAAACACAGTGTTTTTAAGACTTTTACCCTTAGTCTTTTTTTTATAAGTCACCTTTTATCGAGATGTCGCTTATTTTTGAAAATATACCTAAAAATGTAAATTATAAATAAATTTTCAGATTATTATCAGGTCTCTACATATAACCGTACTTAACCATATACAAATATGTGGTGGATTCGACAAATATTCAAAATATCTCGATAAACACGGACTTATCGAAAAAGTACTAAAAGGCAAGAAAGTTTTAGAAATATTGTGTTTAACTAATGGTGCCACAATAATAATTCAATTGGAACGTACACAAAAGTTTGGGGGGTTTAAGGGAACAAAACCCCATAAAATTTTTATGGGGTGAACAAATTTCACTTTAATTTTTTTTTAAGATGTTGCTGCCATAAAAATGCCACATGTCCATTTTCAATAAAAAGTCTCTGAGAGTTTTCGATATATGAAAAAAAATCTATTTTCATTTTGTAACTTCAAAGGGCTGTAACTTTTTTTGACCCCAGAATCTGTGGTATATTTTATGACCAATCTTTTCGGGACACCCTGTATATATACAAAGCAAGGTTGAACATATATATATATATATATATATATATATATATATATATATATAAAATATATGTTTAAAAACATAAGATGTAGATCCTTGAACCACACTCAGTGACCAAAGATCCAAGGGTAATGGTTTGACGACCACTCGTACGAAAACAAACAGATGAAATAGAGAATGTGGAAAAATCCCCTTACGAACAATTCACACATCCACCATTTCGGGTTGGGAAAAATTTTTCGAATAGAATCAAAGATCCAAACACCAGTTCTTAGAAATGTGTTTCGCCCTCTTCAACCTCTCTGGGCTCATCGGTAAAGATGAGAAGTTGAATATCTTTAGACACATTCCAATCAAAAAACAGTAGTCTCGAATGTTGTTTTTTGATTGGAATGTGTCTAAAGATATTCAACTTCTCATCTTTACCGATGAGCCCAGAGAGGTTGAAGAGGGCGAAACACATTTCTAAGAACTGGTGTTTGGATCTTTGATTCTATTCGAAAAATTTTTCCCAACCCGAAATGGTGGATGTGTGAATTGTTCGTAAGGGGATTTTTCCACATTCTCTATTTCATCTGTTTATATATATATATATATATATATATATATATATATATATATATATATATATATATATATATATATATATATATATATATATATATAATAAAACAAATGAAATATTGATTTCATTATTGATTACATCCACTATTTCGGGCTTGGAAAATTTTTTTGAATAGAATCAAAGATCCAAACATTAGTTCTTGGAAATGTGTTTCGCCCTCTTTGATTGGATTGTGTCTGAAGATATTCAACCTCTCAACTTTACTTATGAGTCCAGAGAGGTTGAAGAGGGCAAAACACATTTCCAAGAACTGGTGTTTGGATCTTTGATTCTATTCAAAAAATTTTTCCCAGTCCGAAATAGTGGATGTGTGAATTGTTCGTAAGGGGATTTTTCCACATTCTCTATTTCATCTGTTTGATTTCGTACGAGTGGTCGTTAAACCATTAACCTTGGATCTTTTGATCACTGAGTGTGTTTCACTGATATATATATATATATATATATATATATATATATATATATATATATATATATATATATATAATAAAACAAATGAAATATTGAATGTGGAAAAATCCCCTTACGAATAATTCATACATCCACTATTTCGGACTGGGAAAAATTTTTTGAATAGAATCAAAGATCCAAACACCAGTTCTTGGAAATGTGTTTTGCCCTCTTCAACCTCTCTGGACTCATAAGTAAAGTTGAGAGGTTGAATATCTTCAGACACAATCCAATCAAAGAGGGCGAAACACATTTCCAAGAACTAATGTTTGGATCTTTGATTCTATTCAAAAAAATTTTCCAAGCCCGAAATAGTGGATGTATGAATTATTCGTAAGGGGATTTTGCCACATTCTCTATTTCATTTGTTTGATTTCGTACGAGTGGTCGTTAAACCAATAACTTTGGATCTTTGATCACTGAGTGTGTTTCAAAGATCTACATCTTTTGTTTTTAAACACACACACACACACACACACATATATATATATATATATATTTATATATATATATATATATATATATATATATATATATATATATGTATATATATATATATATATATATATATATATATATATATATATATATATATATATATATATATATATATATATATATATATATATGTCAAGCGATGAGTCCCGGGACATTCTAAGCGACCTAACGATGACTTCAGGGACATTTGCTGAATTCCGGGTCTGGCCGGAATTCCTATACGTCTAATGATGACTTCCAGGACTGTCCCGGAAATCAATTTATGTATAATGCCTGCTTCCGGTACAAATCAGTTTTAAGGATCTCGCAAAAATAGTCATCAATCTAGTAGGATACTTATTTTTATGAGCCCATATAAGTTATAAATGTAAGAAAAAAATTCATTTTCTGTTCACATTTAAAATTCTCCTTTATACCCAATACTTAAAATTATAATTTCGAGTTCTAGCATCCTTGACAGTTGTTTCAAGTTTCGTTTTAACTAAGCTTGACGACTTTATTTGTAGCTAGAGGAGAAGAGAATAAACTTGATAATGCCTATATTGTGAATACCATTTACTTATTAGGTTTAATGAACATATACGATAACGATACTCTAACTTAACCTATAATCTATGCTAGTTTAATTGATACTGAAGGCTTACAGCTCATGTTCCTTTTTGATACTATGGTCATAAAATATGGAAAAACTAAATTTGAAAAATTCGAACCATCAAAACCACAGGCTCTGCTTGATTTATGTTACAACAGTTAACACATTTTAGTTTATTATAACTGTCGGAGGGCGTATATAACTCGACCGTCCGTCGTGGGGCCCACTATCCTTAGTGGTGCTAGCAGCACCCAACCTATACGATATCATATTGGATAGGGTCATTGCAATGAACCTATGTAAGATGTTTAAATAAAATTTGTAAAAAAATTAATTATATAATATACAAAGTACAACACAATCAATATACTGAAACATGAAACAACTAGGTCAATAGTACTTATTAGTAACATAAATACTGTTTATTACTACTGCAATATTTATAAGCCACAGGTATACAGGGTGTATAGTGTATACTATTTCATAGGGAGAGTATTAATTGGTACCTCGTAAAGTAGAAAAGATAGAGAAATGTTGAAATCGGGAAAAAGTTGCGTATTTATGAAACAATAGTTATTTTCCTAACAAGTGCAGAAAGTAATACTTTTCCGGACGCGACTGCAGTTTGCCGAAAGACGCGAAGCGGGAGTTCGGCAAGCAGTCGAGTGCGGAAAAGAGACTTTCTGCAAGAGTTAGGAATAATATTTTTTCTATAAGTCTTTAAAAAATACCCAAATCTTAATCAATTAATTTAATTATTACGAAAATACATACACAAATGAATTCTTTGACAAGGTTGTCAAAACCAAACTTTCAATATAATTAGTTAGCATGACGACGATCTTGCTTTCCATGACGATGATCCAAAACGACTGTTATTGTCTACCGATTTGACTTTCGAATATTAAGTCAAAATAATTTTATTTCATCGAATTGTCGCGTTAATTTCATTAAAACAGGAACACAATAAGATACATTTGAAATAAAATAGTAAATAATATCTAAATATTAGTTTATTGCATGTATTATAATTATTTTAAGGCCATATTAAAATATCTACACGCGTACGGAAAAGTAAAACGCGTGCGAAAAAGTGAAAATTTCTAAACTAAAACGCGTGCGAGAAAGTAGACATTTTTGCACGCTCGTAGAAAAATAAATTTGCTAAATTAGCATTAAGGAAACCAGATCCGTATTTAATATTTAAAAATAATTAAAAAGTCCCGTTTTCTAATGTTTGTCCTAACTCCTTTATTTCACAAAATATTTAAAAAAAACACTTGAGAAATACTACATTTATACGTGTTTAGTTTTATAATACAATGTTTCGTACTTTCGGGACCACCATCGACATTCGTTTTTTAAATACGAACCTGGAAGGTAGGTAAAAGAAATAAATAAAATAAATGTCCTACGAGACGTTTTCAAGTATTTTTAATATTAATAACCAAACCATAAAATCAAAGATTCCAATGACACCAATTTGTATAGTCTACTGACTAGTGATGTTGATTATAGTTACTTTCGAGTATTCGTTACAAATCGTTACTGTTGTATAAAGTAATCATGTACAGTATTCGTCACTTTGATTACTATAATTACTTTTGTTACTTTTGTATTTGAGTACCGGTAATCATATCGAGAATCGTATTTCTCAGTAGGTGTGACGTTCCGCCCCTTATAGAATCGATTATTGATGGGAAGATATTATTTAACTATCCAAAATATTATTTAATTATTTTCAGAATTATTTTCTTTCAATGTTTATCAGTGGTGTCATGGCAAAATTAGCAGTGCGGGAACGCAGTGCCGGAAGGCACTGCTAATTTTTGTTTACAAAACCTAAATTCTCTATTATTTTTTTTTCTTTTCTTAACCAGTGCGGGAACGGCGTTCCCACGCGTTCCCACACCATGACACCACTGATGTTTATTCAAATAGAACTTAAACCCATCTCAGAATTTTTAAATGCTTGATGACGTCACATTTAAAACGTGGCAACATTGGTTTCCCCACTTTGACAGCCAATGCTTAGTAGAGGGGTACGAAGGATTCAGCTGTGAACGTGAGCCTTGGATTGCCATTGTTTCTCGAGTGTTCGGTCTGAATCGTAGTGTGCGGGGTCATTAGACTCAATTATTCACCTCTAATTCTCAGTTCCAAATTGATTAAATATTACAATAAAAGTATAGTGAAGTTATCCAGCAGCAGTGGATTTGAAGAATTTTAGAGCATACTATATCCAATGAGTTCTACCCCGGTAAATACACATTTTATTAAGTATTTTATTCAGCCATTTTGGAAGTCCTTGACATTTGCTAACTAAGTTTCACATAGTCTATTTTCATGGTTTTTATGTTTTATTTTCATGGATCAAACTCATCTAGAGATAATTCAATATTCGTTGTTAATTTGTGCTTCCAGTTGGAAAATAGAGCTAATTTAAACTCCATTTTTTATATTCCTTTCAAGTCTACAGAACTCCTATCTTTTGAACGATGATCAAATAAGTATCCATCGCTTAGTCTTACTATATTTCATCCTTGTATAATATATCTATATACCGGTGTATATATTATAATAAAATATTCTTTCACAGTAATTATATTTTGTATTTCAATTGGAAATTACTTGTGTTATTTGACCAAGGTCATCTGATAGCAACCTGATAAAAGGTCAAGCTGTCTAGTCATTCAAGTTTTTGGACTTAATGACCTATTTCTTCTTATTCCCATAGGAATAAAAACACCTCCTCGTATCTCTTGCTTCTTTTTTTTGACATTGGTAGATTGGTAGTAACACCACACTGTGTTTTTTTTAGCACCTACCATGAAATCTTAAAGCCACCCTACAACAACACCAAGGCCAGACCACACAGAGAGAAACAATCAATAGGCGACCAGCCTGGATTATTTCCACATTTTCTTTTTTTGAGTACCTCCAGCTGCTTTCCAACAGTTTTGAGTACCTTCAGCTGCTTTCTACCAGTCTTCCTCTCCTGTACCTCCAGCAGGACAGCTGCTAGCGAGAGTTAGCACCCTTGGGTGCTCATTACATCAACTTCAAGATTAGGAAAGAGTGGTTTGTTTGGGAACATTTACTGTGCTCTTATTAAAGACAGACTGGTTTTGTGATATTTAGTACATTTTTTTTTATAGTTCAATTGCACACACATTTTTCCTGCTTTATATTTTTTATAGGTTTTTTTTTCTTTACAACATAATATTTAATTGATAGCGTTCCCCAACACTCTGCAATCTATAAAGGTATAAATTTCTGAGCTCAGATATTTTCCCTGATAATAGTAGTCGGTACTCTTATCTTGATTATTTTTAGGCTGTGTTCCACTTTTGTATAATTATTTAAACTCATTCCATTATTTTAGTATATGTTTAATTAAATTTTTAAAAATTAACTTCACATATTAGTCAAAATTGTAATTATTAACTTTATTTAACTTGAACTTATTAACTTTACTTAACTTTAACTTATTAACTTTATTTAACTTTAACTTTAATTTATTAAATTCATATGAACTTCTGGATTCTAATCCCTCAGATTAGTTTTTGGTTTCACTTGTTATTATTACTATTATAAACCACGAGTTAGGAAAAGGATCTGTGTATCCACTCGTAGGTTTATTTATTCAATAAGGCTTGTGCCTGTCCCACTCACAGTGAGGTATTTATATGTTATATATAGTATCAGGTAGTATTTAATTAAGGTGTACGTATTATAAACGTACAATTATTATTTGGTGAGGGTTCTACTAACCTAGTTGTAAGTTGTACTTCCTGTATTAGAGGTACCCGTAGTCAGTTTTTCTAACCTTATAAAGAGTATTCTTAGATCATAGTTGTATGATGATTTTGTAATTGACTTTCACTAGTATCACTTTTTCCTGTCATGTTAGAGTTACACACTAGTTACTTGTCCTAACTCAGAGATTGTTAAAAAGATCTAGTAGTTACATTCAATAAATATACATTTATTGTGATTTTTTTTTCTTATTACTCCTTTATTTTTAGTAGTATATTTTATAATTTAATAATCTTTAATAACTTTTCACATACTTGTACTACAAATTTAACATACTCTATAGCAGCGTAGAATACCTGGAAGAGCGTTAACCTAGTTATCCTTCTTCTGGCGCCCAAAAATTCATTCTATTTTCAGTATATTATTATATTTACTCTATCTATTTTCTGAACATTATCTTCATATCTTCTTTTCGAGCCATCATTGTCACTTCCTTTAATCTATTGTCTGGCCAAAAATAGCCGTGCAAATTGGCCGAATCCTTCCTTGAGTGTCAAGTGGCCCTTCTCATACATATTTAGCTAGCCATTCAAGTTATATCTATCTATTAATGATTTCTCATCTCTAGTCCTGTATCAATTCGATATTCTTTGTCTTGGCATCCTTCCATACAAATACTACTACAAAGTTGTATTTTAGTTACTCCAGCTTCTTCAACGGAGAAGCCACACATTTTTGTCCTTTGGCTACATTAAGTAGATCTTCTTCTTTTTACTACTTCTGTTGGAGTTTACCACTCCCTTTTCATTCACTCCAACAGAAAATCATCAGCTAGTTGTTACATCGGCTTTCCAACGTGGTGGCTTTATTTTTGGTCTGAGACAGTATTCATTTAGGTCAATTCTTCTCTTTTATCTGAAATCTCTTTGTTATTTCCGTTTGGTATCCTATACACATATTGTTACTTATTTATTTTATTTTTAATTTCTGATACATATCAGGTATTCTTAAACGCTGTTTTGATTTTTGTTTATATTTTGGGACCTCATTATAGTATATGTTTGTGCAGCTTACATTCTGGGTTAGATTTTGAATTTTTATTGGGAACTTATATTTAATATTGCTATTAATAATATAATTCATATAACAATTTTATTTCTTCAGTCAATAGTGGTATAGTTGGAGGTACAACTAAGTGTTGATTATTATTATTATTATTATAGATATATATTTTTTCTAGAGTGGTGGTAAGTTACATATAAATAAAAAAATTTACTTCCAGTATTTAGGTAGTAGGTTTACTTGAGTATACAATATTTATTGGATTATTTATCCATTTATTTGATCTTATATATTTATTTGATCTTATTTATTAGATTATATACTGCATTATATATATATTTTTTTTTTGCTGGCTATTTTGATTTTGTTGGTGTGTTGCTGATATTTTCTCGGTTTATATTATATATATTTTGCGTGCAAACTTTCATATTTTCATATTTTTCATATTTCTGTTCTTTGGACTATTTGTCAATAACTTTGCTCTCATCATGTGTGCTTTTAAAGCTGAACATCTTCTGGTGGATGAATTGGATTATGAATTAAAGATTCGGGACATAATGCCAGAGGAGTCGACAACTGTCGATAAAAAACGCAATCTTTTGAGAGGTGCTTTGAAACAAGAAGCTGGCAATAGAAGTTTTCTCCAAATTTCAGCTGTATCCCTTCCTTTTGAGGAACAACAAAAAGGAATCACTGAAACATTGGACAGCTTGTCTAAAAAAATCGAAAAGTTTAGGGGAACTGTAAAGGATACAGAGTATGCGCGATTAACATCTCGTCTAGGCCATATTTCTGCCCGTGTACACTTGCTACACTGTCCTTCTGAAGAACAGGAACCGTTCAAGAGGTCTGTTTCTCTTAAAATATTAACACTAGAGGGTGAACTTGATTCTAGAGTTAACCCCATTGCTACCTCTACTCCTAATGCTTCAGTCAATGTACCTAGCTTTACGTACTCCAAACCTGTTCAAGTACACAAATGGGGTATTTCATTTTCAGGTGAAAAACAGCACACTGATGTGATGTCATTTTTAGAAAGGGTTGAATGTCTTCGAATATCTAGAGGTGTTTCTGAAGAGGATCTGTTTGCTGCTTCTGCTGAGTTGTTCACCGGGACCGCTTTTACATGGTTTATGAATAACAGGGGTAATTTTTCTTGTTGGTCTGATCTGATTAAAAAGTTGAAGTCGGATTTTCTTCCGTATTCATTCCAGGATGATTTATTAGATCAAATTAAGAATCATAAGCAGAAACCTGGGGAATCTGTTACTATGTTTATTAATACTATATTAGGTATGTGTAGTCGTTTAGACACTCCTTTGTCAGATTTAGCTAAAATTAAAATCATCCTTAAATGTCTATTGCCCTTTTATCATCAACAATTAGCTCTTATGGACATTCAGAACATTGATGACCTTACTATAAAATGCAAACGTTTGGAGGAAACGTTATCCTGGTCTTCTCAACCTCCATCCACATCTCGATCCTCTTCTAACTCTTCTTCTCAGCCAACTTCCTTTAGGCAACGTTCTTGGCTAAATAAGGGTCATGAACATAATGTTTCGGTTGTTAGTTCTCTTGTCTGCTGGAATTGTGATCAGCCTGGTCACCCATTTTACAATTGTGGGATTCCTCAAAATCGTATTTTCTGCCATGGTTGTGGCCGAGAGAACACCCTTAAAAGAAACTGTTCTAAGTGTTCGGGAAACGACACGTCGGAGGTCCGTCCCCTGAACGTTTCTCCGTCCAACATCCAATCAGGGAATCAAACCCCATCGTCAAACGAAACTGCTGGACCAAGCACATCCAGCAACCCAAACCCATCTTCACGAAAAGGGAAAGGGGTGTCGTTCAAGAAAGCAGCACACACCACAAAACAAAATTAAACCAGAAATTTATTTCTATAGATAATACGTTAGATTCGCTTGATTCAAATGATCACAGATGGTCATTTACAAACGCTTCTTTGATTGGTAGTGTTCAACGTAACAATAATAATTGTGATAGTAATGTGGTTCCATTATCTATATTAGATTCTAGTTTTGTTAATGATGATGATACGTCTGGGTTAGTTCCATATAACGGTTGTAGACAACCAAATACTTTAGATCTAGATATTAATTCGTTATTAGTTAGGAAACAAAATGATAATAGGCCATATCTTCCTATTCAAATTTTAGGACAATCGTGTTTAGCTTTGTTAGATAGTGGCTCTAATATTTCATTGATAGGGGCACATTCGTTAAATTTATTGAAAAATTCTAGTATTCCCATTATGCCCATTTCATCTTTGCAAGTATCTACTGCAGATGGTACAGTTCAGTCCATTACGGGCAAACTCCAAATTAAAATCACAGTGGCAGATTTATGTAGGGAAATTACATTTTATGTTATTCCTTCCGTGCAGAATTCTATAATTTTAGGTATGGACTTTTTCAATGCTTTCAATAGTACCTTAAGTTGTTCTGATTTTTCTTTTTCCATATCTGAATTTAATTTATCTACCCTTAGTGCTATTCACGATTTTGCTAGTTTATCAAGCTCTGAACAAAGGCAATTAGAGAGTATGATCTCTAAATTTACTACTCTTTCTTCAAAAGACAAACTAGGTCGTACGTCGTTAATCTCTCACACTATCGAAGTGGGAAATCCCACTCCTTTCAGATTATATCAGTACCCCATACCTCAAGCCTGGCAGGCAGATTTAGAAAAGGAAGTAGATTCGATGCTTGCTTTAAATATCATAGAACCTTCAACATCGTCCTACTGTTCTCCGCTCTGGTTAACGAAGAAGAAGGATGGATCCTTCAGGATCTGCTTTGACGGTCGAAAACTAAACAGTATCACAACTAACAGGGATGCTTATCCTATCCCCAGAATAGATGTGATTTTGAGCAAACTTCAGAATGCCAAATACATCTCTTCTATTGATTTGTCTAAGGCCTTCCTACAGATCCCACTGAGTGAAGAGAGCAAGAAGTATACTGCTTTTGCTGTCAGTGGTAAAGGATTATTCCAGTTTGTCACCATGCCTTTCGGTCTTGTTTCTGCTCCTCAGACAATGTGTCGTCTGATGGATTTAGTCATTGGTCCACCGTTAGAGCCCTATGTTTTCTATTATTTAGACGATATTTTGGTTGTCACTCCTGATTTTTCCCTTCATATGGAAATTTTAGATAAGTTATTTTTACGTCTTAAGGAAGCTAATCTAACGGTCAATCTGGATAAATGTCAGTTTTGTCGCCCTAGTCTTAAGTTCTTGGGTTATGTTGTGGATAACCAGGGGCTGAGGACTGATCCTGAGAAAATAGTTGCTATCAAAAATTTTCCTATACCAAAGACCACCACCCAAGTCCGTAGGATATTGGGAATGTGTGGCTATTATCGGCGATTTGTACCGTCCTACTCTACTTTGTTGTCACCTCTTACTGATCTTTTGAAGAACAGGAAAAAGGGACAGACCATTACTTGGACTCCTGAGGCTGACGAAGCTTTTAGGCGCGTTAAAGATGCTTTAACGAGCGCTCCGGTTATGATGTCACCTAATTTTGATGAGCATTTTTATCTAATGACAGATTGCTCTAATACAGCTTCTGGAGGCGTATTATTTCAGTTGAAAGATGGCTCCGAACACCCCATAGCGTACACTAGTAAGAAGTTGAACAAGGCCCAGAAAAACTATTCAACTACGGAGAAAGAACTCTTAGCTATCATCCATGGGTTAGAAGCTTTTCGTTATTATCTGGAAGGTCGTAATTTCACTATAATTACTGATCATAGTTCCTTAGTATGGCTTCATAGTATGAAAAACCCTTCACAGAGGCTTTCTCGATGGATATGCAAACTGGCTGCCTATTCATATAAGATTGTCCATAGAAAGGCAAACGGGGTAGTGGTCGCAGATGCTCTTTCACGTGTCCATGATATTAATGTCCTAGATCTGTCCTCTTTAAGTCCTGATATGTGGTATCAGAATATGATTGATAGGGTCACTCAAGACCCACAAAAATATCCTGATTTTAAGGTAGAGAATAATATTCTGTACAAACACATCTTAAGTCCGATAGAGTCCTTATCCAATATGTCGGAGTGGAAAATAGTTGTACCTACGCCAAATAGGGAAAATATTCTGCATATGTTTCATGATGAAGTTACGGCGGGTCATTTTGGTTTTTATAAGACTTATCACCGTATTGCCGAATTATATTATTGGCCTGGAATGCGGAAGTCTATAAAAAGGTACATTTCTAAATGCATGGTTTGTGCTACTTGTAAACCAAGTAACCTACCACAGGCTGGACTTATGGGTTCCTTCAGGAACATAAATTTTCCTTGGCAGATGATCTCAATGGATCTCATTGGACCTTATCCTCGGAGTTACAAGGGTAATACCTATTGCCTGGTAGTTGTGGATTATTTCACTAAATTTCCTTTAGTTTGTCCCCTTCGCCAGGCCACAACTCCAGCAATTTTAAAATATTTGGAGGAACAAGTCTTTTTGGTGTATGGTGTTCCTCAAATTGTGTCATGTGACAACGGTCCTCAGTTTGTATCGAAGGCCTTTAAAGATCTTCTAGCTAAATATAAGGTTCAAAAGACCTTTTATAATGCTGCCTACCATCCACAAGCAAATCATACTGAGAGAGTAAATCGCAGTATTGTCACAGCTCTAAGGTCCTATACTTACCCTGATCACAGAGCTTGGGATCAATATATTCATTCCATAGCTCAAGCCATAAGGACTTCTGTCCATGAAGTTACCCAGTGCTCTCCAGCATATTTGAATTTTGGTAGGAATGTGGCTTTATCAGGTGATTATTTTGGTGTAATTTCAGACAATTCCGAAAATCTTCCTCAAATATCTGAGAAACTTCATCGCTTAGATGATCTCCAGACGTTACCTCATATTTTCGCAGACATTAGGAAGAAGTTAAAAACTTCTTACCTAAGGAACCAGCAGCACTATAATTTGAGGAAACGAGATCTGCGATTCTTTGTTGGTGATCGAGTCTTAAAGCGCAATTTTGTCAAATCCAATAAGGGTGATGCCATTTCTGCAAAGTTTTGCCAGAAATATGTCCCATGTACTGTCTCAAGGGTAATATCTCCTTTGATTTATGAATTAAAGGACAATTCGACTAATAAGCGAATTGGTCAATTTCATGTAAAGGATTTACTGCCTGACAACACCATGGACGATGTGGATTCTTCAACTTCATCGGAAGAAGATTAGCTTAACAGGGTTGTTTAAGCTAATATCTTCCTGTGTTTGCCTTTAATTAGTTTTATTATGGTATAGTATTTTAGTTTAAATTGTTAATCACCAGATAATGCCTGACCATAGCAATTTTTATCCTTCGGCATGGCTTGATGATTTCTCACGTATTAGTTATTAGGTACCGAATTCTTGTGTAATACCGCTTGTATGAGTTTATTATTATTTTTTTTGTATTATAGATTGCATTTGAGTCATTATCGACAAATATTCTCAAATACTAATCCAGCCAGTAGTATTACCAAGTTAATAACCTCCACTTGTACTCTTAGTTTTGTACTCAACCTCTCAGAATAAAAGGGCTGTTGATTATTATATATTAAGATATTTGGATGTGTGGGCTCATACAAGTATTCTTGCTTAATATAGATGGAGCTATGTTACACTACCATATCTTAGATTATGTGTTATATCTTGGATATTTGATTACATACCTATTATTTTTTTTTATTGTTTTTATATCATGTCATTGGATTTGCCATATTGGAAAGAAGTTGTGGTTGTTAATTTGTTATTGGGTTACTTTATTGATATTTGTCACAGGTACCTTAAATACTTTATATTAATTCGGATTCTTACTTCCTCCACAGGATGATTCTGGAATGAATTTGGAATTTTGATTTATAAATGAATTCTTGAGTCCTTCATATTTCTTCTTATGAACTAGTCTGTTAATGCTCAAAGTTGGTGAATACGTGGGTTCGAAGTTCAGCAACTGATCACTGCTATCCGATTTCGTAATCCATGTCTTTCTTGTCAGAGTAGGCAGATGTTTATCCATGATAATATTTCTGGTTGGGAAATGGTGTACAACACTTCCTAACCATTCTTGTGCAATTGTTCCAAATATTCCAGGCACATTTTCACACGATAATAGGGAAGTCTAGTTTGCTTATTTTATGTCTCTTAGTTCATAGTATATTGATGCTTGACTTTCCATAGACGTAGAGTCGTAATGTTAGTGATTAACCCACTGGGACAAATTATTGATTTTCTTTTTAGTAGATTCCCTCTTCTTTCCTTAGGCATTAATTGTTGCTTAGATTCAGGAATATCTCCTGGATAATCCTATGTATGTTCACATGAATATACAGTCTTATGAAAGATTGGGAGCTCGTTCCCGTCATATTTTGTATTTACCATGGAGTCATAGAACTTATAAGTTCATCCTTTATTTTTACTATTTAGTTTCGATAGGCTCATATTACCGGATGAGGGTAGATCTAGAGCTAATTTAGTTAGTTATTTAGTATTAGTGAGAATTGGTCCATAAATCTTCCTGATCGTTCTTCTTTGGATATGCTCCTATAAATCTGGTGTCCATTGCTAGTCCGATTTTGGATTAAGTGTCCGATTCTTCACTTATTTTGTTTATTTGGTTGTATAGGTTCGTATTACCGGATGTGGGTGTACGTAGACCTAATTTATTTATATGATTTAGTATGGATGTGAATTGGTCCATAAATCTTCCTGGTCGTTCTTCATTGGATATGCTTTTGTGAATCTGTTGTCCATTGATAGTCTGACTTTGGATTGAGTGTCTGATTCCACATTTATTTTGGTTAATGTGTTTGCATTCCTTTGGTATGTTCACTATTTATATTAGTTGGTATTGGTGAAAATTATTCTATAAATATTCCTAGTTGTTCTTCTCTGGATATGCTATTACGAATCTGGTGTCCATTGCTAGTCCAATTTAGGATTGAGTGTTTGATTCTTCACTTATTATAGTTATTGATTTCATTGGTGACTTTAGTATATGTACTTGCGTTATGGTATGAATTGGCTCTCACCTTTGCCTGGTTGTTCGTCCTTGGATATACTCCTTATAAATCTGATGTCCATGGATAGTTCAACTTTGGATTTACTGCCAATTCGACACTTATTTGTCATTATAAATTATGTCTCATCTTTAGCACTTTTACTAGGACTTCGGGTCATATTTTGCAATTTCCGTTATTTGCTGTAGTGACCATCCTACTTTCCCTTGATTATTAGTGGTGATTATTTGTAATCTTGCGAATCAACGGGGAATGATACACTAAGCACTACTACTCTAGTTTAATATTTTGAAAAAAAAAAAAAAAAAAAAAATTTTTTTAAATAAAATTTTTTTTCTGGTGGTTGAAAGGGAATGTGACGTTCCGCCCCTTATAGAATCGATTATTGATGGGAAGATATTATTTAACTATCCAAAATATTATTTAATTATTTTCAGAATTATTTTCTTTCAATGTTTATTCAAATAGAACTTAAACCCATCTCAGAATTTTTAAATGCTTGATGACGTCACATTTAAAACGTGGCAACATTGGTTTCCCCACTTTGACAGCCAATGCTTAGTAGAGGGGTACGAAGGATTCAGCTGTGAACGTGAGCCTTGGATTGCCATTGTTTCTCGAGTGTTCGGTCTGAATCGTAGTGTGCGGGGTCATTAGACTCAATTATTCACCTCTAATTCTCAGTTCCAAATTGATTAAATATTACAATAAAAGTATAGTGAAGTTATCCAGCAGCAGTGGATTTGAAGAATTTTAGAGCATACTATATCCAATGAGTTCTACCCCGGTAAATACACATTTTATTAAGTATTTTATTCAGCCATTTTGGAAGTCCTTGACATTTGCTAACTAAGTTTCACATAGTCTATTTTCATGGTTTTTATGTTTTATTTTCATGGATCAAACTCATCTAGAGATAATTCAATATTCGTTGTTAATTTGTGCTTCCAGTTGGAAAATAGAGCTAATTTAAACTCCATTTTTTATATTCCTTTCAAGTCTACAGAACTCCTATCTTTTGAACGATGATCAAATAAGTATCCATCGCTTAGTCTTACTATATTTCATCCTTGTATAATATATCTATATACCGGTGTATATATTATAATAAAATATTCTTTCACAGTAATTATATTTTGTATTTCAATTGGAAATTACTTGTGTTATTTGACCAAGGTCATCTGATAGCAACCTGATAAAAGGTCAAGCTGTCTAGTCATTCAAGTTTTTGGACTTAATGACCTATTTCTTCTTATTCCCATAGGAATAAAAACACCTCCTCGTATCTCTTGCTTCTTTTTTTTGACATTGGTAGATTGGTAGTAACACCACACTGTGTTTTTTTTAGCACCTACCATGAAATCTTAAAGCCACCCTACAACAACACCAAGGCCAGACCACACAGAGAGAAACAATCAATAGGCGACCAGCCTGGATTATTTCCACATTTTCTTTTTTTGAGTACCTCCAGCTGCTTTCCAACAGTTTTGAGTACCTTCAGCTGCTTTCTACCAGTCTTCCTCTCCTGTACCTCCAGCAGGACAGCTGCTAGCGAGAGTTAGCACCCTTGGGTGCTCATTACATCAACTTCAAGATTAGGAAAGAGTGGTTTGTTTGGGAACATTTACTGTGCTCTTATTAAAGACAGACTGGTTTTGTGATATTTAGTACATTTTTTTTTATAGTTCAATTGCACACACATTTTTCCTGCTTTATATTTTTTATAGGTTTTTTTTTCTTTACAACATAATATTTAATTGATAGCGTTCCCCAACACTCTGCAATCTATAAAGGTATAAATTTCTGAGCTCAGATATTTTCCCTGATAATAGTAGTCGGTACTCTTATCTTGATTATTTTTAGGCTGTGTTCCACTTTTGTATAATTATTTAAACTCATTCCATTATTTTAGTATATGTTTAATTAAATTTTTAAAAATTAACTTCACATATTAGTCAAAATTGTAATTATTAACTTTATTTAACTTGAACTTATTAACTTTACTTAACTTTAACTTATTAACTTTATTTAACTTTAACTTTAATTTATTAAATTCATATGAACTTCTGGATTCTAATCCCTCAGATTAGTTTTTGGTTTCACTTGTTATTATTACTATTATAAACCACGAGTTAGGAAAAGGATCTGTGTATCCACTCGTAGGTTTATTTATTCAATAAGGCTTGTGCCTGTCCCACTCACAGTGAGGTATTTATATGTTATATATAGTATCAGGTAGTATTTAATTAAGGTGTACGTATTATAAACGTACAATTATTATTTGGTGAGGGTTCTACTAACCTAGTTGTAAGTTGTACTTCCTGTATTAGAGGTACCCGTAGTCAGTTTTTCTAACCTTATAAAGAGTATTCTTAGATCATAGTTGTATGATGATTTTGTAATTGACTTTCACTAGTATCACTTTTTCCTGTCATGTTAGAGTTACACACTAGTTACTTGTCCTAACTCAGAGATTGTTAAAAAGATCTAGTAGTTACATTCAATAAATATACATTTATTGTGATTTTTTTTTCTTATTACTCCTTTATTTTTAGTAGTATATTTTATAATTTAATAATCTTTAATAACTTTTCACATACTTGTACTACAAATTTAACATACTCTATAGCAGCGTAGAATACCTGGAAGAGCGTTAACCTAGTTATCCTTCTTCTGGCGCCCAAAAATTCATTCTATTTTCAGTATATTATTATATTTACTCTATCTATTTTCTGAACATTATCTTCATATCTTCTTTTCGAGCCATCATTGTCACTTCCTTTAATCTATTGTCTGGCCAAAAATAGCCGTGCAAATTGGCCGAATCCTTCCTTGAGTGTCAAGTGGCCCTTCTCATACATATTTAGCTAGCCATTCAAGTTATATCTATCTATTAATGATTTCTCATCTCTAGTCCTGTATCAATTCGATATTCTTTGTCTTGGCATCCTTCCATACAAATACTACTACAAAGTTGTATTTTAGTTACTCCAGCTTCTTCAACGGAGAAGCCACACATTTTTGTCCTTTGGCTACATTAAGTAGATCTTCTTCTTTTTACTACTTCTGTTGGAGTTTACCACTCCCTTTTCATTCACTCCAACAGAAAATCATCAGCTAGTTGTTACATAGGTAGGTATTTTGTATAGGTATTCCGATATAAAAACTACAATAGTCGTCGTCGTTGCTCGCTTTTATACGATTGGTACGAAATAACGAAGTAATCAGAATAATCAAAGTATCAAAGTAACGGTTTGCCTCTCTGTATAGTAATCGTTACTTTCAGTATTCGTAAGTACCGAGTACTTTGTAACGAATCGTTACTTTTTCAACATAACAGCTACTGACATTCTCTTTTACTAAAAAGTTTCTTGAACCAAACTTTTAATCAATAATAGGTACTAAAAACACTTTCAGACATTCATAAAATCGCATCGCCCAAGAAATGGTTAATATTTGAATCGTTGATAAATCACTATCAGTTACGAAAAATTATCGCCTGCATGTACAGCTAGCTCAAGAAGTAACTACCCACTAAAAAAATTCCCCTACTTTACGAGATACCAATACTGTTCCTATGAAATAGTACACCTACACCCTGTATGGACGGTAATTAGAAACCGTGAGAACTGCAGTTCTATAATTAGCATCCAAATTAATACGAGTTTTAACAAATGTGGTGCTTCAGCAAACACATACTTATTTAGGTGACTAAAAAATGACTTCTCTATCAACCTGCACTTCAGACCACACCCATACTGATTTTCCTTCAACTGAGCCTGGCAACGCTGTTGCCGTTAATTATTTATCAATCATATAAAAGTGTTTTGACTTGCAAGACATTTTAAATATATGGATATATACACGACTACCGGGACATTCGGCCCCGAAAATTTTGCCGCTAGTGGTTTACCGCTATATTATAAGATTAGTTATTTTTAACTATTTGTAAAGGAAGGTCTATTATGTACAAATTAAAAATTGGCACCTACATATTGAAGATTTCGGTTCTTATTCGAAAGTACGGGAATCGAGTTGATTACTGAAATAAATTCGAATTAACGAAAATATTTTGAATCATTCATTAAATTAAAAATTGTGTCATGGAAGCGATCAATAGAACATAAACGTATGTATGGTGATTAGTTCAGGGTCAGTTCTTTTTGCTTAGCTTAGACCTGTGATTCACAAACATTTGGCGAACATTTATTACCTACAGAGTCTATCGTTGACTTTGCTTTTTTCCTTAACCTTCGGATGACCAAGCGGGGGAAATTGTGACCCCAGCGTATGTTTTTGTTTAATAAATTCAAAAGTATTTTTAATTTTTAACTCATTATTTTTTTATTTGACTTTAATATCATTCTAGATATCCTCATTTCCTCATATTTTTAAATAAAAAAAAATCCCTATATTTTACGAATAAAAAATATATTCTGAAGTTGATGTTTAATAAAATAGCGTCTATTATGTGTAATTACAAGTAGTTTTACGCTAATGGCGTCGACTTTGCAAAGTAATAAGACACTTACTCAACATACACGCTACACATGACACTAATACTCATTTTGTGACTGGATGCCAAACAAAATTAAAAATTTTAAAAAAACTTTATTTTTTGTTAATTGTCATTTTTGACATTTTTGACCTGGGGTCATTTTTCCCCCTCTTGGTCATCCGTGTAACAAAAAAAGGTTGGTCATCGGAAGGTTAATAACTGGTGGTAATAAGGAGTAAGAGAGTAACGACATCATTGAAGTTTTACACATTATAGGTGGCGAACATTTACCGACAGAGTCTATCGCTGACTTTGTTTTTTTTTTCGTTAACGACTGGTGGTAATAAGGAATAAGAGTAATGACATCATTGAAGTTGTACATATTTCATAAGTATGTACCTTGCACAACAGAACTAAGTAGCTACATAACAAAAATTCGTTCGAAAAAATTTGCCATATACAATCTTCCATCAAATTCTAATCGATAAATAGTAGTGTTATCGAGAAACTGATTGATGAGAAAAATAAATACTTATCTTTATAAAGTTTAAAACAAATTCCTCGTTAATTAGTTTATAGAGAACGGATATAGTCCGGTTATTTCAGGTTAACCTGTGAATGAAACATAAAGATGGGAATGGGAACTGCTTTGTATTTATCACGGTTATATAAACTTCACCTGTCTGTCCTCACTCTGCTACAAATCTGACGATCATTTTTTCACTAACTTCCGAATGTTCCATCGAGTCTTAATTAAACTCTGTTTCTCGCGACCCCATAATCCACAATATTACTTTTCGTTAAATAAGCAATGTATTGTTAACATAGTATATATGAGTACCATTATATTTAAATTACGGGTTACTAGTTATCTACTTCTTCACTGTTATTGCAATAGGTACTCTAAGTTGTGTGCTAGATTCAGCCATATTTATAATACCTATATCACACTTGAATACGTCACCAACAACTAAACCGCTTTCGTCCTAGCGGTCAAAAACTGACTCATCGATGAATATGCGGTATGGCCAATTTCAACGTACTGCAGTATTTGCGGTAATTTCTACACGCCCTTTTGTCTGAGTTTACTCTTATCCTTTCGTTAAATACGAATGCACTTTGCACGAAAGATAAGTTGACAGTCTTCAATGCGATTTTCATAGACATAAAGATCAGTAAACAGGTAACCGGTCTCTAAATATTAAACAATCTAACCCCATAAGGGGTGGTTATGGGCCTCAATTTTTATTAGTAAAACAACTATCTAACCCCACAAGGGGTGGTTATGGCCCTCAATTCTTGCGCAAGAAATTGTGCAATTAATTGCGCAATTACTTGCATCGTGTAAAGTGGCTATAAATTTCTAATAAGCAGTCCACGCACCATACCGAATCCACTATTTTGGATTTTAAATCTGACAAAATCGTAATTAAGTCACTCCAAAAAACCCCAATTAATTTTTCTTTAGAAAAAAGTGGTAACCTCTTTTTAGTTATATCACGAGTTCCCGATTACAACTCTGATTTTTACAAATTGACCGAAAATCCGCTCTCTATTAATTAACTAAATATGTTACCAGAAAAAAATTAAAATATGCCAGAACTCATCAACATATCAGAAACTCAAAATGATTACGTTTTTTTTAAGTATATAGTGTACCGTGTAGAAAGTAGTAATGTATTCAAGATTTTGAGTATGTATTTATACCTTAATACTAATTAACTAAATACGTTACCTGAAAAAAGAATAAAATGTACCGGAACTCACCAAAATATGAGAAGCTCAAAAATAATACCGTTTTTTAAAAAGTATATAGCGTACCATATAGAAAATAGTAATGTACTCAAGATGTCGGGTCTCTATTTACACCTTAATACTAATTAACTAAATAAGTTACCTGAACAAAGTTTAAATTGTACCGGAACTAATCAATACATGATAAACTCAAAAATATTACCGTTTTTTTTTAAGTATATAGTGTACCGTGTAGAAAATAGTAATGTACTCAAGATTTTGGGTCTGTATTTACACCTTAATACTAATTAACTAAATATGTTAACTACCTGAAAAAAATTAAAATGTACCGGAACTCATCAATATATTATGAGAAACTCAAAAATATTACGTTTTTCTTAAGTATATAGTGTACCGCGTAGAAAGTAGTAATGTACCTACTCAAGATTTTGGGCTCTATTTACACCTTGATACTAATTAACTAAATACGTTACCTGAAAAAAAAAGTTTAAAATGTACCGGAACTCATCAATATATGAGAAACTCAAAAGATTACGTTTTTTTAAGTATATTGTGTACCGTGTAGAAAGTAGTAATGTACTCAAGATTTTGGGCTCTATTTACAACTTAATACTAATTAACTAAATACGTTACCTGAAAAAAGTTTAAAATGTACCGGAACTCATCAATATATGAGAAACTCAAAAATATTACTTTATTTTAAGTATATCGTGTACCGTGTAGAAACTAGTAATGTACTCAAGATTTTGGGTCTGTATTTACACCTTAATTCTAATTAACTAAATACGTTACCTGAAAAAAATTAAAATGTACCGGAACTCGCCAAAATATGAGAAACTTAAAAATATTACCGTTTTTAAAAAGTATGTAGCGTACCATATAGAAAATAGTAATGTATGTACTCAAGATGTTGGGTCTCTATTTACACCTTAATACTAATTAACTAAATACGTTACATGAAAAAAGTTTAAAATGTACCGGAACTCATCAATATATGAGAAACTCAAAAATATTACCGTTTTTTAAAAGTATATAGTGTACCGTGTAGAAAATAGTAATGTACTCAAGATTTTGGGTCTGTATTTACACCTTAATACTACAGTAGAACCCCGCAAATCCGAACTAATTGGGGGGACAGCCTGTTCGGATTCCAAAAAGTTCGGATTATCCGAAAGTTAGCCTTAACTAGTAGTTCAAGGTTTTCATTGTGATTTTGAGTAGCCAAGCGTTCTCGCAAGAATGTGGACAATATTTTTGGACTCAAGTTGACTAAGGGAGAACCAAAGTAAGTTTGTGTTTAACCTTTATAAATATTTTATGAACCTAATATTAAAGTATAATATTTATTTTTAAGAAATTTTAAATGTCAAAGTCCTAGTAATCCTACATTGTCCAATTTTCTGGCTTTACTCTGTATAATAAACATGTTTTTAAGTTTTTGTCTTGAATTTTTAAATTTTTTTCACTTTCCGTTGGTTCGGATTTGCCGAAAGTTCGGATTCGCGGGGTTCGGATTTACGGGGTTCTACTGTAATTGACTAAATATGTTACCTACCTCAAAAAAATTAAAATGTACTAAAACTCATCAATATATGAGAAACTCAAAAATATTACGTTTTTCTTTTAAGTATGTAGTGTCCCGTGAAGAAAGTAGTAATGTACTCAAAATTTTGGGTCTCTATTTACACCTTAATACTAATTTACTAAATACGTTACCTGAAAAAAGTTTAAAATGTACCGGAACTCATCAATATATGAGAAACTCAAAAATATTACGTTTTGTTTCAAAGTATATAGTGTACCGTGTAGAAAGTAGTGTACTCAAGATTTTGGGTCTCTATTTCCACCTTATTACTAATTAAATAAATACGGTACCTGAAAAAAGTTTAAAATGTACCGGAACTCATCAATATATGAGAAACTCAAAAATATTACGTTTTGTTTTAAAGTATATAGTGTACCGTGTAGAAAGTAGTAATGTACTTAAGATTTTGGGTCTCTATTTCCACCTTATTACTAATTAACTAAATATGTTACCTACCTCAAAAAAATTAAAATGTACCGAAACTCATCAATATGTGAGAAACTAAAAATATTAAGTTTCTCTTTTAAGTATGTAGTGTCTCGTGTAGAAGGTAGTAATGTACTCAAAATTTTGGGTCTCTATTTACACCTTAATACTAATTTACTAAATACGTTACCTGAAAAAAGTTTTAAATGTACCGGAACTCATCAATATATGAGAAACTCAAAAATATTACCGTTTTTGTAAAAGTATATAGTGTACCGTGTAGAAAATTGTAATGTACTTAAGATTTTGGGTCTGTATTTACACCTTAATACTAATTAACCAAATATGTTACCTACCTCAAAAAAATTAAAATGTACCGAAACTCATCAATATATGAGAAACTCAAAAATATTAGGTTTGTATTTTAAGTATGTAGTGTCCCGTGTAGAAAGTATTAATGTACCCAAAATTTTGGGTCTCTATTTACACCTTAATACTAATTTACTAAATACGTTACCTGAAAAAAGTTTTAAATGTACCGGAACTAATCAATATATGAGAAACTCAAAAATATTACCGTTTTTGTAAAAGTATATAGTGTACCGTGTAGAAAATTGTAATGTACTTAAGATTTTGGGTCTGTATTTACACCTTAATACTAATTAACCAAATATGTTACCTACCTCAAAAAAATTAAAATGTACCGAAACTCATCAATATATGAGAAACTCAAAAATATTAGGTTTGTATTTTAAGTATGTAGTGTCCCGTGTAGAAAGTATTAATGTACCCAAAATTTTGGGTCTCTATTTACACTTTAATACTAAGTTACTAAATACGTTACCTGAAAAAAGTTTTAAATGTACCGGAACTCATCAATATATGAGAAACTCAAAAATATTACCGTTTTTGTAAAAGTATATAGTGTACCGTGTAGAAAATTGTAATGTACTTAAGATTTTGGGTCTGTATTTCCACCTTATTACTAATTAACTAAATATGTTACCTACCTCAAAAAAATTAAAATGTACCGAAACTCATCAATATATGAGAAACTAAAAATATTACGTTTTTCTTTTAAGTATGTAGTGTCCCGTGTAGAAGGTAGTAATGTACTCAAAATTTTGGGTCTCTATTTACACCTTAATACTAATTTACTAAATACGTTACCTGAAAAAAGTTTTAAATGTACCGGAACTCATCAATATATGAGAAACTCAAAAATATTACCGTTTTTGTAAAAGTATATAGTGTACCGTGTAGAAAATTGTAATGTACTTAAGATTTTGGGTCTGTATTTATACCTTAATACTAATTAACTAAATATGTTACCTACCTCAAAAAAATTAAAATGTACCGAAACTCATCAATATATGAGAAACTCAAAAATATTACGTTTTTCTTTTAAGTATGTAGTGTCCCGTGTAGAAAGTATTAATGTACCCAAAATTTTGGGTCTCTATTTACACCTTAATACATACTAATTAACTAAATACGTTACCTGAAAAAAGTTTAAAATGTACCGGAACTCATCAATATATGAGAAACTCAAAAATATTACGTTTTGTTTTAAAGTATATAGTGTACCGTGTAGAAAGTAGTAATGTAGTCAAGATTTTGGGTCTGTATTTACACTGTAATACTAATTAACTAAATACGTTACCGGAAAAAAATTAAAATGTACCGGAACTCATCAATATATGAGAAAATCAAAAATATTACCGTTTTTTTTAAAGTATATAGTGTACCTACCAAACAGAAAATAGTAAGATCTCTATTTATACCTTAATACTAATTAACTAAATACGTTACCAAAACAAACTGCTGTATTATTTATTTTTTCCTAAAAAGTTGGTTGCGAGTGTTTATGGGATTTTTGTAAACACGTTGTTTCATTACTCCCTATACACCACCATACACCAAAATCGAGCGAATTAAATTCTGGGCTACGTCGTGGCCAACGAAAATGACTACCACGACCAATCCAGCGTTCAGGAAATTCGGTATTTGGGTATGTTCTCACTGCTCTCGTATAATGTGGGGGTGTATCATCTTGCATGAACCACAAATGTTGCCTTAAGTTTAATGACAATTCTTCCAACAAATTAATAAGGTCATTTTGTAAAAAATGTAAATAGTTCTCGCCATTCAAATTACAAGGGTAACTCGCATGGCTGATTTGAAAAATGCGATTAGCTCGAAAACTGTTGAGTTTTAAATTTATTAACAAGTTTACCTTTTTTCCACACAAATAGCGATAACTTGAAAAACAAAAAAGTTAAGCCCAACATTTATGCCATATACGTGTCATATGTGGCGGCCTATATAAGCTACATCAATGTATGTATCAAATTATAATTGCACATACTCAGAAGCCTCCAGTCATAAATTTTTATATGTAAATGTCCACATTCATGAAACTTATAGCAAAAAAATTTAAAATTGCAATTTCAACACCCTGTATAATTCTTAATATCAACATTTTATTAAAGCAAGTTGGCTTAAATCGCAATATTTTAAAGTGTAGAGTCTACTGTTTCTTTATACACTATATACTGGTTTTTAAAAAGTATATAGTGTACCGTGTAGAAAATAGTAATGTACTCAAGATTTTGATCTGTACTCGTATAGACACCTTAAAAGAAGTCCCGGTAGTCATCGTTTGACCTATAATTAACTAAATACGTTACCTGAAAAAAATTCAAATGTACCGGAACTCATCAATATATGAGAAAATCAAAAATATTACAGTTTTTTCAAAAGTATATAGTGTACCTACCAAACAGGACACAGTAAGAGATTTTGGGTCTGTATTTACACCTTAATACTAATTAACTAAATAAGTTACCTGAAAAAAATTAAAATGTACCGGAACTCACCAATATATGAGAAACTCAAAAATATTACAGTTTGTTAAAAAGTTTATAGGGTACTCTGTAGAAAATAGTAATGTACTCAAGATTTTAGGTCTGTATACAGGGTTGTCCTTAAGTAATTTTACAAAAATAAACAGTAGATTCTACACTTTAAAATATTGTAATGTTAATATTAAGAAAGATACAGGGTGTTGAAATTGCAATTTAAAATTTTATTTTTCGCTATAACTTTAGTGAATGTGGATATTTATGTATAAAAATATACTTGTATACTTGTTAATAACTTCAAAACTTAACAGTTTTCGAGTTAATCGTATTTTTCAGATCAGCTGCATAACTCGGCTTAAATGCAATTACTGCAGGCAACAAAGGAAAAAAAAACAAAAACAATAATACTTGTGAATACGAGTACTTTTGACTAAATTGATAGTTTCCAAAAGATTGACGATAAAAATAGTATACGCTAATATTTTTTACATACATCAGTAGGATACTTAATAACGTTTTATAGGATTTGATATCAAACATTTTACGTTTTATATTAAATTAAAGTCATAATAAAATATATTTTATTTATAAACCAAAGTAAGAAATAGTTAAACTGAATAACATTAAACTTTTTTTCAAAGTAAGTGTTCGATATATCCACCAATTTCTTCAATGTATTTAGGTATCAATACGTTGCATAAAAGATCGTCTCATATTAAATAGCATCTTTGGTTCAAAACAAACTGCTGTATTATCTGTTTCTTCCCAAAGTTGGTTTGCGAATAAAGTTGGTTTGCGAATGTATATGGGATTCTTGTAAACACGTTATTTCTTTGCTCCCTATGTACCACCATACACCACGACCAATCCAGCGTTCAGGAAATTCGGTATTTAGGTATGTTTTCACTGCCCTCGTATAATGTGGGGGTGCATCATCTTGCATGAACCACAAATTTTGCCTTAAGTTTAATGGCAATTCTACCAACAAATCAATAAAATCATTTTGTAAAAAATGTAAATAGTTCTCACCATTCAAATTACGAGGTAACCAGCATGGCTGATTTGAAAAATGCGATTAGCTCGAAAACTGTTGAGTTTTGAAGTTATTAACAAGTTTTTTCACACAAATAGCGATAACTTGAAAAGCAAAATGTTAAGCCCAAATTTATCCCGTATACGTGGCATATGTGGCGGCCTATATAAGCTACATCAACGTATGTATCAAATTATAGTTGCACATACTCAGACGCCTCCAGTCATAAATTTTTATACATAAATATCCACATTCATGAAAGTTGTAGTAAAAAAAATTTAAAATTGCACAACGCCCTGTATAATTCTTAATACATATCAACATTTTATTAAAGTAAGTTGGCTTAAATCGCAATATTTCAAAGTGTAGAATATACTGTTTCTTTATACACTGTATACTGTTTTTAAAAAATATATAGTGTACCGTGTAGAAAATAGTAATGGACTCAAGATTTTGGTCTGTATAGACACCTTAAAAGAAGTCTCGGTAGTCATCGTTTGACATATAATTAACTAAATACGTTACCAGAAAAAAATTCAAATGTACCGGAACTCATCAATATATGAGAAACTCAAACATATTACCGTTTTTTAAAAGTATATAGTGTTCCGTGTAGAAAACAGTAATGTACTCAAGATTTTGGGTCTGGATAGATGCCTTAAAAGAAGTCCCGGTAGTCATCGTTTGACATAAATAATTAACTAAATACGTTACCTGAGAAAAATTAAAATGTACCGGAACTCATCAATATATGAGAAACTCAAAAATATTACAGTTTATTAAAAAGTATATAGTGTACCGTGTAGAAAATAGTAATGTACTCAAGATTTTGCGTCTGTATATACACCTTAAAAAAAGTCCCGGTAGTCATCGTTTGACATATATATATATATATATATATTTATATATATATATATATATATATATATATATATATATGTATATATATATATATATATATATATATATATATATATATATATATATATATATATATATATATAATGGTTTTTCTCAAAACCAAAATTATTCAACGCGGAGTCAAACCCGGAAAACAACAGAAAGCATATATATATATATATATATATATATATATATATATATATATATATATATATATATATATATATATATATCAAGGAGTATGACTGTATAATATTTAAATGTAAAAAGTGAGTGAGGAGAAAATCTCACTGTAATTGAGGTTATCAGTCAAGGAGAAATAAAAAATGATCAAACTATTTCAATCTTTTTAATAGAATACGTTTCGTGCAGTATTCCTGCACTTCATCAGTTCTAAAATGATTGTAAAGTTAACATAAAGATGTAAAAAGCAATGTCATAACAATGGTTTTTGACGTTATAAACTTAGTAGCTAAAAAATACATTAAAATTTCTTATGCTAAAGTAAAAAGCCAAAAAAGTCACAAAACTAAAAGTTTCAAAGTTACAATTACAAAAATTGGTTGAACCATGGGGCCAGGAGAAGAAAAAAAATTGTTTCCCATTTGATAGAGTTAGAATAATCAATTTAACACAATTATTTGCTGTAATGTGGACAAGATAAAAAAACACCAAAAAAGTTTTAGGTAAAAAACAACCGTTGGTTCACAGATAATGATGAAACGGCATGCGACTCTAACAAAATACTGGATGTGTTTTAAATCAAAATTCTCATCCAACCCCCTTCGGTAACCTTCTAAGTATAGCATGAAAAGCATAAATCCAAAAAGTTCCCACCTACGAACCTCCGATATTTGGTTTGGTAATGAAAGTTTCCTATTTTCATTTCATCCCAACTTCTGCTTCCAACATGGCATACTAACTCCATGTCTGGTGGTTAGTAACCTACTATCATGAGGTTCATGGATTTCACCTAAAACTAGATACCATAAAATTAGATTAGATTATTTTGCTGCAGTTTAAATGTAAATCCGTTACTTTTCAACAGTATTGTCATTTTTTAAACGATAGGTTCTTCATTTGGAGGCCTTTTGTGACAACATGCTTTACATCCATTTTTAAAGTGCTCGTAATATTAGCTCTATGCTTTTCATGCTATACTTAGAAGGTTACCGAAGGGGGTTGGATGAGAATTTTGATTTAAAACACATCCAGTATTTTGTTAGAGTCACATGCCGTTTCATCATTATCTGTGAACCAACGGTTGTTTTTTACCTAAAACTTTTTTGGTGTTTTTTTATCTTTTTCACATTACAGCAAATAATTGTGTTAAATTGATTATTCTAACTCTATCAAATGGGAAACAATTTTTTTTTCTTCTCCTGGCCTCATGGTTCAACCAATTTTTGTAATTGTAACTTTGAAACTTTTAGTTTTGTGACTTTTTTGGCTTTTTACTTTAGCATAAGAAATTTTAATGTAATTTTTTAGCTACTAAGTTTATAACGTCAAAAACCATTGTTATGACATTGTTTTTTACATCTTTATGTTAACTTCACAATTCTGCAATACTGCACGAAACGTATTCTATTAAAAAGATTGAAATAGTTTGATCATTTTTTATTTCTCCTTGACTGATAACCTCAATTACAGTGAGATTTTCTCCTCACTCACTTTTTACATTTATATATATATATATATATATATATATATATATATATATATATATATATATATATATATAAAAAGTTTAGCTTGTTTCTCTTTAGCTATATCATACTGATGACGACTAATAAGTCAGAAACACGTGTCTATGGTTGCATTCCATCTTGTGCATATTTTGTTTTTCATACTTATTGCGAGCCATGCCGATATCTATTAACTCGCGCTAACCTCTCCTTGTCTCCTTGTATATATATATATATATATATATATATATATATATATATATATATATATATATATATATATATATATATATATATATATATATAAAAAAGCTGTGATCAAAATTGGATTTATATATATATATATATATATATATATATATATTAATCAAATGAAATAGAGAATGTGGAGAAATCCCCTTACGAATATATATATATATATATATATATATATATATATATATATATATATATATATATATATATATATATATATATATATTCATATATATTCATTCTGCAGATGTGGAAATACCACCACCAACACTCCAAGAAGTAAAGAATGCAATAGTATCTCTTAAAGATCACAAAGCACCAAGAAATGATGGTATAAATGGAGAATTGATAAAAGAAGGAGGAAACGTTTTACATCAAAAATTGTATGACATTATTCTCAGAGTATGGCAACAGCAGAAAATGCCTAGAGAATGGAATGGAAGCGTTATAATACCCATACATAAGAAGGGAAATAAAGAGCAATTCCGAAACTACAGAGGCATATCGCTTATTAGTACAGCGTATAAGATTCTATCAATTATCTTACTAAAGAGACTCACTCCGTATTCGGAAGATATTCTAGGCGACTACCAATGCGGCTTTCGAAGTGGAAGGTCAACAATAGATCAAATATTTACCATCCGACAAATATTAGAAAAAAACTGGGAATTCAACCGAGATGTACACCAAATCTTCGTAGATTTCCAGCAAGCATATGACTCGATAAAAAGAAGCAGACTATGGCTAGCAATGCTAGAAATGGGAATACCAAGAAAATTAGTGCAGCTCACTCAAATGTGCGTGGCAGACTCATATGCACAGGTAAAGATAGGAAACAGAACATCGATGCCATTTAGTATAACATCAGGGCTTAGACAAGGAGACCCTTTATCACCATTGCTATTCAATTTGGCTTTAGAATACGCAATAAGTAAAATATCGTCTGAACTAACAGGGGGATTCGCAAATCGAGGATCAAAACTATTGTTGGCCTTTGCCGATGATGTAGATGCAGTCGCTCATTCTACAAGAGACGTAAGAGAGGTGTTTTCACAGCTCGAGGAGGAAACAGGTAACCGGGCCTTCGAATAAATGAAGAGAAGACGAAATATATGCTGGTGACCAAAAATCCAAGAACAAGAGTTAGGCAGAACGTAACTATTAATGACCACAACTTTGAAGTAGTAAAAGAGTTTAAATATCTGGGAGCAGTAATCACAGATGACAATCACATAGAAAAAGAGGTCTCAGCAAGAATAGCTGCGGGAAATAGAGCATTATACTCCCTATCATCATTATTAAGATCTAAGCTGCTGAAAAGACAATCTAAATTAAGACTGTACATGTCAATTATTCGCCCAGTTGTTACATATGGGAGTGAAACATGGACGCTACATCAGCGAGAAATAAATAAATTGCTGATATTTGAAAGGAAAGTCCTCAGAATGATATTTGGTCCTCAAAGAGATGAATTGACAGGAGAGTGGAGAAGGCGCCGCAATGCTGAATTGGTGACTCTATATGGTACTGAAAACATCGTCAGACATATAGAAGCTAATCGGATAAGATGGGCAGGTCATGTAGTAAGATCAGAGGAAGACAGTGTTCTTCGAGAGACCAGACGGTAGAAGATCAGTGGGCCGTCCCAGAAAAAGATGGAAGGATGATGTTGAAACCGATCTATCTAGGATTGGGGTACAACAATGGCAAATCGAAGCGCAAGATCGCAGACGATGGAGGGCCATAGTGGATGCGGCGAAGACTCACCCCGAGTTGTAAAGCCAGTCAAGAAGAAGAAGATATATATATATATATATATATATATATATATATATATATATATATATATATATATATATATATATATATATATATATATATATATATATGTATATATAAAACAGATGAAACAGAGAATGTGGAAAAATCCCCTTACGAACAATTCATACATCCACCATTTCGGGCTGGGAAAAATTTTTCGAATAGAATCAAAGATCCAAACACCAGTTCTTCGAAATGTGTTTCGCCCTCTTCAACCTCTCTGGGCTCATCGGTAAAGATGGGAGGTTGAATATCTTTAGACATATTCCAATCAAAAAACAACATTCGAAACCTAGACATAGAAGGTGCGTAAATCTACGGCAAATCCGACAATGACAGTCTCAAGTTTTAATTCCCATATTACTTAAAGTAAGTAAAATATATGTTTAAAAACATAAGATGTAGATCTTTGAAACACACTCAGTGATCAAAAGATCCAAGGCTAATGGTTTAACGACCACTCGTACGAAATCAAACAGATGAAACAGAGAATGTGGAAAAATCCCCTTACGAACAATTCACACATCCACCATTTCGGGCTGGGAAAAATTTTTCGAATAGAATCAAAGATCCAAACACCAGTTCTTCGAAATGTGTTTCGCCCTCTTCAACCTCTCTGGGCTCATCGGTAAAGATGGGAGGTTGAATATCTTTAGACACATTCCAATCAAAAAACAACATTCGAAACCTAGACATAGAAGGTGCGTAAATCTACGGCAAATCCGACAATGACAGTCTCAAGTTTTAATTCCCTAATTACTTAAAGTAAGTAAAATATATGTTTAAAAACATAAGATGTAGATCTTTGAAACACACTCAGTGATCAAAAGATCCAAATTGGATTGTTGTTTTTTGATTGGAATGTGTCTAAAGATATTCAACCTCCCATCTTTACCGATGAGCCCAGAGAGGTTGAAGAGGGCGAAACACATTTCGAAGAACTGGTGTTTGGATCTTTGATTCTATTCGAAAAATTTTTCCCAGCCCGAAATGGTGGATGTGTGAATTGTTCGTAAGGGGATTTTTCCACATTCTCTGTTTCATCTGTTTCATTTCGTACGAGTGGTCGTTAAACCATTAGCCTTGGATCTTTTGATCACTGAGTGTGTTTCAAAGATCTACATTATATATATATATATATATATATATATATATATATATATATATATATATATAATAAAGTATTTGATTTATTATCGACCGTATATTATTTAAATAAAATTTTGGTATTTGTTCAATCTCAAATTAGTCCCTTAATTTGTAATCTCACATTTTTTCTTAACTTCCTAAACTTTTATAGTTTCACCATGTATAATTGAAACATTGGGAAACATCGAGTAATATTTTAATAATTAGAGTCCATTAAACCTGCAAACTTAGTAAATTGCCAAATAATATATTTTCCAATTGAACTTTATAAGTTTTGCAATAGCTTCCGTTAAACTATAGTTGCAATCTTTCAACACGCAAGGTCCGTAGTTCGGTTGTCATGCAACTTATTGATGAATTGCATATTTTGACGAGATTATAAATTAACCAAAGGGAATATTTTGGGTTGCAGTCTAATTGAAATAGTTACCTCGTTAACAAGTGCGTAAGTCGTTATTAGAAGTTACGCCGAGTGTAATTATTATCAGTAGCTGTCATTAAAGGCAGTCTATCATAGAAAGTTACCTGAACATCATCTATAGTGTAATTACATAGCTGTCAATAAAACCATATTTTTACTCCACACTCAAACATTTATTTACCATCGTCGATCGAGAAGAAGCGGAAAAAGGGGCATCACAAAGCAATTCGATCCTGAGATCTACGTCGAATTGTCCATATTTTTCGGGTTCTGTCGGTCAGGAATTAAAACAATTCTATCTTTTTGTCACTTACTATTTCGTCAACTGATTGTTGACATCATCAGAAGTGCACTACAAATTTACAAGAAACAAAGGTATAAGCAACATAAGAAAAAATTATATAAAACACTACTTACAATGTGGAATTGTTGTCAAATAAACAAACAAACATTGGTCACACACTCGTACAATTAGACTAACATTTTTAAAATGAAACAAATTAAATATAGGTAAAATGATAAAAAACGATAAAAAATATACATTAATGACTAGTTTATGTGTATAGATAAAATAAGTATAATTGGTAAATGTTGTATCAATAATTTTAATTAAATAGATTGCAGAATATGGCAGTATATATTGCTGAGTTGGTTGGTGTCAGCCTTATAATTAATTACATTTTTTGTTTTTGTGATGTAACACATTTCGAGAAATAGCCTGTTTTTATAGTGTTGTACTGTTTGTAGTATTTCAACATTGGTATAGTCAAACTGATGACCTGTGTTGATGCAGTGATCGACTACAGCGCATGTATGTTTATATTTCTGGCAGTCACTTTTGTGTTGAGTAATACGTTGTTTCAGCCATTGGCTTGTTTGTCCAATATAGCAACCGTCGCAGCCTAAACACGGTAGTTTATAGATCGTGTTGGTTGTGTACATAGTTGGTGTATGATCTTTTACACGAGAGAATAAACTTTTGTTATTAATACAGCTGTACTTACCAATTCTGATGTTAGAATGTGGTTTAAAAAGAGCCGTAATTTTGTTCGTGAGGTTTTCAATAAAGGGTAATCTTCTGTATTTAAAATCCTGTGGAGCATCTCTATCCAATTGTCCATCATAATATTCCGAGTTGTAAATTAGTTGTTTTAGTATAGACCTCGGGTAACCGTTGTTGATAAATATGTCTTGCGTTTATTGGTACTTAGGAACTGGTCATCACATATATGTAGTATTCTATTTTTCATAGCAATAACTGTACTATATTTCTGGTTTTTGGGGTGGTTGGATGAAAAATTTAAAAATCTTCCTGATGCAGTAGGTTTTTGATACCAATCTAGGATGACGTGATTGTCTTCCGTACGAATTACTTTTGTGTCCAAGAAGGGTACGCTGTTATTAGTTTCTCTTTCAACAGTGAATTGTATCTTACTATTGAAAGAATTGAAAGTGTTTAAGATGGTGTCGACCTGATTAATTAGGGATTCCAATGAACTGTCAGTGGTGGCCGGTGGATGGCTAAACTGACATGGCCATAGACATAGTTAAGGGGGGTGGTCATGGCGTATCTAATGTTTACCTTGAATATTGACAAATTTGTAAAGAATATCCTGTTTGGTTTTGTTTTTTTTGTTAATTGTGTAGCGAAATTTTTGAAATTGTGATAGCAAATTAAATATGAAGTGGTTTAAACATTGGATACGCCTATGGATGACAGTTTCGCCATCCAGCAGCCATATTATATCACGTGATTTGGAATGCCTAATTGGTACGGAACAGATGATGACATCGACATATTTATATTGGAAAGGCAGTGTGAATGGAAGGTTGATTATCGTGTTTCCTATTAAATAATCTAAAACAATAAGTGCCAGTATATTGCTTATCGGACTACCCATAGGAGTTCCAAAGGTTTGACGATAAAATGTGTTATTGAATGAAAAGTAAGTATTTTTAAAAATGAATTTTAACAACGTCAAAAAATTGTCTCTAGTTAGAATTGTGTATGATGATATTAGTTCCCATTTTAGATCTATAATTGAATATACTAAGTCTTCTGGAATATTAGTAAATAGAGAAATTGCATCCAAAGAAATTAATACATGATTATCAGGCAATTTTGTACCTCTGATCCTATTTACAAATGTGAACTTCTGATGAAGTCAACAATCAGTTGACGAAATATTAAGTGACAAAAAAATAGAATTGTTTTAATTCCTGACCGACAGAACCCGAAAAATACCAAAATTTTATTTATATATATATATATATATTGTTATATTTCTATTTGATATAAAAATTAAAATTTGATAATTATAAACAAAATTCACTTTAATATAAAATATTTTCAATTTTCTCAACCACGGGCATATAAATTTAAAACAACCTGTATACAACAAATTGTTATATGTAATTTTAAGAAGTGATTAGAATAAGCGTACGAAACTCGGAACAATGTGCTTAGAATAAACAAAGTGAATGACGCGTACCATTATCGTTTCTTCGCGGAAGGTCGATCATTAGCCTATGCTAAATAAAACTCAGTGAAATAGATGATAGTTCATTATCGTTTTTCGCGGAAGGTTTCGATCATTAGCCTATGCTGAATAAGACTCATTTGAAAGAGAGAATAGGTCATTAAAATGTGTAAATAATAGAAAGTAAGTTAGAATGGGAATTAAATATTTTCTTTTGAAATCCATTAAGCATATTTAGAAAGATTAAAAATTGGTTTTGGGGAATACTGCGAATGAGAGTTGGTGGTGGAAGAATGATTTGTGAATTTGGAAGGGATATTTAGAAAGTAGGGGAATGAATGACAAAGTGAGAGCAGAATGTTTTGAGCTGTCGAGAAGTGAAGTCGAGTAGTAGACAGTAGTGTACGGAGAGTGAGAAAGCCGGTGTAGTTCCGTGAGTGTGGAGTATCTATCGTGGAACGAGAAGTAGGCCAGGTCGAGAGTAAAAGAACCTCCTTGAGCCAAGAGTGTCCCGGTAGCTGATAGCAGTTTCGAGAAAGGTAGAACACAGCATCACGACAGACGCAGGAACGAGAGCTATTCGAGCTAGTTTTTCAAAGGAGAACATTACTGGAAGCCAGGACGAGGTTTGATCGCAGCCAAGGATAGCAGGAAACGGGTCTTGTGTGAGGACATTTTCAGTTCACCAGGAAAAGGTCAGTCTCATTTGTTTGGACATGAATGTATGGGTTTTTTCGTATTAAATTCCACATAAAAAATTGAATAACATAATCAATAATATCAGAAAAGCTTCATCAAACTTAAATAGGGTTGTTCCTAATAACTCCTAATAGTTAAATGTTAATAAAAACTTTCAATTGAAAACCAAAAGGAAATAAGATTCCCATTTGTAAATGTTATGTTTAAGAATAATAAGAAATAGCAAATATTAAGCATTGATTGCCTTTTAAATAAAATAAAAAATATTTTGATTATAATTGTAACCCATATGTGTATTTTTTTTTACTCTTTTCTTTTCTATCCCGATTAGGAACCATTAAGAAATATTCAGAAGCCACGAAAGTAAGTAATTAATTTATAATTCGCCCTGAGATTGAAAACATATTGATATGTGATCTGGTTAATTAATTAGATTAGTATTAATACATTGATTAAATTAAGTGACATATAAGAATATTATCTCATATCAATAATCAAGATCACATCAACTGTCGTCCAACGTGGAAAGCATTGTAAAGTATTTCTAGTGGCAAATTTGAAGGATAGAAAGAGTAAAGCCGGTATTTGAAAATTTATATGCCTGTGGTAAAAAGTGAGATACTTACATTTGATAACATAAAATTTTAGATCTCTTTAGGTACAAATTTTACATAACTGATTTAATAATTTATTTTTACGATATTTACATTTGATATATTTATTGACAATTTATAATATTTGGGTAAAAAAAAAGTCGTCTTGGTAACATACTAGTAAAATTTCATATTTGGCGGGGATAATACTTCTTGAAAACAAATGTCTGTGACAAGAAGCCAAAGCAAGGACAACAAAAAACAAAAAGAACATTCAGACCAAGAAGATATTTTAGACACGACAATCATAGCATCAGAACAGCAAGAATTATCAGGAATAGATAAACTATTACAACTGATGCAACTCCAGTCACAAAAGCTGGATGACAATCAAAGAGAAACAAAACAAGCAATGGATGAAGCAAAAAGGACAATGGATAAAAATCAGGAGGAAACAAAACAAAAAATGGATGAAACATCAAAGAAAATGGATAAAGTGGATCAAAAAATGGATGAAACACAACAAAAAATGGATGAAACACAACAAAAACTGGATGACAATCAAAGAGAAACAAAACAAGCAATAGATGAAACAAAAAGAATAATGCAAGAAAATCAGAAGGAAACAAAACAAGCAATAGAAGAGAACAACAATAAAATGGAGGAACGCATAGGAAAGTATGAAAAGGAAGTAAAAGGATGTTTGACAACAATGAAAAACGAGATGAAAGAACAAGAAATGAAAATTCAAAATAAAATAAAGGAGATAACGAATTGCCAGAAAAAAGAAATGGAAAGTTTGGAAAACAAGTTGCAAAACGCTATTCAAGCAGACATAGAAGAAGTGGAAAGAAAGATTGCGGAAATCAATACTCAACAAAATGTCGGAGAAAGAAGAGAAATGGTTATACATAGCACAGATGACGTGAAGATAAGGTTTGGCGGGGACGTAAGAAGATTACACCCAGTGCCGTTCATAAATAGCCTGAAAAAGAAAATACAGCACATCGGAAATTTCGAAACAGCAAAAGAAACTATCAGAAACCATCTCAAATATGAAGCAAGCCTATGGTTCGATAGTAAAGAAGAAGAATTCGGCAATTGGCAACAATTTGAACAAAAATTTTTGAATTATTTCTGGGGAAAAGTCCAACAATTGGAAATTAACAAGGAATTGCAAAATGGGAAATACAATGATAGGATGGGTGTATCAGAAAGGACATATGCTTTGCAAATTTACAATAATGCAAAACATTTACAATATAATTACTCATCGGAACAATTAGTCGAACTGATTGCAAGACATTTCGAGGAAACGCTGGAAGACCATATCACAGTTATGTAAGCAGGTTTTTTATGAAGCGTCCAACACATACTCAAATAAAATGAAGGATGAAGAAACGACCGTTAACCCTCCATCAAATTTTCAAAATAACCTAATTCAACAAGGCACGGTAAGCATGTTTCATGTCAATTTACAGTGTATATCAAATAAAGTCGATATGATCAATGCTTTTCTTGCGGATAAAAAGTTCTATGACGTCATATGTTTTTCAGAGCACTGGCAAACTGAAGAAAATCTAAAATTAATTAACATCTCCGGCTTTTCACTAGCTAACTTTTTCTGTAGGGTTGAAAAGAAGCAAGGTGGCGTTGCAATTTATGTAAAAGAAAATCTTATGTATTCTTCTCTTAATCTAAATGAATTTAACGTAGAGCAAACTTCAGAGTTTTGTGCAATTTATATACCTTCAATGAGAACCAATGTTTTAACTGTATACAGATCAGGTAATGGTGACTGTGACTTGTTCTTGGTGAATTTTGAGAATGTTATAGCATTCTTACTTAACAAAGCAGACAAACTGATTATACTTGGGGATTTTAATATAAATTTTAAAATTAAATCTGACTCTTCTTATGATATTCAAAATCTGTTAATGTCTTTTGGTCTAGAAATAACGATAAACGATTATACTAGAATCACATCTCAATCCAGTAGTTGCATCGATAACATTATGACTAACTTTTCTGAAAATATCTACAGGGTGGGCGTATTTGAACCTTGTTTCTCTGACCATCGAGCACAATTTATATCTATTGATTCTGATCTTAAAGTTGTTGACACTAATCAATCACTTCAACGGTCTATTACTTCTTCTGGTTTGCAGAAGCTTAAATATGCACTAGCTAGTACAAAGATGGACTTTTTCTATGACACCAATAACGATCCCGATGTCTTGATGTTCTTTTTAACTGAAACTTATAACAACTTAATATTAAAGTTTTTTCCATTAAAAAAAGTACGACAAACTGCTAAAATAACACCCGTGCAATGGTTTAATGACGAATTAAGGTCTTACAGATCTAATCTTTCTCTCATTAAACACATTGCAGATGTCACTAAGGATCCCGATATTTTCAAACTATATAAACAACAAAAATATGAATATAATCGGCAGTTACAAAATGCTAAAAAGTCGGCTTACTCTGGTTTTATTACTAACTCCAATAATAAACCTAGAGACTGCTGGAAAATATTAAACTTCGAAAGAGGCAATACAAGATCCAGTTCGGTACAACCAGATCTATCTCCAGACGAAATAAATCAATTTTTTATTACAATCGCAGAGAATATAATTACATCCCTTCCCACTATTAATAACGATATCCTCTTCAGTTACAGAAACTATCCTTCCCCGAGTAAGTCCTTTTGTTTCCGACCCGTTGTGGAAGATGAGATCTCTCAAATAATTAAATCTCTTAATAATTCCAATTGTAAGGACGTGCACGAAATTAATAGCAAAATTTTAAAAGAAACTTACCAAATAGTTTTAACACCTTTCACTCATCTTATTAACTTAATTTTATCAACTGGAGTATTTCCAGAAGCACTAAAGTACTCAAAGGTACTACCTATCTATAAAAAAGGTGATTCCTCGAAAGCTGACAATTACAGACCCATAAGCATTGTTTCTACATTCGGGAAAGTGATTGAAAAGGTGATCAAACAACAATTATATTCTTATTTTGAGTCTAAAAGTTATTTTAGCAACTCGCAATACGGATTCAGAAGTGCTCGTTCTACTACAAACGCGGTATATAATATTGTGAGCGAGGTGATTGAGGGGCTTGAACGTGGCAATCGCATAGCAATTTCTCTCTGCGATTTGTCGAAGGCTTTTGACTGCGTTTCACATGACATTTTGCTCCACAAATTAAACTATTATGGAGTCAGAGGTATCCCTCTTAAGCTTATCTCTTCGTACCTATGTGGTAGACACCAGGCTGTAGTGTCTAAAGGTTATCTCTCCGATTTTCGACCCGTAAAACATGGAGTCCCACAAGGTTCGGTCTTGGGACCTCTTTTATTCATTATATATGTCAACGATTTGCCTCATTTCATATCTCCGTACAAATCAGTACAATTTGCGGATGATACGACATACATAATATCAGGTAATAAAAATGAGGATTTAAAAATGGCTTACGAGGAAGTCTCTGATAAATCTAGCACATGGTTTGCTGCGAACAAACTAAAACTCAATACTGAAAAAACGCAGGACTTGATTATATCTGCAAGTGGTTTACATGGCGATCCAGATGACAAAGACACTGCTAAACTATTAGGAATAACCATAGACAATCGATTGAACTGGTCGGCTCATATTTCACAAGTAAAGGCGAAGCTGTCCAGTTCATTGTTTCTTATTCGTCAACTAGCAAGGGTTGTCAACTTTGAGACATTGAAGGTGACATATTTTTCTTTATTTCACTCACACCTAAGCTATGGATTAATCTTATGGGGCAATTCAACAAATGCTCTTCAAATTTTCAGGATGCAAAAGAAAGCTATCCGGATTTTAGCAGGGGTTAGTTATCTGGAACATTGCCGACCTCTCTTCATCAAATTAAAAATTATGCCGCTACCTACTCTGTTGATATATCAAGTTCTGACTGAAATTCACAGAAAAAGGTCCCATTTAACAAAGCAGTCTGATGTTCACGTTCACAATACGCGATACTCTCACTATTTACGAACAAATCGCTCTAGATTGCGTCTTTCAGATAAAAATTGTCTTAATTATAACTACTACAATATTTTACCAAAAGATATTAAACAGCTAAGCTGTAACAGTTTCAAAAAAGTAATAAAAAGGTATCTGTTGAAACATTGCTTTTATTGCTCGGAAGAATATATGACTAATTGCAGAACATCTACTGAAATGCTTACCGTGACACAAAATATTTTTTGTTAATCTATATTCTTGTCTGTGATACATATTTATAAGTTGTGTTTTATATTTCTGTTTTATATACCTTGTGATTTTATATACCTTGTAATTTTTATATTCCTTATTTTGACTTTGTAATTTTGACTTGCTACAAACAATTTTTTTTTGTAAAGTAGTTAAATAAATCTATCTATCTATCTATCTATCACATTGCAAAATTACAAAGACACAGATAGTTTATGCCAATTCCTACAAATAAGAGAATCACGTCTAAGAGAAAGAAAATCAAGAAGGTCGCGAGAAGATTACAGGCCCCGAGAAACACAAGATTACAGAGATAGAAATCAAAATAGGAGGGACTATACAAGACGAGATTTTAATCCCAGAAGGGAAAACGAAAATAGAGACAACGGAAGAGGAAATTATGAACAAAGAAATAGGCAATGGAATGAGGACAGAAATCGAGAATACCAGAATAGAAACACCACACGCTCAAATCAAGAAAACAGAAATAATGGTAGACAAAATGAACAGGGATATCGAGAAAACCGAAACAGATCCGACAGACCAAGAGAAAATAGAAGAGAAGTAAATAATACCCAGACAGATGAATATGACGGAGAGAGACATTATGACGAAAATATAAACAACGATGAGCAACCGGCGTCTTTTCACGACGGCGCTCACTAAAAACCAAAAATCAAACAGGAATCTTTTGTCACCCCAAGGAGTTTATTAAATTGGCAGGAAACAACGAAAAGAAAAATGGAATTAATTTAAAATTTGTGGATGGATTTATCAACGAGAAACCAATTAAAATTATGATAGACACTGGATCTGAAATAACATTGGTCAACAGAAAACTAATAGAAGAAGTTAACTTAACAAATTTAATTTATAAAATACCTAGGGTAAATTTAGTGGGCGCAAACAAACGGACATTGGCAACTATAAATGAAGGCATACGAGTAATGGTACGACTGGGCAAGAATATGTATGCACTACAATGTGTAATAATGCCAAACATGTCACATGACATGATAGTAGGAGTGGACGAATTGGCAGAAAAACATGTAGTGATAGATTTTAAAAATAATACGATGAAACTAACAGAAGAAAAAGAAAAAGAACAGGACAAGGAACATGAGAAACAAAATACGGACGAATCAGGTAAAGAAAAAACAGTGGAAATGAATTTGGCAGCGAAGCAAGGACAAAGAAGAAAAAGGAGAAAAGGTCAGAAAAAGATAAAAGAAAATGAAACCTGTGGCTCCTCAAAAGAAGAGTTGAGCCCAGAAGAAGAAAATTTGAGAGTATCAGAAACAAAGGAAACCTGGGATTCCTCAAAAGAAGAGACGGGCTCAGGAGAAGAAGAAATAAAGCTAAAAAATGAAAGTGAAAAGAATATGATTGAAACTGGTATTTGAAGAGGAGGTATATGCAAACGAGGATGCAGAATGCACGGTAAACATGTGTGAAGAATCTGAGAAAAAAGACAGAAAATTGATATGTGGAGAAGGGAAAGAAAAAGAATTGCGGTTGATGTTAAGAAACTACGAAAATTTGATCAATGAGGAAAACAGAGTGGCAAAAAAGTACGAACATTCATTTGAGGTGAAAAACTTGGGAAATTTTCGATCAAAGACTTACCCGATTCCATACAAGTATCGACAAGAGGTGAAAGAAGAAATAAATAAAATGTTGGAAGATCAAATCATCGAAAGATGTGATTCACCGTATGTTAACCCGATTGTGATAGTAAAGAAAAGCAGTGGAGAATTGAGATTATGTTTAGATGCCAGGAATATCAACCAGCACACTGTATCACAATATGAATCACCTCTAAACATCGAGGCCATTTTTGGAAGAATCACCGGGTCACACATATTTTCGAAAATTGACTTAAAACACAGTTTTTGGTTGATACCGTTAGCTGAAAAGTGTAGAAACTACACCGCTTTTTCTATTGATGGTATTGTCTACCGGTTTAAGGTAGTGCCGTTTGGATTGCAGAGTGCTTGTGCTGCACTCGTCCGAGCTCTACATACCATTTTGAATCGCCACGAAGATTTCATAGTTCATTATATCGATGATTTATTAATTTTTTCACAAGATACTCAGAGTCATCTGAAACACATAGAAATAATTCTGCAAGAATTGGACACAGCGGGATTGAAATTAAACATTGAAAAATGTCAATTTTTTCAAAAAGAAGTCATTTATTTGGGTTTTCAATTGGACACCAAAACAGTAAGATTATCCGAAGACAGAGTCAAGCTCATAGATGAATACCCAAGACCAACGAATTTGAAAACATTGAGAGGTTTTCTTGGCACGATTAATTATTTTAAAAAACTGATTCCCGATTTGAGCCAAAAGGAAATCCCTCTGATAAAGTTGCTTAAAAAAGGAATAAAATGGAATTGGAAAGAAGAACAGGAGGAAGCTTTCGAAACATTAAAACGAGAATTCGCAAAAGGAACGAAAATATACCACCCCATTTACAATTTACCTTTTATACTCCGAACTGATGCGTCCATACAAAAATTTGCAGGAGTTCTGTCTCAAATACAAAACGACCAAGAAGTGCCGATATGTTTTATATCGCGAGTGACTAAAACACATGAGAGAAAATATAGTGTTACAGAATTGGAGTTTGCCAGTGTACTATATTGCGTAAACAAATTGAGGTTTTACTTATTGGGAGCAAAATTCACAATCGAAACAGACCATGCAGCTTTAGTACATATCATGAAGAATAGATTAGTAAATAATAGAATACATAGAGGCATTCTATTATTACAGGAGTATGATTTTGAGTTCCGATATATAAAAGGAAAAGACAACATAATAGCCGACGCTCTAACACGAGATGAGGACACGGGAAAAAAGGAAACAATTACTCTACAGGTGGGACTAAATAGATTAATACAAGAAGAAGGGATATATTCGTTAAATGAGATAAGGACAAACCAAGAAGACCTAGAGGAAAGAGAGAAAAGAAGAGCGGAAGTAGAAAATGACATATATTTTAAGAGAATAGACGGAAAGGAACTATATTTAGTGACACAGACATTGGCCGAAAAGATAATAAAGAAATTACATGAGGACAATGGGCATATCGGTAGCAGAAAAGTTTGGCTCGTTTTTAGGGAAAATTACATCAGCCGACAGGATTACCGCATTGCAAAGGAAATTACCCAGAAGTGCGATGTATGTCAAAAATATAAGAGTCGGAATTTCAAAAACGAAAATGTTGCCAAAAATATTGAAGCCCGAAACAAACTAGACATTGTAGCAATAGATATGTTAAGCGATCTAATTATGACCACTAAAAGGAACAAACATATTCTGGTAATGGTGGATGTGTTTTCAAAATACGTAAAATTATATAGTTGCCGCACCACAAAGGGGGAGGAAATATTAAGAAAAATCGACAATTTTATAGCCATAGTAGGAACACCAAAAAAGATCCTACTGGACAATGCAACGTATTTCCGAAATGATCGTTTCAAAGGACAACTTCGAGAACGAGGAATAGAGACAAATTTTGTCAGCATCAGGCATCCACAGAGTAATCCTTCGGAACGATTCATACAGGAAGTGACGAAATTTCTTCGCATTGCAACAGATGGTCAACATCGCCACTGGGACAGGAAAATGGCGGAAATAGAAAGGTATCTAAATACAATTCCGAGCACAGTAACAAAGGAGACCCCAGAATACATCATGAAGGGTGTAATGCCGATAAGGCCATGGGAAGACCAAGAGCCAAAAGAATATCAACAGGTGATTGAAACCGTACAGAGAAGATTACGGCGAAGCAACGAAAAATATATCCAAAGACAGGAACAAAATAGAAAAAGAAGACCAGTGACTTTCCAAAAGGGTGAAAAAGTACTCGTGAGGGCATTACGAGTATCAAATCTTCCTGGCGGCATTTGCGCAAAGTTGATGCCTGTTTTCGAAGGCCCGTACATCGTGAATAATGAAAATGGGATAAATAGTTATGAGTTGAGGCACAGGAACTCGGAAAAGATCCGAGGAATTTATAATATTCACGATGTATACAAATATCACGAATAAAAGACAGAATTACATGAAGTAGATAGTAAGTTAGGGTATAAGACATAGATTAAAGTAAGAAAATATACAGGGAGTTGGTTTTGCCTCGAGAAAATTTATTTAAAAATGCAGATAAATTTTATCGAATACAAGGCGGGGATTTGTTATATTTCTATTTGATATAAAAATTAAAATTTGATAATTATAAACAAAATTCACTTTAATATAAAATATTTTCAATTTTCTCAACCACGGGCATATAAATTTAAAACAACCTGTATACAACAAATTGTTATATGTAATTTTAAGAAGTGATTAGAATAAGCGTACGAAACTCGGAACAATGTGCTTAGAATAAACAAAGTGAATGACGCGTACCATTATCGTTTCTTCGCGGAAGGTCGATCATTAGCCTATGCTAAATAAAACTCAGTGAAATAGATGATAGTTCATTATCGTTTTTCGCGGAAGGTTTCGATCATTAGCCTATGCTGAATAAGACTCATTTGAAAGAGAGAATAGGTCATTAAAATTTGTAAATAATAGAAAGTAAGTTAGAATGGGAATTAAATATTTTCTTTTGAAATCCATTAAGCATATTTAGAAAGATTAAAAATTGGTTTTGGGGAATACTGCGAATGAGAGTTGGTGGTGGAAGAATGATTTGTGAATTTGGAAGGGATATTTAGAAAGTAGGGGAATGAATGACAAAGTGAGAGCAGAATGTTTTGAGCTGTCGAGAAGTGAAGTCGAGTAGTAGACAGTAGTGTACGGAGAGTGAGAAAGCCGGTGTAGTTCCGTGAGTGTGGAGTATCTATCGTGGAACGAGAAGTAGGCCAGGTCGAGAGTAAAAGAACCTCCTTGAGCCAAGAGTGTCCCGGTAGCTGATAGCAGTTTCGAGAAAGGTAGAACACAGCATCACGACAGACGCAGGAACGAGAGCTATTCGAGCTAGTTTTTCAAAGGAGAACATTACTGGAAGCCAGGACGAGGTTTGATCGCAGCCAAGGATAGCAGGAAACGGGTCTTGTGTGAGGACATTTTCAGTTCACCAGGAAAAGGTCAGTCTCATTTGTTTGGACATGAATGTATGGGTTTTTTCGTATTAAATTCCACATAAAAAATTGAATAACATAATCAATAATATCAGAAAAGCTTCATCAAACTTAAATAGGGTTGTTCCTAATAACTCCTAATAGTTAAATGTTAATAAAAACTTTCAATTGAAAACCAAAAGGAAATAAGATTCCCATTTGTAAATGTTATGTTTAAGAATAATAAGAAACAGCAAATATTAAGCATTGATTGCCTTTTAAATAAAATAAAAAATATTTTGATTATAATTGTAACCCATATGTGTATTTTTTTTTACTCTTTTCTTTTCTATCCCGATTAGGAACCATTAAGAAATATTCAGAAGCCACGAAAGTAAGTAATTAATTTATAATTCGCCCTGAGATTGAAAACATATTGATATGTGATCTGGTTAATTAATTAGATTAGTATTAATACATTGATTAAATTAAGTGACATATAAGAATATTATCTCATATCAATAATCAAGATCACATCAATATATATGTTACACTTGAAGTTTCCGCGGGAGCTATATGTGCTTTCTGTTGTTTTCCGGGTTTGACTCCGCGTTGAAATTCCAGCAGCAGCGAGAAGCGAAACTACCTGACTTGACAATGGCAAGTGAGATCTTGCCGAAACGTCGTCAAAATAATGGTTTTTCTCAAAACCAAAATTATTCAACGCCGAGTCAAACCCGGAAAACAACAGAAAGCATATATATATATATATATATATATATATATATATATATATATATATATATATATATATATATATATATATATACAGTGCTAGTCAAAAGTCCGTACCTCCCTCTTATCTTTTGAACGGGTATACCTATAATAGTGAAATTTGGAGGGAGGAAATAAACGGACGTAAGCTTCTTAACTAGTAATGACAGGTGACGTAATAGTGACAGATGACGTTACAGAGCCACTGTGACCGATAATTTTAAATGGGACCTTATGGAAAGTGATGCCTCGTTTGAAAGGTATTCAAAATACCTATTCAATCATACTAATTTTTTTGAGTTGATTTTAATTTTGGTGAATAAATTAAATAAATATAATATTGTAGTTTCGCATTTAATTGATAAAAATTCAAATGTCCGCCTATGGTTTTTTTGTCAAAAAAGTTGACGTTTTTCAATTCTCTAATAGTTTTTGCGTCAACGTCAACCTTTTTGACAAGTAATCATAGGCGGAAATTTGGATTTTTATTAATTAAATGCGAAACTTCAATAATATATTTATTTCATTTATTCATCAAAATTAACTTAAATTCAAACAAAATTAGTATGACTGAATAGGTATTTTCAATACCTTTCAAACGAGGTATCACTTGCCATAAGGTCCCATTTAAAATTATCGGTCACAGTGGCTCTGTAACGTCATCTGTCACTATTACATCACCTGTCATGACTAGTTAAGAAGCTTACGTCCGTTTTTTTCGTCCCTCCAAATTTCACTATTATAGTTATAACCGTTCAAAAGATACAAGGGGGGGTACGGACTTTTGACTAGCACTGTATATATATTCTATAACACTAAAAAACAGTGTTGAAATTATCGGGAATTGCGGTCTGTGGTTTAGATTGAAACTACATTTAATTCTGTTGAATTCGATATTTCGATGAGTATTTATTAATTTTTCATCTTCATCAGGAACAAACTACAAAATTAACTAACAGTTAGGTACAAACATAATAATACAATGATATAACTTACGAATTGTTGTAGGTATGTTATATAAAGCAATTTAACTTAAAGCTATGCATGTCGTTTCACGAGAGCGTCGAGGGCGGCACTGAGTCAGGTATCTTTTATCACATCTGTTAAGGGTCAAAAGTTCCAATATCGAGCCATCTGTTTAATATTCTGCTATTTTTAGAATTTTAAAACATTGCAGTAAATTTCGATTAATCTACTTGTGTCTGATTTGTAATTAATTGAACGTTTATTACTGTTTATGTGGTACATCTCGAGAAACAATCTTTTCTTATAATTGTTTTCTGAATCTAAGATCTTGATATCTGACAAATTAAATTGGTGTCCTGTTGTTATGGAATGGTGTGCTGCTGCACAAGTATTTTTGTGTGTTTTACAATCACTTTTGTGATGCGTTATTCTTTATTTCAACCATTGCGATGTTTGTCCTATATACTGCCCATCACATTCGAGACAAGAAAGTTGATAGATGATATGACTCTGATTTAGAAGCGGTGTCTGGTCTTTAAGCTTCGAGAATAAGCTATAGTTGGATATGCTATTGTATTTCGCTATTTTGATTTTGGGAATTCCGTTCAGCAGCTTCATTATATTGTTGGTTAAGCCATTTATGAAGGGCAACTTTTTGTAAATCACGGGATCTGATGGTCTGTTGTCACGTTGCCCGTCGTATGAGTCTGAGTTATATATCAGTTGCTTAAGAATTTTACTTGGATAGCCGTTGTTCAAGAATATGTTATAGAGTGTTTTTAAATTCTTTTTTGTGAACAGGTCATTGCTGATGTGTAAAATTCTGTTTTTCATTGCCACAACAGTGTTGTGTTTTTGGCTTTTCGAGTGCTGAGAGAAATAATTTATATATCTTCCAGAGTCAGTTGGTTTCTGATACCAATCCAAAATTATCTTGTTCTCTGTGGTTCTTATCACCTTAGTGTCTAAAATGGGCACACTTTGTTCTTTCTCCTCCTCAACGGTAAATTGTAGGTGTTTGTGAAATCCATTGAAAAGGTCCAGGTAGTTTGAATAGAGTCCTCGGGGATCGCACTTATCACATCATCCACATATTTGTATATGAACGGTAACTTGAACGGTAGTCGTGGAATTACTATATTAAATAGATGATCTAAAACTATGGTGGCTAGAATGGGGCTGATAGGAGAGCCCATGGGAGTGCCAAAGATTTGTGAGTAAAAAGTTTCACCGAAAGAAAAGTAAACATTAGAAAAAATAAAATCGATTAGTTTGAAGAAGTTATTCTTACTTAGTGTGGTGTTAGGTTCTATTAAGTGCCAATTTTTCTCTAAATAAGATTTCACTTGCCATTGTCAAGTCAGGTAGTTCCGCTTCTCGCTGCTGCTTGAAGTAAACTGAATTCTTACTCACGATACCGTCATTTATGTAGTTGATCCTGATGGGGCTGCTTGTCTTGCGCGAACTCTGGCTCTTGTTATTGGTCCACTGTAGGTTGCAGTCGCCGGAGGGATGTTACGCGTAGATGTTGCGGCCTGATTTATTTTGGTCTTTTTCTTCAGTACCGTTTTCCATGTTGTAGGAAGCCGTTGCGCATCATCTCTTTGGTTTAAGCCGTTGGGATTTCTTTCAATTTCTATCGATTCTCTGATTTCCCGTTTTCTTTTTATTTCGATGTTAGCAAACATCTTTGTTTGGTTCAGGTTTATTGTATGTCCTGTGTTTGCGACATGTTGAGCCAGGGATGACGTGGTTATTCCCCTTTCGATAGCATTTCGGTGTTCTTCTCGTCTTACATGGATTCTTCGGTTGGTCTGTCCAATGTACGACTTTCCACAATCCCCACACGGAATCTCGTATACACCTTGACTTTCTAACGATATTTTGGTTTTTGGTGTTGGTAATGTAGTTGAGATCTTTCTGTCCGTATTAAATATCGTTTCTATGATGTGTTTTCTCAGCACTCTCCCTATTTTCTCTGACGTACCCTTTACATATGGTAGAATGGTTTTGCCGATCGGTTTATCGTCTTCTGTAGGGTCCTTAACTCTTCTTCCAGCATTTTGGGCTTTTTCGATCGTGTGTGTTGAGAAGCCGTTTTCTCTTAACGCTGTTTTCACATTATGCATTTCTTCATTTTTATGTTCTTGGTCTGTCACTCTTTCGGGTCTTGTGATCAAGGTTTTGATGACTGAATGTAATTGTGCATGATGGTGGTGTGAAGCAGCATTTAGATATCTATCGGTATGTGTCGGTTTCCGATACACTGTATGGCCTATGTGTCCGTCTTGTTTCTTTATTATTAACACATCTAAGAATGGTATTTGGTCGTTTTCTTCCAGTTCCATAGTAAACTGAATTTTATGGTGGATATTGTTGATGTGTTCTAAAAATGCTTTTAGTTTTTCTTCTCCGTGGGTCCAGATGATAAAAGTGTCATCCACGTATCTAAGCCAAAGTTTAGGTTTGTATTCAGCTGTTTCTATTGCCCGCTGTTCTATTTGCTTCATAAACAAGTTCGCTATTACTGGTGACAGTGGGGAACCCATCGGTGCTCCCTCAACTTGTTTATATCTTTGTTCCTTATAGATGAAATATGTGTTATTTAAACAGTGTTTGGTTAGGTTTAGAGTATCCGGTGATATTGGATACTTTTTGCTTATGATGTTCAGTGATTCATCTATAGGAACATTCGTGAAAAGTGAGACTACATCGAAGCTGACTAGCAAATGTCCCGGCTCAAGAGTCACACCTTTTATACGCTCGATGAAGTGGCTCGCGTTCTTGACGTAAGAATCCGCTTCCTCCGCGTATGGTTGCAGCTGTTGAGCCAGAAATTTTGCCAGTGGTTGTAAGGGAGATCCGATGGAGCTCACAATTGGTCGCAGTGGTAATCCTGCCTTGTGTACCTTGGGTAGGCCGTAAAATTTTGGGCATCTTGATGACTTCTCTCTAGGTATGAGATGAACCTGTTGTTCTTTCTTGTAATTTGAGGCTTTGATCTTGGCTTTTGTTATTTTCTCTAGATATGTTGTCGGGTCTGACGAGATGCTTTGATATGTTGTATCATTTAAGATGTCGTTTATTTTTGTTTCGTAGTCTTGAATATTCATCACTACCGTAGCGTTGCCTTTGTCATCTGGAAGCACGATGATTTCTTTGTTGTTCTTCAAATTATGTAAGGCTTCTTTCTTTCCCGTGTTAAATTTCTTTTTGGTGGTTAGCTGTTCTTAATATCGTTGATACGTCTTGGCGTATGATCTCGGCTGTTTCTGTTGGGAGATTGGTAATTGTAGTCTCTACCTCAGTAATGATATTTTCTACGGGAATGTGTGTAGGTGCAACAGCAAAATTGAAACCTTTTGCAAGAACACTATTCGTGGCTTCATCCAGTGTCAGATTTGAAAAGTTATATACTAATTTGTTTGTTTCTATTTGTGATTTTTCTTTCTTTTTTGGCCGCTGTTGTAGTAACAAATTTTCAAACTTTTTAATTTGTTCGGTCTTAGTGAGATCAGCATCTGTTTCTGCTCGAAAGTTTGTCAGTTGTTCAAAGAAATTCCATAGTGTTGGATGGATTGTGTTACTTAGTTTAAGATGCAGCTGTAATGATTCTGAATTCATTTTGTCGATGTCTCGTCTGGTATCATGGATCGCTTCTCTAATAAGCGCCAGGCTTGCCCTTCTTAAAATGTTTTTCGTTTTATAGTTGTTTTTGTGAAACGTGAGCTTCATACAAGTCGGTATAATGCTTTCGTCACGGCAGCGTTCTAAAAACGTAAGGTTGCATAACAACGTCCTTCGTTTCGATCGTAGTTTTTCGTATCTTCTGATGTCTGGTAGAATTTCCTCCCCGTAGAGGTTAATTATGTTACACTTGAAGTTTCCGCGGGAGCTATATGTGCTTTCTGTTGTTTTCCGGGTTTGACTCCGCGTTGAATTATTTTTGTTTTGAGAAAAACCATTATTTTGACGACGTTTCGGCAAGATTTCACTTGCCATTGTCAAGTCAGGTAGTTCCGCTTCTCGCTGCTGCTTGAAGTAAATTGAATTCTTACTCACGATACCGTCACTTATGTAGTTGATCCTGATGGGGCTGCTTGTCTTGCGCGAATTCTGGCTCTTGTTATTGGTCCACTGTAGGTTGCAGTCGCCGGAGGGATGTTACGCGTAGATGTTGCGGCCTGATTTATTTTGGTCTTTTTGGAAACAAATTTAGTATATAACTTTTCAAATCTGACACTGGATGAAGCCACGAATAGTGTTCTTGCAAAAGGTTTCAATTTTGCTGTTGCACCTACACACATTTCCGTAGAAAATATCATTACTTAGGTAGAGACTACAATTACCAATCTCCCAACAGAAACAGCCGAGATCATACGCCAAGACGTATCAAAGATATTAAGAACAGCTAAACCACCAAAAAGAAATTTAACACGGGAAGAGAAAGAAACCTTACATAATTTGAAGAACAGCAAAGAAATCATCGTGCTTCCAGCTGACAAAGGCAACGCTATGGTAGTGATGAATATTCAAGACTACGAAACAAAAATAAACGACATCTTAAATGATACAACATATCAAAGCATCTCGTCAGACCCGACAACATATCTAGAGAAAATAACAAAAGCCAAGATCAAAGCCTCAAATATCAAGAAAGAACAACAGGTCCATCTCATACCTAGAGAGAAGTCATCAAGATGCCCAAAATTTTACGGCCTACCCAAGGTACACAAGGCAGGATTACCACTGCGACCAATTGTGAGCTCCATCGCATCTCCCCTACAACCACTGACAAAATTTCTGGCTCAACAGCTGCAACCATACGCGGAGGAAGCGGATTCTTACGTCAAGAACGCGAGCCATTTCATCTAGCGTATAAAAGGTGTGACTCTTGAGCCGGGACATTTGCTAGTCAGCTTCGATGTAGTCTCACTTTTCACGAATGTTCCTATAGATGAATCACTGGACATCATAAGCAAAAAGTATCCAAAGTACTCTAAACCTAACCAAACACTGTTTAAATAACACATATTTCATCTATAAGGAACAAAGATATAAACAAGTTGAGGGAGCACCGATGGGTTCCCCACTGTCACCAGTAATAGCGAACTTGTTTATGAAGCAAATAGAACAGCGGGCAATAGAAACAGCTGAATACAAACCTAAACTTTGGCTTAGATACGTGGATGACACTTTTATCATCTGGACCCACGGAGAAGAAAAACTAAAAGCATTTTTAGAACACATCAACAATATCCACCATAAAATTCAGTTTACTATGGAACTGGAAGAAAACGACCAAATACCATTCTTAGATGTGTTAATAATAAAGAAACAAGACGGACACATAGGCCATACAGTGTATCGGAAACCGACACATACCGATAGATATCTAAATGCTGCTTCACACCACCATCCTGCACAATTACATTCAGTCATCAAAACCTTGATCACAAGACCCGAAAGAGTGACAGACCAAGAACATCAAAATGAAGAAATGCATAATGTGAAAACAGCGTTAAGAGAAAACGGCTTCTCAACATACACCATCGAAAAAGCCCAAAATGCTCGAAGAAGAGTTAAGGACCCTACAGAAGACGATAAACCGATCGGCAAAACCATTCTACCATATGTAAAGGGTACGACAGAGAAAATAGGGAGAGTGCTGAGAAAACACAACATAGAAACGATATTTAATACGGACCGAAATATCTCAACTATTTTACCAACACAAAAAACCAAAATATCGTTAGAAAGTCAAGGTGTATACGAGATTCCGTGTGGGGATTGTGGAAAGTCGTACATTGGACAGACCAACCGAAGAATCCATGTAAGACGAGAAGAACACCGAAATGCTATCGAAAGGGGAGAAACCACGCCATCCCTGGCTCAACACGTCACAAACACAGGAAATACAATAAACCTGAACCAAACAAAGATGTTAGCTAACATCGAAATAAAAAGAAAACGGGAAATCAGAGAATCGATAGGAATTGAAAGAAATCCCAACGGCTTAAACCAAAGAGATGATGCGCAACGGCTTCCTACAACATGGAAAACGGTACTGAAGAAAAAGACCAAAATAAATCAGGCCGCAACATCTACGCGTAACATCCCTCCGGCGACTGCAACCTACAGTGGACCAATAACAAGAGCCAGAGTTCGCGCAAGACAAGCAGCCCCATCCGGATCAACTACATGAGTGACGGTATCGTGAGTAAGAATTCAGTTTACTTCAAGCAGCAGGGAGAAGCGGAACTACCTGACTTGACAATGGCAAGTGGAATCTTGCCGAAACGTCGTCAAAATAATGGTTTTTCTCAAAACCAAAATTATTCAACGCGGAGTCAAACCCGGAAAACAACAGAAAGCACATATAGCTCCCGCGGAAACTTCAAGTGTAACGTATATATGTTATATATATATATATATATATATATATATATATATATATATATTTATTTATTTATTTATTTATTTACGGGATTACCCCCATTACAACACATACAGTATAAAATTAATCTCTGTAATATTTACTAAACTAGAGTAAAATAAATCTTAATTACATACTTATTAAACAAAAACGAAATATTAATAGTTATCCATTACACATATTACATCTATTACACAAATCAGTTCAAATAAACAAAAAGTACCTGTCAAGCTCTTTTAATCCGATTCTTAAAACCAGCCAAGGAGACACCAAACATTTCCAAGTTATTCTCGTTTATAATTTTTAGTGTTCGCTCAATGGGCGAATGCATACCATAGTTTGTCCGATGAAAAGGTATATAAAACAAATCAACATGTCTGAGACTTCTGGAGGGAACATATAAATTAATAGATTGGAGAAGTTCAGAACAACAAATTAAACCATTTATTAATTTAAACACAAATACCAAATCAGAGTTATCTCGTCGAGTTTTTAATAAATTCATGTTGAGTGTTTTTAAAATATAGGTATAATCATGATTAGTAATGCGTATGTTTAATTTGTATGCACAATATCTCAAAAATTTATTCTGCAATCTCTCCAACGTAGTAGAATGAGCTTGGTATTGTGGAGACCATACAATAGATGCATATTCCACTTTAGATACAACCAAAGCATAATATACCGTTCTTAAAGCCCCTACAGATAGTCTCAGACAGTTGCGAATGATAAAGCCCAAAGATTTTGATGCATTTACTGTTACACTATTTATATGTTGCACAAAACGCAACTGCTCATCAAATGTGACTCCTAAGTCTTTTATTGTTTTAACATAAGACAATTCATTTTCATTAATTGTGTAAGAAGTATCATATTTTTTATTACCTCTATAAAAGCTTATATAACAGCATTTAGCAACATTTAAATGCAAAATATTATTCTCACACCAAATACTCAACCGGTTTAAATCTTCTTGAATTAATGTTACATCAACATTTGAATCTACGGATTTAAATAATTTCAAATCATCTGCAAACATCAGGAAATCGCAATTTCTAAAACACTCTGATATATCGTTCACAAATATATTAAATAACAAAGGTGAACAGTGAGCTCCTTGGGGTACTCCTGATGTCACATGAATTATATTTGAATTAAAACAACCTACTCTCACCTGCTGTGTGCGATCTCTTAAAAAGCTATTGAACCATTGTAAGGATTGATGACTGAAGCCAAAAGCATTTAATTTTCCCAATAACATGTTATGATCTACTCTGTCAAATGCCTTGGAGAAGTCAGTATAAATAGTATCCATCTGACTTTTATTCTCCAACGCGTTTAATATTTTTTGTTCAAAGAGTACTAAATTTGTTACCGTTGATTTATTCTGAGAAAATCCATGTTGATTGTGTATTAGACGCTCTTTACAATAAAATTTTAATTGATCGTGCAATAGTCTATCAAAAAGTTTTGGTATAGAGGATTGTTTACAAACGCTTCGATAATTTGTTATGTCTTGTTTATTACCTGATTTAAAAATTAGACAGATATAAGAGTGCTTCCATAAAGTTGGGAAAACTGATGTCTTTAATGATGACTCAAAAAGAAGATATAAAGGATTAGTTAGTGAATATATACAGTTCTTTAGAAAGTAATCGGGAATACCATCTGGACCACTGCTTAACTTATTGGGTAGGGATAAAATGTTGTTGAAAATATCTTTCACTGATATTGAAAAATTAGGTATAAAAAGATTGTTGTTTCCCTTTACTTCCAAGTTATTAATATTTGATTGTGGCAAATAAACTGTTGAAAAAAATTGACGGAAACAGTTTGCAATCTGTTGTCCGTTTGTTGCTATAGCATTACCATAGTACATACTGTTTGGTAAATCATTTGATGCTCTCTTACTGTTTACAAACTGCCAAAAGTACTTAGGATTACTGCATAAATTATGATTTACTTGATTCAGATAAGTGTTATAACATTGATTTGATAGATCCTTACACAATCTCCTAAGTTCTGAAAAAATCACATAATCCTCTTGATTACAGGAAGCTAAATAATTTTTATGAGCAATTTTTTTCTGTACAACTAAATATCGCAAGTTGGCATCAAACCATTTTGGATAACTAGAAGTTTTAAATCTTTTCACCGGTACAAACAATGATAGTGACATATTAAGTATGTTGTAAAATTCTGTTAAAGCATCATCAACATTTGACAAATTCAAATGGTCTTCCCAAGGTATCATTGAAAGATAGTTATTGAGACCTTCATAGTCTGCATTTACAAAATCATGATAAAATTCAGTATATTCTAATGACTTACCTCGATGTTCACACAAACTAATATTGTAAGTGTAACTTATGTGATGATAACTATTTTTAAAAATCGGATCTGAGGCTTTTGCTACTTGTAAATCACAAACATTTGTAAATATTAAGTCTAAAACACATTTCTTTCATTTGGAATATTAATCATCTGGAAAAAATTCAAGTACCCATAAAACTCAGCTAAGTACAATGCATGTGAACCTTGAGGACAATTCACCAAGACACCTGATTCATTGTTATCCCATGAAGCTTCCGGAAGGTTGAAGTCTCCGAATATATATGTCTTATGATGATTATACCTTTGGGATATATCTTCGACTGATAAACAGTGTTGTTCATATATTTGTTCTACGGATTTTGGTGGAATATATACCCCTCCAATTATAAAATTTTCTTTACCAAATGAGCATAAAAGAAAAAGTTGTTCAATAGATTTGTACAAGGGTTTCAGCACAGTTACCTTAATGTAGTTTTTAACAACAATCAAAATACCTCCTCCTCTTGACTTATAACTATTATCACGATCACATCTAAAAGTTCTATATGAAGGTATTTTAATTTCACTATCTAAAATATCCTCGTGTAACCAACTTTCAACAAATATAAAAATGTCATAATCAGAACATAAAATAGAACTAATCAGATCTTGAATTTTTGTACGAAGTCCTCCGACGTTCTGACAATAAACTTGTAATGGGGATGAGATTAGTTTTTTCCTTCTTTCTTGAATGATTCAATTTTTGGTACACCATTTCTGTATTTTATGGCAATGTCTTTTTCGCCTTTATTTTGTCTGTCTTTTAATTTTTTCCAAGCTTTACTGAACATATCCCTTTGCATATTTGTTTGATCACTATTTATTTTGATTGTTGAGTTCTGTAGTCTTTTCTTACTCCTTAAAATGTCCTTAACAACACCATTATTGGAAAAAATAGCTCTAAGTGGACGAGACTTACCACCCGTGTTCTTTCCTACTCGAACAACCTTCACTAAATCCTCCAACGCTTCATCTTTTCCCATTTGTTTCACAATTTCCTCGACTTTGGCTTTGTCTTGTTTTATCCTATCTTCAATATTCTCAGAATTCAATTCGGGAACATTGAATAACATAATATTGTTAGATTTTACAATTCTATCATTTATTTCTATGAACATTTCCTCAAATGGCAAACCTGGCGCATTGGAGTTGCATTTCAGTTCATCAATAGTCTTCCTTAGATCACAAATCTGATTATCCTTTTCGTGTAAGGATTTTTCATTGGCACACTTAAGTTTCTCTACCTCAATATTTAGATCTTCAACCATAGACTTCAAAATTGGTACTAACAGTAAACCTTGCTCACAATCCTCACAGAAATATTTTAATTTCCTAGTATCTGCTGCCAATTGAAGACATCTTACTTCTGTAGCTGTTATACTGGCACAATTAATATGTATAGCCCTCTTACATCCATCACACTTGAAAGAAGTCTTATCCTCTGCAGCATCTTTCTTGCATAACAAGCATTTGCCCATATTTGAATATTCAACAAAATGTCAAAAATAAACCCTTTAATAAAGATAGTAAGTCACTTCACTGGTATATGGTAATTACTTATCTATCACTATCAATTTGTCCTAATTGCTTCAAGTTTCTGTTTAAAAAAGAAAAACTAAAGGTACAAACTTTGCATTGCAATTATTGCAATTTACAGACAAACAAATTGTTTTTCCAAAAAAGAAAGATGATCTTCAAATTCCTTGTACTAATTCAGCTTATTTGATATAACTTTAATAATTAATTGTTGATATTTACTTGTAAAACAACAGTTTTTTAGGAGCAATTGCTAATTACATCCATCGAGGTTGATTTCTAATTTTAAACTTTATATATATATATTGTTGTGATCTGCTTCTTATTTAATTTATATTAATTATTATTTATTTGATTAATTATTTAATTGTCGCAAATCATACATCAAAATTGAATAAAAAATCTCAGGGTGTTTTTTATACTATTAAAAAAAATCCAAATTATCTCACGTTATACTTATCTTCTCTCGTGGGTTCAGTATCTCTGAGTTGATCCTAATCGGGATAAAATAGGGAAAAGAAATAAAGCAAAATATTAAAATAAAAATACAGAATTGTCTTTTATTTATCAAATTAATACTATGAAATCTATCGAATCTAAAAACCTGTGGACACAGATGTCCGAATGAAATTTATACTACTTAAATTTATTATCGTTACAAAAAAAAAACAATTTATCGGTTTGTTCCCGATGATTTTGGTAAAACAAACTAAACCAAACAAATTTATGTCTTCGCAAGATTACCTATATTTACTATTTATATTTTGAAATATTGGAATTTTAATTCATATTATGCTTTTTACTCAAAAATCTATTTCGCGAACATAAAAATCTCTTTCATATAAATTGACTGACCTTTTTGCTTCCCTCACTCGGATGTCTTCTCGTGACCCCAAACAGCTCTCCCTCGTTGATTATGTTAAAGGCTACTCATCAAAGCCTCTCTCCGTTGTCCAGCTTCAAAACTATCAGCATACCAGCACTATTCTCCAACAAACCGTGTCTCTTTGACCCGTTCTCGATTCAAACAAAACTCCAAAAATTCTCTGCTCTCCTTCTCACAATAATACAGAATCAAAGAGGTATTTCGTCTCGATTTGATCTGCCTCTCGTTCCACTTTTCAACACTATTCTCCACTATCAACCAGCCACTGATATATGCTAACTATCTCTGCACTTAACACGTCGAGACCGCTCTTTCTCGCTGCCAACAACACAATGAATAATTTTTCAACCTCTCTCCATCATCCAATCCATCTTTTCCCCTTCCACATTCCAAGAATCAAAACATTGACTTTTCCATTTGACAAACAACAGTCACCCTCAAATTTGTTCCGACAATCCTAATTACTTTCGGAGAAACTCTCCCACATATACTCGTATTGAAATGAAGATATTAAAATTCCAACTTTCTTTTCAATTATTAATTTCGAGAAATATTGATAATTACCTATACAGTAAACAATTTTTTTCCATTTTAAATCTAAATACATAGTTCTTTTCACTTTAATTATTCACAAAAGTCTTTAATGGTTCCGCGGAAAGCTCGTTAAAAGAGAAATCTATTTACATCCTAACTAAATTCTAATAAATTTTAAAACAGCTCAATATACAGGGTGTATCAAATTTATGTGCCCGCGTTATTAAAAAAAATTAATTTAATTTTTATTTTGCTTTTGATTGATAAAATGCAAACACAATAACATCCTCGCCTTGTTTTGAGATAAAATCAGTATTATTAAGTGCAACAAAAAAATTTGATTTTCTCTCGACAACAACACTTTTCTCTTGTTATCATATTATCCTAACCTAATTCTCTTATCCTACCTTAAATTTTATGCATTTGTCTTTATTCGTGGTATTTGTACACATCATGGATATTGTAAACTCCTCGTATCTTTTCTGAATCCACATGCCTCAGGACATAACTGTTTATTCCATTTTCATTGTGCACGATGTATGGACCCTCGAAAATAGGCATTAGTTTTGCGCAAACGTCCCCAGTGAGATTTGATACTCGTAATGCCCTTACCAGCACCTTTTCTTCCTTCTGAAAAGTCACTGGGCGTCGTCTCTTATTATGATTTTGTCTTTGGAGATATTTTTCATTACTGCGCTGCAGCCTCCTTTGCACAATTTCCAAGACTTGTTGGTATTCCCTCTGCTCAGGTTCTTCCCATGGCCGTAATGGCATAACACCCTTCATGATATATTCCGGAGTCTCTTTTGTCACCGTACACCCATCGTCTATGTTGTCCATTTGCAGCAATGCGAAGGAATTTCGTAGTCTCCTGTATAAAACGCTCTGAAGGATTACTTTGAGGATGTCGGATACTGACGAAATTTGTCCCTATTCCCCTGTCTTGAAGCTGTCCCTTGAAACGCTCACTCCGGAAATACGTCGCATTGTCTAACAGAATTCTTCTTGGTGTTCCTACGGTGGCTATAAAATTGTCAATCTTTCTCATTATTTCTTCCCCCTTTGTTGTACGGCAACTGTATAACTTTACGTATTTTGAAAATATATCAACCATCACCAAAATATGCTTGTTCCTTTGCGTGGTCATTATCAGATCACTTAACATATCTATTGCCACAATATCCAATTTTTGACGGGATACAATATTTTTAGCAATATTTTCATTTCTGAAATTTCTGCTTTTATATTTTTGACATATTTCGCATTTTTGGGTCACTTCTTTGGCAATCCGGTAATCCTTTCGACAGATATAGTTTTCTCGAAAAACCAGCCATACCTTCCTGCTACCGATATGCCCATTGTCATTGTGTAATTTTTGTATGATCCTCTCTGCCAATGTCTGTGTTACCAAATATAGTTCCTTTCCATCGATTCTTTTGAAGAATATGTCATTTTCTCTCTCCGCTCTTCTTTTTTCTTTTTCCTCCAGCTCTTCTTGATTTATTCTTATTTCGTTTAACGAAAATACACCTTCCTCTTGTGTCAAGATATTTAGTCCCACCTGAAAAGCAATTCCTTCCTTTTTTCCAGTGTCTTCATCACGTGTGAGGGCGTCGGCTATAATGTTGTCTTTTCCTTTTATGTATCGAAACTCAAAATCATACTCCTGCAGCAACAAAATTCCTCGATGTATACGATTGTTAACCAGTCGATTTTTCATGATATGCACTAAAGCTGCGTGATCTGTTTCAATTGTAAATTTTGCTCCCAATAGATAAAACCTTAACTTATTTACACAAAAAAGTACGCTAGCAAACTCTAATTCAGTCACACTGTATTTTCTTTCGTGTGTTTTTGTCACCCGGGAAATAAAACAAATTGGCACTTCTTGATTGTTCTGTATCTGCGACAAAACTCCCGCGAATTTTTGGATGGACGCATCAGTTCGTAATATGAAAGGTAAATTGTACATGGGATGATATATTTTAGTTCCTTTCGAGAATTCTTCTTTTAATATTTGGAAAGCTTTCTCTTGTTCTTCTTTCCAATTCCATTTAACACCTTTTTTCAGTAATTTTATCAATGGAATCTCCTTCTGGCTTAAATCAGGAATTAGTTTTTTGAAATAGTTGATCGTACCAAGAAAACCTCTCAATGTTTTTAAATTCGTTGGCCTTGGGTATTCATCTATGAGTTTTATCCGGTCCTCGGCTAAACTAACTGTTTTTGTTTCCAATTTAAAACCCAAATATGTCACTTCTTTTTGAAAAAATTGACATTTTTCAATATTCAATTTTAATCCGGCCTTGTCCAGCTCATCTAATATAATTTTTATGTGTTTTAAATGACTCGATTTATCTGGTGAAAAGATTAGTAAGTCGTCAATGTAGTGTACTATAAAATCTTCATACCTGTTTAATATTGTATGCAGAGCTCTTACCAGTGCTGCACAAGCACTTTGTAACCCAAAAGGCACTACTTTAAATCGGTACACAATACCATCGATCGAAAAAGCGGTGTAGTTTCTACATTTTTCTGCTAAAGGTATCAACCAAAAACTATGTTTTAAGTCAATTTTAGAAAAAATATGTGATCCTGTAATTCTCCCAAAAATAGCCTCGATGTTGAGAGGTGATTCATATTGAGATACCGTGTGTTGATTTATATTCCGGGCATCCAAACATAGTCTCAATTCTCCACTGCTTTTTTTAACAATCACGATTGGGTTGATATACGGAGAGTCACATCTCTCTATGATTTGATTTTCTAACATTTCATTGATTTCTCCTTTCACCTCCTGTCGGTACTTATATGGGATGGGGTAAGTTTTCGATCGAAAATTTCCTAAGTTTTTCACCTCAAATGAATGTTCATACTTTTTGGCTACTCTGTTTTCTATATTTATTAAATTTTCATACTCCCTCAATATTTCACGCAGTTCCTTCTCCTTTTCTTCTCCACATATCAATTTTATTTCTTTCTCCTCCGATTCTTTACACATGTTTATTGTGTATTCTGCATCCTCCATTTTGCATACTTCTTCGTCAAATACCACAGTTTCCATGATATCTTTTTCGTTCTCTTTTTCTAATCTGATCTCTTTTTCTTCTGGGCTCATCTCTTTTTTCGAGGAATCCCAATCTTCATTTTCTTGTGTCAATCTTTCTTCTTCTTTTTCTTCTGTTGGGCTCATCTCTTCTTTTGAGGAATCCCAAGCTTCATTTTCATTTGTCAATCTTTTTTCTTCTTTTCCTTCTTCTGGGCTCATCTCTTTTTTCGAGAAATCCCGAGCTTCATTGTTTTTACTTATCTTCTCCTTCTTTCTTTTCTTCTTTTTCTGTCCTTGCTTAATTGCCAAATTCATTTCCACCGTTTGTTTTTTGTCTGCATTATCCTTTTTCCGTTTCTCATGTTCCTTGTCCATTTCCAGAATGTTAGGTTCTTCTTCTTTTCCATCTGTGATTTTCATCGTGTTATTTTTGAAATCTATCACCACATGTTTTTCTGACAATTCATCCACTCCTACGATCATATCATGCATCATGTTTGGCATTATAACACATTGTAGTGCATAAAATTTCTTCCCCAATCGAACCCTTATTCGTATTCCTTCATTTATTGTTGCCAAAGTCCGTTTATTTGCGCCCACTAAATTTACCCTGGGAATTTTGTAAATCAAATTCGTCAAATCAACCTCTTCTATTACTTTCCTGTTAATCAAAGTAATTTCTGAACCAGTATCAATCATAATTTTAATCGGTTTCTCATTTATAAAACCATCTACCAATTTTAAATTAGATCCACTTCCTTTATCATTATTTCCTGCTAATTTAATAAATTCCTTCGGGTGACAAAAAATTCCTGTTTGCTCTTTTGTTTTTAGTGAGCGCTTTCGTGAAAAGACGCTTGCTGTTCTTCTTCGCTTCTTCTTCCGTCGCTTTGTCTCTCATCCTCATATTCATATATTTGCGTGTTGTTTACCGCTCTTCTGTTTTCTCTTTGTCTGTCGGACCCGTATCGGTTTCCACGATTTTCCTGTTGATTCCTTCTATTATCATTTCTGTCCTCTTGATTTGTGCGGGTGTTATTTCTATTCTGGTTTTCTCGATATCTGTCTTCGTTCCATTGCCGATTTCTTTGTTCATAGTTTCCTCTTCCGTTATCTCTATTTTCGTTTTCTCTTCTTGTATAATCTCTCCTAAAGTTCTGTCTTCTATCTCTATAGTCTCGATTTTCGCGTTGTCTATAATTATCTTGCGATCTTCTTATTTCTCTTTCTCTCATTTTTGCTTCTCGTATTTGTAAGAATTGGCACAAACTGTCGATATCTTTGTAGTTTTGTAAAGTTATGTGATCTTCTAAGGTATCTTCAAAATGTCTGGCTATCAGTTCTACTAGCTGTTCGGAAGAATAATTGTACTGTAGATGTTTTGCATTATTATATAACTGTAGTGCATATGTTTTCTCTGAAATACCCATTCTTTCATGGTACCTCCCATTTTGCAATTCCTTGTTTATTTCTAGCTGTATTTTTCCCCAGAAATAACTCAGGAACTTTTGTTCGAATTTATGCCAATTGTCCAATTCTTCTTCTTTGCTATCGAACCATAAACTTGCCTCATCTTTAAGATGGTTCCTTATCGTTTCTTTGGCTGTCTCGAAGTTACCGATGTGTCGTATTTTCTTTTTCAAATTGTTTATGAAAATTACTGGGTGTAATTTTTTTACATCCCCGCCAAATCTTATTTTCACATCCTCTGTACTATGGATAATCATTCCCTTCTTTCTCCGAAATTTTGTTGTTTTCTGATATCATCAATTAGTTTTTCATTATTTCGGCATCTTTCTTCTATTTCTTTCTTGTCTTCTTATAAAGCATTTTCAAATTTGTTTTCCAACTTATTCTCCAAATTTTCTAGTTCCTTTTTCTGGCAATTTGTTAACTCCTCCATTTTATCTTGAATTTTCATTTCTTGTTCTTTCATGTGATCCTTCATTCTCATTTCTTGTTCTTGCATGTGATCTTTAATTTTCATTTCATACTTTTCTATGCGTTCCTCCATTTTCTTGTTGTTCTCTTCTATGGCTTGTTTTGTTTCCTTCTGATTTTCTTGCATTATTCTTTTTGTTTCATCCATTTTTTGATCCATTTTTTGTTGTGTTTCATCCATTTTCTGTTGTGTTTCATCCATTTTTTGTTGTGTTTCATCCATTTTTTGTTGTGTTTCATCCATTTTCTTTGATGTTTCTTCCTGATTTTTATCCATTGCTTGTTTTGTTTCCTCCTGATTTTTATCCATTGCTAGTTTTGTTTCTCTTTGATTGTCATCCAGTTTTTGTGACTGGAGTTGCATCAGTTGTAATAGTTTATCTATTCCTGATAATTCCTGATTTTCTGATGCCATGATTGTTGTTTCGAAAATATCTTCTTGTTCTATAAGTTCTTCTTGTTCCAAATGTTCTTCTTGTTTTTTGTTTTCTTTGCTTTTGCTTCTGGTTGTTATCGACATGTAGTTAAAATTTATCCCCGCCTAATATGAAATTCGAAAATACCTTGTATGCTGTCGAGACGAAAATTTTTCTCTCCCCAAATATAATCAATTTATCCCACAAATTTTTAAATATTTCAAATCCCAAATCAATCAAAAATAAAATAAATATGTAAAAATTGTACCTAGATAAAAAATTAAGTCAAACAAATATTTCAAAAATTTTAAATATATCAACTTTTTCCGACGGGCAAATAAATTTTCCTTCACCTGTTTTTCCGTTCCCTATTCCCTTCAAATTCACAACCAGAGATACTTTAATGCCCTAACGTTGGCTCGCCATGTTGTTGTGATCTGCTTCTTATTTAATTTATATTAATTATTATTTATTTGATTAATTATTTAATTGTCGCAAATCATACATCAAAATTGAATAAAAAATCTCAGGGTGTTTTTTTATACTATTAAAAAAAATCCAAATTATCTCACGTTATACTTATCTTCTCTCGTGGGTTCAGTATCTCCGAGTTGATCCTAATCGGGATAAAATAGGGAAAAGAAATAAAGAAAAATATTAAAATAAAAATACAGAATTGTCTTTTATTTATCAAATTAATACTATGAAATCTATCGAATCTAAAAACCTGTGGACACAGATGTCCGAATGAAATTTATACTACTTAAATTTATTATCGTTACAAAAAAAAAACAATTTATCGGTTTGTTCCCGATGATTTTGGTAAAACAAACTAAACCAAACAAATTTATGTCTTTGCAAGATTACCTATATTTACTATTTATATTTTGAAATATTGGAATTTTAATTCATATGCTTTTTACTCAAAAATCTATTTCCCGAACATAAAAATCTCTTTCACATAAATTGACTGACCTTTTTGCTTCCCTCACTCGGATGTCTTCTCGTGACCCCAAACAGCTCTCCCTCGTTGATTATGTTAAAGGCTACTCATCAAAGCCTCTCTCCGTTGTCCAGCTTCAAAACTATCAGCATACCAGCACTATTCTCCAACATACCGTGTCTCTTTGACCCGTTCTCGATTCAAACAAAACTCCAAAAATTCTCTGCTCTCCTTCTCACAATAATACAGAATCAAAGAGGTATTTCGTCTCGATTTGATTTGTCTCTCGTTCCACTTTTCAACACTATTCTCCACTATCAACCAGCCACTGATATATGCTAACTATCTCTGCACTTAACACGTCGAGACCGCTCTTTCTCGCTGCCAACAACACAATGAATAATTTTTCAACCTCTCTCCATCATCCAATCCATCTTTTCCCCTTCCACATTCCAAGAATCAAAACATTGACTTTTCCATTTGACAAACAACAGTCACCTTCAAATTTGTTCCGACAATCCTAATTACTTTCGGAGAAACTCTCCCACATATACTCGTATTGAAATGAAGATATTAAAATTCCAACTTTCTTTTCAATTATCAATTTCGAGAAATATTGATAATTACCTATACAGTAAACAATTTTTTTCCATTTTAAATCTAAATACATAGTTCTTTTCACTTTAATTATTCACAAAAGTCTTTAATGGTTCCGCGGAAAGCTCGTTAAAAGAGAAATCTATTTACATCCTAACTAAATTCTAATAAATTTTAAAACAGCTCAATATACAGGGTGTATCAAATTTATGTGCCCGCGTTATTAAAAAAAATTAATTTAATTTTTATTTTGCTTTTGATTGATAAAATGCAAACACAATAATATATATGCTATTTTAAATTATAAATAATATTAATAATACATAGATATTATATACAGTCGGAAAAATGAAAGAATACCTATGAACGAACATATAAAACACGCTGTATTTTCCTGTCACCGTGTTACAAGGAAAATTGTCCAGTGCAAGTATATGTAACAATAATTATTACATGTACTTGCGCTGGCCTCTTTTTTGTGTGACACGGTGACAGGAAAATACAGCGTGTTTTATATGTTCGTTCATGGGTATTCTTTCATTTTTCCTACTGTACTAATAGTAAAATATAAAATATGTACTAACTCGATATGTTACTGACTTACTAATCGTGGTATTTTCTTTCTATTGACTTCCTCTTTTAGTATGGGTAACCACATCCTACTGCATTCTATCGAGGAATTTGCGACACAAATGGTTTCATTTAGCATAATTAGAGCCGCTTCTTCGATTTTTCTCTTTTTACTATCTGTTTCTTTCAGGACTTTACTTGAATCTCTCCCTCTCCACTGAACTTTACGTTCATTATCCCATGCGTGTTGACATATTTGAGATCTATCAAATTCTCTATTTTTAATATAAGATTGATGTTCACTTATTCTAACGTTTAATGGTCTTTATGTTTCACCTAAATAAAATTGTTCGCATTCACAAGGTATTTTATAAATACAATTATTTGTTTTTTCTTGTTCATTGTTAGATTTAGTTTTAGATAGAATAGATCTCAACGTGTTTGTTGTTTTGAATGTTGTTGAAATGTGTTGTTGAATTTATTTCCTATTGTTTTAAGTTTCTCGGATAGTCCTTTTATATACAGGGTGTCCCGGAAAATAGTGCGTTCCTTAAAGGTATAGGTAGAAGGCACCATGTAGAACAAAAAACTCTTATAACATTTTTTTCTAAATGCAACCGTTTGGCCAAAAAATTAAAATACATTTTGGTATGCAAATTTGAATCTGACAACTATGTGCGGTACGCAAATTTAAACATAGACAGTCCCATGTAAATAGATAGAAGATAGATAGTAAACAGATACTTTTAAAGAATCTTGTTTAGTGTCAATGCCGAAAATGTTTTCGAATCGTGAGTGTATTACCTATTATGTTATTACGTTGATTATTTATGGCAGATCACTAAATGGAGAGGCATACTATAATTAATTTCTTTCAAAATGTTTTGCCGGTATTTCTCGTTGTATGAATGGTGTTTGTGAAAGGTTACTTAAGTAAGTAATTTTAAGTAAGTACAACTTAGTTATTTCAGTTCACAAGTAAACACATTACTGAGACATTATCTGGTGTATTTAAGTTCCACTGTAAACTATTAAAACTATGTAATTCAGTTAAAGCCCTCAGCAATACTCAACATTCAACACATTTAAACCTTACTAAATACATAATACTAGTTCAGTTAAAAGATGTGTTTTTATGTTAAAAGATGTGTAATTCGTTTAAAATTATGCAACAGGTATTTCAATACATTTCAAAAGAAAATAATTTTAGTAAACAAATAGTAAATACATAAGTACCTACTATTAGGTTGGATTATTTTAAATACTGTAAATCACAATCACAAACGAGTTCTTATTATCTGTTATTCCGTAGTGCGTACGATGTTGCCAGATTATTAAAATTTCCAAACATTAAAATACAGGTATATGGAAAACAATGTTAACTTTTTTTTTGGAAACGGTTAACTTTAGAAAAAAAATGGTATAGGACTTTTTTGTTCCAAATTGTGTATTCTCTCCATACCTTATAGGAACGCACTATTTTCCGGGTATATGTGCACGTACATATGGTATTGATATTTTCCTCGTATTATTTCTTGTGGATATGTTATAGGATCCCGTTCTACGTTGTTCTGTTCTATTCGATCCAATCTTGACAATTCCTTATTTATAAACGATAAAGGATAATAATTTATAAAGGATAATAATTTTTTAATAAAACAGATGTTAACAATTGTTTTTTTTTTTCTAACAATGAATTTTCGTTAGAACAAGTAATTTTGGCTCTATCATATCAGGATTTAATGATTCCCTTTTTAATGTGTTATGTAACCTTTTGTCGTTCTCGTCACTCAACTTCTGATCTTCCTTGAGTATGTCAGTTGGTTCGAATCGGTATTGTAATTTTTGGTGCATCTGAGGGAAATATTTATATTCCGTATAATGGTCGATTCTCACTATACATTCCGTTTATTTTCCATATCCGTGGCTTTCCGTTCACATAAAATATTATTAAATAGAAGTCGTATGCCCACTTTCCGTTTCCTTTACCTACCATTCCCGAAGCCTCACGTTCAAGATTATCGGCGACAATAGCTGTAGCTGTTATTATTTTCTTCAGTCTACATCTAACATACTAAAATGTTACCAAAGTTGAACAAATATAATACTAAACGGAAAGTATGCGCGACGTCTAGTGAGAATGCTAATGCTGGTTAAAATAATGGGAAGTGTATGGAAAGTTAAACGGAACGTTTACAATCATTAACATTCGATAATGTTTCGCACACAGGACTGCGAATAAAACTAAAACATTTATTACTAGCATAACTGGTAAGAGGTTGTTGAATATTGCAATAAATAAATAGTAATATTCGGTAATTTGCATGATACTATAAATAACAAGATAATATATTGCGCATCTTGATGAGAAGGGAGTCGTGACGTAACTGGAGACCCAAGTTCGTAATGGTTCGTAACGACCGAATGATTTCCGATTAGTTTGAATTGCTCGCGGTTGTATAGTCTACTGTGTATGGTCGCCCCCGTTAGGTAAATTATTCCGATTCGGTTTTTTTGCACAAACTAAAAAAGAGTTCCTTATAACAAATCCGCAGGGTGCCGGGAGGTGCCGTGGTCAGAAAATTGTTTAAACAATTTTTTTAAACAATTTCAAAACATTAATTTTTTCGATTCGTTCAATTTGCTTAGATTTGTTGGATCATTATAATAGACCTGGATCCCGCGTAACAAAAAAAGTTGATTAATAGCAAGCTGAAAATCTGTTAATAGCTTAACGGTGTCTAGTCCGACAAACTTTGATGTACGGGAACACTGGAACAGGGGAAGCTTTAATTGTGGAACAGTTTAAAAATTTGGAACGTCAGATTACGAAGACATCCCATGTATTTTGTCGGACAGAACATCCAATTGATTTGTTACCCTTTCATTAAACTCTCATGCAAAAATCAGACTGCTATTACTAACCAACATGATTTCTGTCATTTGACATGTTCTTCGTGTTCCACTCATTAAAATGCCCAGTTGGTGATAAACACCTGTCTGATTTTTGCATGAGGGTTTAATGAAATGGTAACAAATCAATTGGAAGTTCTGTCCGACAAAACAAATGGAACGTTTTCGTAATCTGACGCTCCAAATTTTTAAACTGTTCCACAATTAAAACTTCCCCTGTTCCAGTATTCCCGTACATCAAAGTATGTCCGACTAGACACCGTTAAGCTATTAACAAATTTTCAGCTTGCTATTAATCAACTTTTTTTGGTAAGCGGGATCAAGGACTATAAACAAAAAAGGTCTCTTGTGATTTTTCTCTAAAATTTATTTTTGACGAGTTATACGCGATTTAATATTTGAAAAACGCGAAAATCGCCATTTTCAAGGCTTAATAACTCAGTTAAAAATTATTACTATGAATGTTAGAAAGTGACCAAATCAAAGTTTAAAGTCCACCCTACAAAATCCTGAAGAAATTTTTGTCATTATTTTATTACTAAGCTGTTATTTTTAATTATTAACAATGAGCGCTAACTGCATAATATAGGCGGCCGTCAATAGTGAGTGCGAAAGAGATGCACCATTCCGGCCGTCTAATAACGGTCGGTTTCACAAAGTAAAGTTAACTTGTGGTTAAGAGATAACCAGAGGTTCTCCCATTATAATATATTGGGGTAACCTCTGGTTATCTCTTAACTTTACTTTGTGAAACCGGCAGTAATGGTGCATCTCACTTGCACTCACATTGACGGCCGCCTCACTTAGCGCTCTTGGTTAACAATTAAAAATAACAGCTCAGTAATAAAATAATGACAAAATTTCTTCAGCATCCTGAAGGGGGGCTTTCAACTTTGATTCAGTCACTTTTTGACTTTCATAATAATAATTTTTAACCGAGTTATTAAGCCTTGAAAATGGCCATTTTCGCGATTTTCAAATTTTAAATCGAATATAACTCAACAACAGTCAATTTTAGAGAAAAATTTAGAGAAATTAGTGAAAAGATTGATTATTTGAAGTGAAAAAATTATTTTTTTGAATTTGTTTAAAAAATTGTTTAACCAATTTTCCGACTGCGGCATTTCCCGGCACTCTATATATTTGTTATAAGGAACTCTTTTTAAGTGAATTTGTGCAACAAAATCGAATCGGAATATGTTACCTAACGGGGGCGACGATACAGGTCGGACTATAAGCAAACAACAAGAAGTCAAATTCCGGTCTCCAGTTACGTCATTCGATGCGCGAACTCATACGTATTTGCGCTACGGGAAGATACTATCTTGTTATTTATAGTATCATGGTAATTTGTTCTTGTACGGATTAACAAACAAAGATTAGAAACTGCTATGACGTGACCGCTCTGATCTATCGTAAATGATTGAAATTACTACAACAATAAACTTGAAAATAGTGGTCGTAAACAAATTCTAGGAAGAGTAGCATTGTTTTGTATTTCAATTGGAAACACAGATCTCATCCCCATTTAGCTGTTTGGTGTTTGTCAATACGTGTATACCTAAAAAATTATCATGAATAATAGTGATTATACATCCAGTTTACCGAAATGGCGACAAAAGACCAAAAGAGGTGGACATAGAAATAACAAAGAAAACATGTGAGGTGTGGGTTATGGAGTATCACCCACTAATACGTGCAGCAATGTCTTGAATGAAGACACGTTGTTTATTCCCCGTTTAGGCATAGGCCTCTTCAGGGTAGATAAGTTAAAATTAGACAAGTTAACGTTGGCGAAGAAACAGTTTTGGATCTTTTTTTTTTGACTGAGGTGGAACGCTCTTAGCAGACTAGGGAAGGAGTCCCTAGTACTGTTGGACTCGTGACAGGAGAGGAGAACACGCTACTGCGCACCAATCACAGTATGGCCCATGCGTCCTGCGTGCCCCCCATGACCAGCCGCCTACCAACTAAAACCACCCCTTCTTCCGACCCGGAATATCCCTGGACGTGCTCCTTAGGGAGTGATGCATGGGAATATCCCGAGCTGTCTGAACTGAAAGAAAGTAACCAGAAGCATTGGGTCATTTACGGGTCTATTTTCCAGCCTAAAAACGGTAGGACTAAATAGAGAAAAAGTCTGATTCCTACACGGAGGAAGGTGGGCCAAACCCTGCCTGAAAACGGCAGGGCTTGGGTAGCTGTTCTGTGGTGTGGCGGATAAAATGAGTCCTAGAAGAATTAGGGTCATATCTCTCTGACGCGGATTACGGTGTGGACTTTTTCGGTGTGCCAATATAACTTTTACACATACAGAGGAACTTAATACGTTGGGTTTGTAGTTGTGCCCAAAGGAATTTATACACTTACCAACTCATTTTATAGGATTGCTACGCTTATGTTTTTTAATGTTTTTATTTCTTATTTTATTTTTTTTTTATTTTGTTCTTATTTTTTATATATTTTTTGTTTTATAGCTATTGTAAAGATCCGCCTCACCCATTCTGATCCAGTCGTTCTAACTCGGATATTCTCTTAATGATACCGGTTATAATGTCAATTATAACCTCGAAATCTGCCTTGTTTCCTATCGCGAGATTAATAATATTATTAGGGCCGATGTCGCCAAACCTATTACGAAGCCTGACCTGCTCGTGAGCAAAGACGCTGTACCGGAAAACGCAGTGTTCTGCGTCTTCCCTCACGCGACAGGTCCGGCATAGGTCATCGTCCGACTTCCCGATCCTGTGGGTGAATGCCATGAATGATCCATGACTGGTCAAAAATTGCGTAAAGTAAAAATTTACTCTCTTGAACTTGCAGGCGTACCACGACTTTACGTTCGGGATCAGCCTTTTGGTCCACTGGGCTCTGGTAGATTCCGCCTCCCATTCCAGCTGCCAGTCCGCCAGGAGTTGTTGTCGTGCGGCCGATCTTACCTCGGGTAAGTGGCCGTGGCGGTGCTCATATAGGAACTGGCATTCTTTAGCTAGCAGATGGATGGGAGGGGCTCTCGCGATCACCTGTAGATGATTGATGGTTGATGCAGTCTTGTATGAGCTTACTACATTCAACCGAGGCTTCCTCTGTGCCTTGTTTATTATATCTCTATATTTCTTGTGACGTAGAACCTCAACCCAGACCGGGACCCCGTAGAGAAGAGTCGACTGTACGATGTGTAGGTACAGTCTTCTCCGGGCACTACTTGGCCCTCCGATATTTGGTGTTATTTTTCGGAGAGCTGCAGTTTGTGCCTCGGCCTTCCTCACCACCCTTTCGAGGTGTTTGGTAAATCCCAGCCCTTTGTCGAGGTCCACGCCAAGATATTTGCCACAGAGGTTCGACTTGACCTCGCTGTTTCCAAAATGGAACAACAGGTCCGGTCTATCCCTAGGTCCCTTTAGGATAACCACCTCTGTCTTACCGCCTACGAGTTCAAGGTCGTTCTCGTTCATCCAGGCCTTCGCCCGCCTGAAACACATCTCGGCCATACTAACCACCTCCCAATAAAGATCGCTGGTTACGAGAATGGCCAGGTCGTCAGCGTATGCAACCGCGATGCAGTCCCGACCGTATCGTATATTCAAAACGTCGCCATCGTCGTAGAGGATGTTCCACAGCGTCGGGCCTAAGACGGACCCTTGTGGAACACCTGCCATAAGTTTAATATCGTCGTTACCTGTAGACACGTGCCTATTAGTTAAGTAGCTCTTGATCACGTTTGTCAGATAACTCGACACGTTGAGGGCCTCCATCCTGCGGACTATATGTTCCCAATTTGCCGAGTTAAATGCATTTTTAACATCGAACATGATCACTACTGCCCACCTCCTCGCCGTGACTTTAGCGCGGCCGTGGCCCCTGAACTTAACAAGCATCTACCACCGATCTGGCTTTCCTGAATCCGAGTTGTCTATTAGAGATGGCGTTTATAGCATCCAATTCCGCTTGTAGGCGGTTCTTAACTACGTTTTCGTAGAGTTTCCCTAGACTATCAAGGAGACAGATCGGTCGGTAGGAGCTGGCCTCCTCCGGATTTTTACCGGGTTTCGGAATTAGGATGAGGCGTGCCCTCTTCAAAACTTCAGGGAAAATTTGAGCCGTGAGGAGCTGGGTCAGTACCGATCTGACCAACTCGGGCTGCGCTGCTACCAAAATTTGAACGGCCTCCGGTGGCACACGGTCAGGTCCCGGCGACTTCCCAGTCTTGATCGCTTCCACTGCTCTGGTGAGTTCCATGGAAGTGACGACTTCAGGGCGCTCACATGTGGTGGGCACGAAGAACAAATCAGGCTTCCTGGGAAAGAGGATGTCCGCGATTTCTCTCGTTCTACTCTCGGTGAGTCTATTTGGGGCTTCGACACGCAGGACCTTAGTGGCAATCCTGTAGGCCTCGCCCTATACGTTGTCCTCGAGCGCATCGCACAGGTTCATCCAACACATACGTTTGGACCTCCTGATGACCTTGGTGAGGTCCTTTTTAGGTCGTTTGTATGTGTCCCTGAATTGCAGGGTTCTGTCCCTCTGTGCGATGCGTCTTAGTCTGAAACAGTTAATTCTAGTTGCTTGTACCTCCTCGTTCCACCAGTACGGTACCGTATACGGAATCCGACTGCTCCTCGTGCTCGCCCTATGCGCGCGTATCATAACATCTCTAAGGCTGGCAAAGTCAGGGACATCCTCGCAGAGATCCCTAACCCTGTCGGTGAAGGTTGCCCTATCGAAAGTCATGCCCTTTCTACCGCCACTGGTCGACCCCCTGGAGCCGATCTCGTAGGAGATATACTTGTGGAATGTGAATAAATTGTCATCCAGCACATCCCACCTCGTGACCCTGCTGGAATACTTGCTTGACACCAGCGTAACGTCGATATGGGTGCGCGAATCCCCCCTCTCGAAAGTATGCTTACCGTTATTCGCGGCCACCAGATCGAGAGAGGAGATCCACTCATTCCATACCTCTCCTCTACTGTCGTTCCTTGGGGAACCCCATAGAACGGATTTAGCGCTTATATCTCCGGCTATGATGAAATCCTTTTCCAGCAGAGCAGCTTCCATGATACTGTCCACCTTATCTCGGTAGACCTCCATGTTGATGTTAGGAGAGATGTAGCAGGCTATAATAGCCACATCAACTAAGTTGATTTTGACTACTCTCCGTCCTTTGGATCGTTTGTATGCTCACGTTCTTGTTGACAAGGTGGACAGCGACGTCACATAGCATATCCGGCACCCACCCAACCTTACTAGCGATATTTTTATTGGGTTCTGGTACGATTACCAGATCCGCCCCGATGTCCAAGGCCTTCGCATAGACCAAGTCGTGCGCCACCTTGGCTCTACCAACATTCACTTGCAAAATTCTGAGTTGTCTGTTCGCCGCCGTCGCCATCGCGCTGATAACGAAAAACTACCCAAGCAACAGCCCCTAAGTGTAGCGTAAGAGCAGAATCGGTGAACTCTAATCGACATTTCTTACTTCTTCCTCGGCCCCAGAGCCATCCTGATGGGAAGACTCTTTGTGGGGAAGCATACTTGTGCTGTCGCTACCGCTGCATTGTTCTTGAGGGGAGTTTGAGACATCCAAGGTTCCCTTTTCTTGGTGGAGGGTGGAGGCTACCCTAGCACGATGCAAATCCTCTGTGGCCTCATTTAGCATTGCATCGTACTTATTCAGAAGTCCTTCCTCATCGGTAAACACTCCTCCGTTGAACACCTCGTCGTCCATCCTCTCCAGGTCTTCTGTAGTAGGTGGGCGAGAGCTTGAGGCCTCATTTATTTCTGTCTCCTCCTGTTGCGTGCGTGGAGTAGCAGCGATATCCTGGATAGAGATAGCAAGGGGTCCTGAGGTCTCCTTAGACGGAGTCCCCGCGCGTTTTGTTTCAGTGACTTTATTCCCGGTGGCCGGTCGCTGGTTGAATCGTGGTGGGGAAGGTTCGGAGGATCTACCTTGGTCCGCCGCCTTTACTTTCTGAAGCGCCTCGCGGAAGGCAGGACATCTCCCGCTGCCGATGCGGTGCGACTGCTCGCACACCGCGCAGAACTCCTCTTCTTTGCAAGCATCGAAGGCATGCCCCTTCTTGCCGCAGTTTTGACAGCACCCGGTGCGGTCGGGTCCATTGCACTCGCTACTTTCATGGAGGTAGCTCCAGCACCTTTGGCATCTTTTGACAATGTACTTCTCCACCTCACAGCGTACGAGGCCAACTTTAAGGTGTCCGACTTCCAATATTTTCGTGGCCGCCTGTGCGCTTAGTATCACCGTGGCCGCCTTGGTGCTGTTATGCATTGGTTTAAGTTGCTTAATTAGGAAATTGGGCTCCCAGATGCCCAATTCCTTTTTGATGGCTGCCTTTATATGTGATTCCTCAGTGTTTTCGGTCATGCCTTTTATATGTATGATGGCCTGCTTCTCCGCACCCACAATCTTGGCCGTTAACCCTCTCTCCTTGTTAGTGATAACGGTTTTGATGCTGTTGGCTGCATCCTGGTCCTTATCCAGAGTAATAAGAAGGTTTCCATCTTTAGTGCTGCGTAGACTACGGATGGCATCTTTAGCCTTCGAGCCCCCGACAGCTTTCTCCACCCCCTCGAGTAGTTGTGAGTAGGACGAATCTTTCTTCGAGACTATGAATCCATAGGTAAGCCTTTCTTTCCGTGTGGCCGTATTATGGATCTGCACCTTACTTACCTCCGTCTTCGAGAAGATGACTTCAGCTATCTTCCGCATATTATGAACCTGCATGAAACTAAGGTGGTGTAGTGCTACCGAGTCTCCCGCCTTGGTTTCTTCTCTGGCCCGCTCTAGGGCGAGCCAGATTTCCTCCGGTGTATTGGCCTTTACTTTAACGATTCTCTCCTCCGTCGTTTTCCTTTCGCCACCTACCCTCACGGTATAGGAGTTTTCCATCACCTCGAAGTCGCCTTCGAGGTTCGAGGGTGGAGAAGGCAGGGTACCTATCCCTGTATAATCTCTGTATTGACATGGCCATATTTGGGTCGTTTGACTCTAAGACCACAACTTTCACGTTGCAGCCCGAGTCAAGGGGGTTCCGCACTTCAACGCTCGTCTTCTTAAAGATCCCCACAGGCCAGTCAAAGCGAGCGTGCCTCTGGAAGTCGCCATAAGTGTTGACTCCCTCAAGGCTCGTCACCCTGACTGCGCCGGGGGGACCGTGCCATGCGTCGGTTTGGGTACCACATTCCACAGTTTTTTTGGCTCCCATATCAACCTGGGTCTCTCTATTAACAGTGTCTCTACTGGTTCCATTGAGTTCTTAACCAGCTAGTCCTTCACCAGATCTATCTTCTGGAAGGAATCTCTTTTTGTAAGGTTCTTACACAAATCCTTAATGGCCTTCAGTGTGTTAGTGTACTCTTTAACTAGCGAATCAAACTTTAAAAGCTGCTTCGATATGTCCAAAAGGTAGTCGAGTAACTCGACTGCCTTATAGCAAGTCGTCTTTTTGTATATTTTTTCTTCCGGCTTGTCGCCGGAGGACATTTTTCTTTTGGTATAAATGGCTTCAGGGGGGTAGTTTATAGAACTCCGTCTCTTAAAGTGGTCTGTTATCCTTCCAGATTCACCGCTCTGGTGTTTTTTTTTAATTGTGTATGCCCGCGTTTTTTTTAATTGTGTATGAGCTCATATAGGTCCCACGAGTAGCAAGGGAACTAATTTTTTCGCCACCACAGAGCCCCGCGTGTGGTGGTAAGGCTACGTTACAACGGGGTTTCACCAGGTGCCCCGAGGGAACCGTTCATGGCCACGTATCGTGTGGTCATCCATCCTTCGGCATGGTGTCCCACACCTTGGATTACGGATTTTTTATTGAGGTTTTTTCCTCTAGGCTTTTTCTCACGGTTGCCTCCGGGCGCAGTGGCAGTATACACAGTCTGCCTGGAATTTTCGCGCAACTGTTGCTTCCCCAGCTACGCGGGATTGGGTTAGGGATGTGGTGGGAGAAGTGGTTGGGTAGGGGGTAAGACATGTCGGCTACATTCAGGGTGTGATGGCCATTTAAAAAAAAAATGAAGAGTGTTTGGCGGAGGTCGAGTAAACCTCGACCTCCATCCAAGTTTTGGGGAGACGATCAAAGCAATGAGGGGTTTGTGTAGCCGCAGGAAAGTTGTAAGGTAGACAAAATTGCTGAAGGCGAAGGCGCAGCAACTGCTCGCCCCAATTGCTGCGCCTTTTAGCGTCCAGCGGCGGTGTCCGGCGCCCACCCAGTGCACAGTCGCTGGACGCTGGGGCTGTATTTGGTTTCACTGGTCGTGCTCTCTTCACAAAAAACAGAGACCAAGACCAGTTACTCGGCCCTCTCAGCACCGTCGAGGAAAAAATTACAGTCCCGGAGAGGGAATAGTTTTGGATCTGGACACGTCTTATATGGGTTATGGGTAGAATAATAATAATAATAATAATAATAATGTTTATTAATTTCACAGTACAAGAATTAAATACATACATTTTAACTTTATATTCTACGTTTTACATTATTACATTCTACTTTTTAATTTTACATGTTAATCCTGGAAAATAAAGAAACATTTACTCACTACCCGTTAAAACCTATTGGTCGAACACGGGGATAGTGTGTGACAATGTTTAGTTATTGAATATAGTATGTGTATACTAAATGCCAAGGTACAAACATTCTATTATCTTACATGTATTTATTTATTTTCTTTTATTTTTTTATATTATAAATAAAGGAACTGGGTAAATTTAACAAACCACTGTATTGCAAACATTCTTTTTTTTTTATCATTTTTTTTTATTTTTTTTTTTAATTTCATTCACTTGTTAAGTCAATCAAATAACTTATGTACAATATTACGATCAAGGTTCAATACATACTTTTTGAATATAGATTTTACCATACTTAATGAATTAAGAGTATTAATATATATCTTGTATATGTTCGGCAAGTGATTAAATACTTTTGGAGCAAGATACATGGCAGATCTCTGTCCTATTGATTTTTTAATATTTCCCAATTGTACGTGTTGGTTGGTTTTAGTGCGAGTCTCATAGTGATGAGGTAATGTATGCAGGATATGTTTATGGTTGTATTGTATGTGTATAATACCAGGGAATACATATAAAGTTGCCTCGTATCCATTACGTTAGTATCACAGAATAATAAATGAGACGGGTATGTCATTTTTTTGTTAATTATTATTTTCAATATTTTTTTTTGTAAGATGTCGACTTTCTTTAAATAAGTTTTTTGTACACCGCCCCACCCAAGTATTCCATATCTAATTCTAGATTCAACTAGTGCATAATATAATATTTTTAAATATTTTACATCTATTTTAGATTTGAGAAATTTGAACTTTGGAACCAAGGCTCTCAAACACTTTGTTATTTGATCTATGTGGGCATCCCACCTTAAATGAGAGTCGATTTTTACTCCAAGATATTTTATATTGTTACTTGATTTTATAATTATATTTCTTTTCGTGTTTTTAATTCTTATAGCACTATAAGGAGGTAGTGATACTTTGTAACTGCAAAACGGAACAAAAAAGGTTTTTTCATAATTAATTGTTAAACCTTTATAATTAAACCATTTTATTAGTTTGTGCATATCTACTTTAATTATATCCCTTAAATGTTCCCAACTGTCTGCGCTATATAAAATTGCAGGGTCATCGGCAAAACTGATTATCTTTCCCCCAGTATTAAGGTTATATAAATCGTTAACGTGGATATTGAATAATAGTGGCCCTAATACTATACCTTGAGGCACCCCGCATCTTACGTGAAGTTTGTTACTATTGATATTATTTATCCTAACAATTTGTTGTCTATTGTCCAAGTAAGATTTCAGTAGATTATAAGCAGTGCCGCGTATTCCACTATTTTCTAGTGCCTCTAGTAGTTTTGGATGGCTGACAGTATCGAAAGCTTTTGCGAGATCTAGAAACACACAAGCAGTAGGTTGGCTATTGTCAATTCGATTATATATTTCATTGGTGAGTTCTATAATTGCGTCGTTTGTTGAAAAACCTTCACGGAATCCAAACTGAGAAGACGATAATATGTTGTGTTTATCAAGAAAAGATGTTAATCTGATTTTAAGACATTTTTCAAAGATTTTTGTTAAAGTAGTAATTAATGAAATTGGTCTGTAGTTTGACAAACTTAGTTTATCTCCTTTCTTGTGTATAGGAATTACTATATACAGTGGAACCCCGTTAACTCGGATTAATCGGGACCGCGGCCGATCCGGGTTATCGAAAATCCGGGTTAGCCGGAGAAAATGGTAAAAATTAATAAAATATGGTATGCTTACAGATAAATTCCGTTATAATTGTCACACAGACACTGGTAAACCACGTTCGCATTCCACACAAAACCACACATACAAAGCGTCGTCAAGAGTCTCATTCTTAGCTTTATTAGCTTTGCACCGATTGTCCAAACTGTCTTTTGTTTATCATTTTGAAAAAAAATTCTTCGATTTTAGTTCTATTTTTCTTCCAATCCGATACTGTAGATGTACCGACACCATATAATGCTGCAAGATTCGCCTTTATCAATGCTACTAAATGCTTCTAGTTTCTTTTCCATTGTCACTACATTTTTACGTTTTGTTGCCCTTATAGACAAAAAACACGCAAACACACGACTTTACTATATACACACAATATACCGACTTTACTACACACAATACCGTCTCTGATGTCATCTTATTTAATAACAGTGATGACTAAGACCATTGTTAAAAAAAGAATTTTAATAGTCTTTTCTAAACAATGCTAAGACAGTTTCAAATAAATAAAGGATACTACAGGTGCCTGTTGTTTTCCATAACATGACAATGAATGTGGTGTGCCAGGAGTCATTTTTACTATGGTATATGTAGTTCAAATTACACAAATACCCATTATCTCTCAAATATTATATTACATACATTTTTATTGTTGAAATGTTTGTCTGATAAAAATCGGTCCGGATTAGCCGGAGTTCCGGGTTATCGGGGGCCGACTTATCGAGGTTCCACTGTATATATATATATATATATATATATATATATATATATATATATATATTCGGGTTCAAAACGTCCTCCGACGTTGTCCGATGCCTTGTTGCCAATATCTTCTATCATTGCAGTTTTCATCTTCTAATCCTCGTACACTCATTGATCGTCTTACTCCTTGTATCCATGTCGTTCTTGGCCTTCCTCTTTTTCTGTTTTCTGTGGGTATCCATTTCATAATTTTCTTTGGCAGTCTTTCCTCCCCCATTCTCTGAACATGTCCGTACCACGTTAATTGTTTCTTCTCAATGCATTCTACAACCGTTTCTTGTAAATTCATTCTTCGCTTTACTTCCTCATTTCTAACCCGGTCCAATCTCGATGTTCTACTTGCTCCTCTTAGGGCGTCCATCTCAGTAGCTTCTAATTTTCGTTTTAGGTGTTCCTTTATTCTCCATGTTTCGGATCCGTATACCAATGTGCTCTTAATCATGGTGTTGTATATTCGCATTTTTCTTTGTTTCCCTATCTCGGTACTCCATAAAACTCCGTTCAATGATTTAATTATCGTTCTTGCTTTATTTATTCTGCTCTTAATTTCTGCATCGTCAGTACCTTCCTTGTTGAAATTAATGCCCAAATACTTATATTTATCACAGCTAGTTATTTTCTGATTATTGTCCAATATCATATCAGTTGAATCCTCACCTAGGCATAAATAATGTGTTTTTTCTACATTCATCTGCAATCCCCATTTTTCGTATTCTTCCTTCAATTTGCGAGTCATATATTCCAAATCTTCTTTATCGTTTGCACATATTATCTGATCGTCTGCAAACTGAAGGGTGTACAGGCAGGTGTTGTCGTCGATTTGGATGCCCATTCCACTGCATTTTCTTTTCCATATTGCAAGGGCTTTGGCGATATAAATCTTAAACAGACTCGGTGATATGCAACATCCTTGTCGTAGACCTTTGTTGACTGTAAACAAATCTGTTATTTTGTTTCCTAATTTTACTGTAGATTTCATGTCACTGTATAAATTTTGGACAGCTTTTATGAGAGTAAAGTTAATGTTGGAGTTTTGCAGTACTTCCCATAGTTTCGGTATCGGTATATTGTCATACGCTTTTTGTAAATCTATAAAAACTAGGTGTATTGGCCTATTCCGTTCTAATTTTTTTTTCGATGATTTGCTTTAACGAAAATACATTATCCGTACAGGACCTTCCAGCTCTAAACCCGCATTGTTCTTCTTTTTCGTATTCTGAGTATTCTTGTTCAATCAGTTCTCTTAAAATTTTTGTATATACTCTGCTTATTGTATTTGTTACTGATATTCCGCGATAATTACTACATTTTAGTTTATTGCCCTTTTTATGAATCGATGATATATAAGCTATTTTCAAGTCACTGGGTACATTTTCGCCATTGATGTACTTTGTAAATACATATGCCAGAGATTCGAAAAGTTTTTTAGTTCCATTTTTCAGTAGTTCGGCATTGATTCCACCTGGACCAGATCTTCCATTTTTTAGTTGTTTAATTGCATTTTTAACTGCTACAGTGTTTATGTTTATTTCTTCCCCTACAATTTGTATTTCCGTCTCTGTTGGTTGTGAGTATTCGGGCCTTTGTTCAGTTAATAAGTCATTATAATGTTGAACCCATTTATCTGTTGGTATTAATTGTAGTTTGTCGTTGCGTGTTTCGTTATTCTTGATCTTGTTCAGAAATTTCCATGATTCACTGCATTTTCGTCCTCCTATGTGTGCTTCGATTTCTTGGCACTTTCGATCCCAGGTCTCTCTCTTACTTTGAATAATTTTATGTCTTGATTCTCTTTTCTTTTCTCTATATCTGTTGTAGTCTTCTTCATTTTTTGTGTTAAGCCATTTTTGGTATAGTATCTTTTTTTCCTTGACTAGTCTCTCTGTCTCTGAATTCCACCAGTATTTGTTACTTTTTCTAATTTCTCTAATACCAAGGGCTTCCTTTGTAGCTGCTTTTATGCTGTATACTATATTATTATAAACCTCTTCTGTTGTTAGATTATTCGGGCTTAGTATGTAATTGTCGAGTCTCGTTTGATAGAGATATTTAACACTTTCATGTAATAGGCTCTCTAAGTTATATTTCTCGTCTGTTATATTTGAAGTATTTTTGTCTGCATCCGGGATTGTTTTCGTCTTCGTTATTGTGTGTCTTATCGGGAAGAATATTTTAGCTCTTAGGAAATGATGATCTGATATGTTACATATTCCTCTGCATACTCGTATATCTTCAACTTTCAATAAGGTTTGTTGTTTTAGTATTGCGTAGTCAATAATTATTGATCTTAAATTTCTTGTCGGCTGTATCCATGTATACTTATGTACCTCTTTGTGGTTAAAATAGCCGTTGTTAATTCTTAACTGAATTTGGTCGCATAAGTCTATAAGTCTTTCGCCATTGTCGTTGACTATTTCTTCACCAAAAGGTCCTATTATGTTGTTGTTTTCCATTTTTCCCGTTCCGACTATTGATGTCTCCTAATATAATTATTTCTCTAGTGTCACCAATTTTCGATATCTCTTGATGTAACGTTTGAAAGAATATTTCTTTTTCACTGACGACACTATCATTTGACACACCGTATACTGCAAAAACAGTGAGTTTATGATGCAAGATGTTTATGTTTACTCGTATGATATTTTCATTTATTGCATCCCAATCTGTTATTTTATTCTTTAATGTCTTTCTAATTAATACCGATACACCTCTACTTGCATGTTTATCTTTTGTGACGCCACTGTAAAGATGAAGGTAACTGCCAATTATTTCGATACAGCTTCCTTTCTTCTTTGTTTCAGTTAGTGACACTATTTCTAACTTGTGTTTATCAATTTCGTGTACTATTTCTGTTAGTTTTCCTCTGCAACCTCGCGTATTGATAGTTCCAAAATTCATCATCCTTTTTCTATGCCGTTGTCTTTTTCCATTTTGTCCGTCCTTACTTCCGAGGCAACCATTAGGCTTTTTTGCAGGAATTACTACCGTTTCTTTAAATTTGTCTGTGCATTCACCAGTTTTAAATATTAAATTTATTAGATCCATCAACGGTTTGGTGATTTGTTTATCTATAGTTCTTATTGTTTCTGTTCTAATGTTGTCAATACCGGGTGATTTGTTCGTTTTAAGTGTTTTAAGAATTCCCTCAATTTCGCTTTCCGAGACCGGTCTTAAATACATAGAATGCATCACGTTGTTATATTTAGGGAGATACGATGTCGGTGGTATTATTTTTTTAGCATAAGATTCTCCAATTTCTGTAAAATAACGAGCAAAAGAATTAGAGATAGCTCCACCATCTGTTACAGTAGTTCCTTCTTGTGTAATTATTTCTGTAATATTTTTTTCAGTTTCTTTACCTGTCAAAGTTTTAACAATATTCCACAAGTTTTTGGAAACATTCTTGTTTTTTTCAATTTCATTTCTAAAGTAATTTTTCTTAGCATTTTTTATTAATATATTCAGGTGTTTTCTATAATTTAAATACTTATTTTTTTTATTAACGTTGTCAAGATCTTTGACATGTTTACGATACAAAAGATTTTTTGTGTTTATGGATTTAACCAGTCCTGCAGTTATCCAACTTTGACGCTTCATTTCCCGTCTTTTGTGTTTTTTATATAACTGTTTTTTTCTATAAGTTTATTTAGAATTTCACATAATAGATTGCATTTAATATTAACATTTTTAGAGGCATTATATTCGCACCAATCATAACTTTCTAAGTCTTTTTTTAGTTCTTTGTGATTGATTACGTGTTGTTCTCTGACTAGTTTTTTATAACTATTTTTTAGGTTAAGTGGTAAACAAATAACAGTCGCTTTATGATCAGTAACGTAAGTTTCCACTACTGCTGACTTAGATTGTCCATGAATTCCCTGTGCTTTTAAAAAAATATGATCAATGCAACTTTTAGATTTTCCTTGTATTCTTGTATATTTGTTGACCATAGATTCAAATTGGTATTCATACATCAAGTTAAGATATTCGTAAGCATGTTCGTTATTTGTATCCTTAATATTAATATTAATGTCCCCGAGTAGTATATGATTCGTTACCCGTTCTTGTTTTTGTTGTTCTAAATATTGTTTTAAGTATTGAAGGAATTCTTCCACATCACCAGATGGTGAACGATAAAGACAAGTAACTAGGATTTTGTTATTATTTTCTAATTGAATAAGTAATTCGATTGCTTGAGAATGCCCAATCATTACCTTTTTATGCGAAAATGTAATGGTTTTCTTTATATATACTGCCACCCCGTCATTTCTATTGAAGTTTGAATCACTATACAAGAATATGTATTCATTATTATCGTAATATTGTACATCACATAGTTTAAAAGTTTCAGTTAGTACTATCAAATCAAAGTCTGAATTTAGTTGACTTAACACTGTGCTAAACTAATCAATGTTTTTTGTTATGCTTCTAATATTTTGGTGAATAATTTTTAAGTTATTTTGATTATTTTCCGGTTTGATAAATTCACTTAGTTGCACTATTTCATTTATTTCGTGATTATCAAAAGGCTCAAAATCTACATCTCTTATAAATTGATCCATTATAATGGATTACCAACTATTAAATATAATATAAGATAATAATATATAAAAAAATATTAAAATTAACAATATATATAATCTATAGATACGATATTTAAAAAGTATATTTAAACAACGATAACAAAGGGCAAACCTGTTTTACAAATTACAATGTTATTACTAGCAGTAAGTACCTATATGTAATTATTTCCTGGACTGGGAAGAAGTTGAATTGTTTCGTATTCTTTGATCTTGAAAACGAGTATAAGGTTTAGTTATGTTTTTCGAAGTAGTTGGTGTCGCTTTTATGTCAGCCTTACCTTCTGGTTTAGAAATTTCTTTCCAAGTAGTTGTTTGTAATGGGTTCCACACCGTCGGTTGTTTCTGGTAATGGGGATTGCGGAGCACTGTTTGAACGTCTCTCGTTGTTTTCTTCCTCCTCTTCCGTTAAATCTTTTACTGTATAGGCTTTATTATTTATATACAGTCTACTGTTTTTTATATAGCAATTTTCTTTATTTTGTTGTTTAGCCAAAAATAAGTGTTTTCTTAACGTTTTTGATTCCAATTGCTGTGTCTTAGTTAAAACTGGTGAGATGGAAACCTCTTTTCCTTTTAGTTTATAACAGTTTTGTAAGATTTCGCTCTTCATCCAGTAGTGTAGAAATTCTATTTTTAATGGACTATTAGATTTGTTTCCTAAGGTATAGTAATCTTTTATATCTACCGGTTGGAGTTCGATTTCCACTAATGAAAATATATGTGCACAGATCTCTTCCACTGTAAGTTTTTTGTTAGTTATTTGTAGTCCAAAAACTACAATATTATTTTTATTGTTATCTCGTTTTATCTGTTCTATTTCTTGTTTTAATTTCAGATTTTCTTGTTCAAGTTTGCTATTTCTCTTTTTTAGATCTGCTATCTCCATAAGTAATCTCACTTCAGATGCTTCTATAGCATTCTTTATCTCTGTTCTGTTTATTTTTATCTCATTTAGTATATCTTGTAACGTTGCACTTTCTCCCATTATAATATTATTTATTTTATTAAATGTTTTCAGTGTATGGTCACCTTTATTGAAATTATTAGTAGTTAATGTTTTGGTTATAAAAATCGTTGTTTACTTTGTACAAGGTTATTGTGCTACTTCTGTTTTAATTATTAAACAATCAATGTTAAAATTTTTATATTTTTTAGAATTTCTGGATTTGTTTTATGCACATTTAATATATCTGCGATGATTTATTAAACTCAATCTCTTCAATGTAGTTATTAGTATCGCATTCAAAGATTCTTTAAATTAAAAGTAGCTTGTACATACCTCGTTTCAATATTTTTGGGAGAGAGCACTGTCACACATACTCGCTATTCAACGGTCGAACACACTATGAATAGTGTGTCAATAACAAATAGAACAAGAACAAATAACTTTTTTGCCAGTCCTGAATTCGTTAAATTCTTGAATTCATGGCACATGAAATTAGTAGGGCTAGTAGCCACAGTTAGAAAAAATAAGAGATTTCTACCCACCAATATGTAAGCAAAACAAGGAAAGAACTGGTTTTCTACAAATTTTGCATACAATCATAATGCTAATGGATGCTCTTAGATGTGCCATAGAAAAACAAAGCAGTGATAACATGGATAAAATGCTGGGTGAGAATTTGACCGTATACTCACCCAGTATTTTATGTCGAACATTGCGTTGGCCCTTGGCCTTTTTTTATAATATGATTGACGTCACTGGTTTAGTATGATACATTATACATCGAGAGCATAATCCATTACAAAAAAGAAAGGACTAACGCAGGAAATTTTTGAAAGATCATTCTAAAGATATTCGGTTGCCTTCATTTCAATCTCAAAGTAAAACCGGATGATGATGAGGATTCATTTTCTTCGTAGTGCTGTAGAAGTGGTCCTTGGTCAAAACAGAGTATGAATTTGCTGTAGAAACTCCTCTTCAAGTATCTCACAGCATTCGTGGATCTACTCCAGTAACCGGAGTTATCATGTTCATGATAACTTCAACTTCACGTTCAGCACTATGGACGCGCCCTAATGCTATATCTCTTGTGTACAGCAAGTAAGAACAACTAGGGGAAGTCGGGGCAAAGTGAACTAGTTAAGATTTGTCAAATAATATGACTTATACGAAAATAATAATTACGACTATTTTTTGTTCATACGATAGCAGAACAATTTGGCTACATATTCCAATATCTAAAAACTAAAAAACAGTTTTATGTAATATGCTGTAAACATATTTCCCAAAAGTCGCAAAAAGTTCATTTTGCCCCTCAGGCGGGGCAAAGTGAACTTTGTTTTTGGGGCAAAGTAAAACATATCAGATCAATTAAATATTTAATCAGGAAATACAATTAAACAAACTTAAAACATAAAAGATTCTATATAAACTGGATTTTTCCATATCTGAGTCTTTTAGAGCGAAGCTTTCCCATGATTTGAGATGCAGTTATTACCGAGATATCATCTACCTCTGGAAAGACGAAGATGTTCCAGTTTCCTCTGTACTGTCTCATAAATTTTACTTCATACCCGTTTTTAATGGATCTTTAACTTGGGCAACAAATTCTTTTTTTATTTTATCATTAGTTAGTTGAACTAATATAAAATCTTCGGCAAACACATTTTTCGTTGGAATTGCAGTAAGCTGGTTTGTTTGCAAAATTTCAACATCTTCATCACTGAAGGTTTCCGTGTCACTGGAATCTTCGCACAAGTGGGCGTCATCAACATCATGGTCTTCGGAGTCAGAAGATTCTGGAACAGCAATTTTTCGTTTTACTGCAACTTTTTTTCTTTTTTCACTATTTTTGCCTTCTCTTGTTCTTTTTCTGCCTTCAGGTCAGCAAGGTAAGGGGAAGATGTTATTACCGTTGTAGATCCTTTTTTTCTTTCCTTTCTCAGAGCAGTTTTAGGAGCTACTTATAGGGACAGGCATTATATCTCTTGGGGATATCGCTTGTGTAAAATTGGCTGAGCTTGTGGTACGGAGTTCGTTAGCTACCGAAACATTTTGCAGTTGATAATGTGACGAGCTAGAGGGTTTATGGATAGGCGATACATCTCTTGATGGCACCAAGTTGTCTAAAATGTTTGAATTTTTGACAGCACCTTGAACTTCATTAGATGTTGAACGAGTTTGTTTTATTTGTGAAGTATGTCCATAAAATTTATTAGTGGATAGTGGCGGTAGGTTTTCATTTGTTCTGCTTTTCTTACTAACCGTACTGAAACTTTCAGCCCAAACATGATCATTTTTGGGTGCATTACAGCGGTCGGCAACATCAGCAGTATCACGAGTGATATTTTCTACACCGCCATTGTCATTATTTTGAGTTAAAAGAGGACGGTCAGTAACCTCTGCAACCGCAAATGCCATATCTGGGAAAATGTTGTTATCATAAGGACAAATTCCCGTTTTTTTTAAACCGGATAAAGCATTTTCAAGTGTTGCAGCTCTCATATATGCTTGACCAAATATTTTGCTCACATCATGTATCGTCACGACTTTACCAGGATTATTTCTTAGCCAATTCTAAACACCCTGGCTATAATATGAACTCAACGGAAACATAAACGCAACATCAAGAGGCTGCAAACGATGAGACGTGTGTGGGGGAATTGTAATAATGTGAACGTTACTTTTTCTTGCCATTAAAATCAAATCTAAATTTTTAACATGTGTTGAATGACCGTCACAAATAAGTAACACTGGGTCTTCTTCTGTTGGCTTAGCATATTTTATAAAATGTGTGAACCATGTTGGTGCAAAAATATCACTTTGCATCCAACCTGAAGGATGAGGAACTACTATACTTTCAGTTGGTAGACTCCTTGAGAAGTTGGGATTATTTTTTACACGAGGGAATATCAGCAGAGGTGGTATATATTGACCTGCTGCATTAAAACAAATTTCTGCAGTGATGAGTGTACCTCGCTCTGCAGATGAGAGGCTACCGACCTGTTTTTTCCTTTAAGAGATAACACTTTGGATTATCTATTTGGAACTGTACTAATTCCGGTTTCGTCGCAGTTATAAATTCTACTGGGAGAAAATTTGTAAGTGTCCATAAGATGTTTTAAAAGATCAAAAAACTTTTTGACATTTACTTTATTAAATGCAAATGCTCGGGCTGCAGATGTTGCCTCCGGTGTTCGAAGAGATAAGTTATGGTGTCTTTGCATAAATTTGGAAACCCAGTCTCTTCCTGCTAGTTGTTTTTCTTGAGAAAAAGTGTGCGGAATATTATTTCTTTCAGCATATTGATAGGTAAGGTGCCTAAAATTCTGAATCGTTAAACCAAACGAATGTCGTTCCATGTCAAGTACATGCTCATTTAATTCGTTTTCCTGTTCTGGCGTAAATACTGTTCTAAACCTACCCAGCCCTTTCTTTGTGGCCAGGTCAGATGTTCTATCTACAGTTCGTTCGTGATCATTGAATCGACCGGTCGATTTATCGAGTGCGAAGTAATTAATACCAGTGTCCAATTTCGAATAATTTTGTTAAAATTTCGAGTGTAGTAGATTTTATAAAAAACTTAATTAACAGTGAGTGTATAATATGAGTGCCACCGAGGGGGGTGGTGAAGCCCCCCAAATTGGAACTCATTCTCCAAGCAGTGGGGACAAGGATGTCCCGAATAATTGGGATATGGACGTCGAATCACAACGTAATGTATTAGACAAAAAAACAATAGAAAATATCAACATTCCAAATGTAAGTACAAATAATATTTCTAACGTAAAACATACGGAGACAACAACAGATATACAACAGAAACCAGTACGTATTGCAACTTTTTATAATAATGTCGATATCGCACCTTACTACGTGTATATTGAAAATAGTCTAGACAAATTCGATGGTAAATTAAACGCTATTAGAATAGGAGATATTTTGTTCAAAGAACATCCAGAGTTGGATTCCAAAATTAATTGCATAGATTCTATAGGGCGTAATAGGTTGAGAATTAAATTAAAAGACTATAAATCGGCAAATAATTTATTAAAATCGGTTAATTTAAAAAAATATAATTTGTTGGCATATATCCCTAAATTCATTACACATAAATTTGGTATAATAAGAAATATAGACTATGAGTTTGGTGAAGAGTATGTTAGAGGGAAAATAAATCCGTTTGATATGCATTGTAAATTTAGTGTGGAGGCGGTTAAACGAATGAATCGAAAAGTAGTTAAACAAGACGGTACTAAAGAATACGTGCCTACAAAAACCTTTTTTGTTACTTTTAAAGCATCTAGGTTACCACAATATATATGCATTAATCATGTAAGAATTCCGGTAGAACCCTACGAGCAAAAGGTCCTTTTATGCTTCAATTGTTATAGGTACGGACATTTAATTAAGCAGTGTAAAAGTAACGTTCGCTGTTTAAAGTGTAAAGATGGACACGAGACAAAAGACTGCAAAAAAAATTTAGTAGAAAAAACATGTTTCTATTGCAGTGGAAAACATTATACAAATCAAATAAAAGAGTGTCCAGAATTCGATAGACAAAAATCAATTAAAAAATTAATGACTGAGCAAAATTTATCTTATGCAGAAGCAAACACAAAAACCCCTAAAGTTACTTATGCACAAGTGGTCGTTAAAAATCCGGGACCGACCGAAATTTTAAACAATAAATATATAGCCGACAGTAATCATAATTTAAACAATAATTCTCATGACCTTCAGTTACAATCTAATATATTTCCCTCTTCCCAAATGCAGTCAAGCGGGCAAAAGTCGAGTTCGGTGCACTTCCAGCATTCTGCGGTTTCTCACAAAAGACCTAGGTTGGTGAGGTCTCAAGAACAGGATAATACACTGAATTTACATAAAAAAATTATATCACCAATTCATTTACCGAGTTCATCGACAGCCGTTTTCGAAAATCAAAATTACAAATCAAACTTAACATTGAATCAGTCTCATCAAGAGACTTGTGTCACTGTTACGGAGAATGCTTTAGTAGGTTTAATTTTATCCATTATAGGAATCTTAAAACAACAAAATAAATTTGATATTCAAGAATCAACTTTACTTAGTATTATTCAAGATAAATTTAATGCAATATCTGATGATGAGTTGTTTTAAGATCTGCCAGTGGAATTGTAGATCAGCTATATCTAATAAAGAAAACCTTCAAAATATGTTAATAAATGAAGATATAGATATTGCTATGCTTTCAGAGACGTGGTTTAAACCATCAAAATATGTAAATTTTGCAGGTTATAACGTTATTAGGGAAGACCGCCCTGACGGGTACGGCGGGGTGGCTTTTCTGGTAAAGTTAAATTTAAAATATAATGAGATTATTGTAAGACACTCCAATAAATTGCAAGCAAACTGTATCCAACTACTATCAACCAACAAAATCAGTATATTTTTTGTAAACATTTATGTTACTCCAAGAAGTTCCATAGGGACGGATGAGTGGGGCGAGTTTTTTGAATCTCTCCCGAAGCCATGTGTAATCGGGGGCGATTTCAATGCTCATCACACCGCTTGGGGATGTTTAACAACCAATTCTCAGGGCAACAGGTTACAAGATGCCATAGACAATACGGATTTGGTATTATTAAACGATGGCAGTCATACATTAGTGCCCACATTAAACAGTAACTCCTCAGCGATAGACTTAACACTCTGTTCATCAGGTATAGCACATCTTTTTGAGTGGCAAATTATGGACGATCCACATGGTTCTAACCACATTCCGATTTTAATTAAATTTAATTGTGAAATGAGCAGTAATGAAATGATGGTGTATAGTAGATGGATAACAAAAAAAGCCAATTGGAATAAATTTCAAAGCGAAATGGACGAACATTTTATAAATAATGATAATAATTATAATTACAGCCAATTTATTAATGCAATTAATAATGCAGCTGTAAAAGCAATACCACAGAGATATAAATATAAGCAAAATAAAAAAAATAAACACTGGTGGAATGATGAATGTCAGGCAAAAGTTAATAACAGAAAACAATTATTTATAATATACAAAACCAATCCAAACCTGCAAAATTTAATAAATTATAAAAGAGCTGATGCAATAGCAAAAAGAACGATAAAAATAACTAAAAAAGAATCATGGAAAATATATTGTCAGTCCTTAAATAAAACCACGCCTATGAAACAAGTTTGGCAAAAAGTAAATAGTTATAAAAATAGAAAACAAAACAATACACATTACATAGAATCAAGTGCTGAATGGATAGAGGATTTTCAAAATAAGTTATGTCCAAAAGTTTGCATTTTTAAACCATTGCAACCTTGTTTATATGATTCCTCTGGAAATTCAGATAATTATTTAACAACGCCTTTCAGCATGCATGAATTGAATAGAGCTATGAAAAAAAATTGTAATACATCCCCTGGAAAGGATCAAATTCAGTATAACATGATATTTAATCTATCTTATTCCGGCAGAAATGCGTTGTTGGACATATATAATAATATATGGTTTAATAAAATACCAATTCCCAATGATTGGCTTGATTATATTATAGTCCCTTTATTAAAGCCTGGGAAAAAATCTAATAATTCAGATTCTTATCGACCTATAGCTATGGCATCTTGTTTATTAAAAACTTTTGAACGAATGATTAAAAACAGACTAGAACATTTTTTAGAATTCAACAAATTATTACCCGAAAACCAATTCGGATTTAGAAAAAATCGTTCAACGTTAGATAATGTGACTACTCTAGTTACTGACATACAAAGTGGATTCTCACACAATTTTTCAACAACCTGTTTATTCATAGATATAAAAGGAGCGTACGATAATATTCAATTAGACATTTTAATGGACAAGATGAAAAAGCTAAAACTACCGGAACTACTTATTTTTAATATTTATAAATTGTACAACGAGAGAAATATTTATATTCGTACAGTAGACAAGTTAATAGGTCCTCAAAAAGCCGCTGTAGGCCTTCCTCAGGGCAGCATATTAAGTCCTATTTTGTACATTATATACGCATTTGACTTCGATACTATATTCCATAGGAATATAAAAACATTACAATATGCCGATGATATATGTATATATACGGCGGAACAAAATATAGAAAAATGTCATCAAAACTTAGAGGTAGCTTCAGATTCATTAGAAAAGTGGATAAAGAATAACGGACTTTCCATTTCAGAAAATAAGTCAGCAGCTGTTACATTTACTAGGAAGAGGTTTCATCATCCGTCTTCCATAACACTAAAAAATTACACAGTCCCGTACCTAGCTTCAATTAAGTATCTAGGTATTACTCTAGATACGAAACTTAACTGGAAATCTCATATTCATTATATAACATCTAAGATTGAAAATGCTATAAACATCATAAAAGTTTTCAGCCATAGTAAGTGGGGGGCAGATCCGAAAATTTGTCTTCTATTTTATAAATCTTTTATCCAGTCAATAATCGATTATGGGTGCGTATTATATGGATCGGCCTCTGAATGTCATCTTAAAAAGATTGATCAAATCCAAAATAAATGTCTACGAATCTGTAATGGGTATCTGAAATCTACACCCATAGTTGTTATGGAGGCGGAAAGTTGCATACCTCCACTTCTGTTAAGGAGACAATTCCTAAGTAATAAAAACTTATTTAAGATATACGCAAAAAATGACAATCTTACACACACAATTCATCAGTTAACTATCGAGGTTTTAACAAATCGTTATTGGAAATATAAAAAAACTCCTCTATTGATCGAAAGTTATTATAACTACCCAGACATTAAGGACAATATATTGACTATTAACAACTTCACATCATTTAAACACTACGATAATCGCCCTGTATTCCATTTAATCGATGACTACCCTAGACTCCCGGAAAAATTACTAAATAAATATTTTCTTAATAAAATTCATCATCAATGGGAAAATCATGATTACATATTTACTGATGGTTCTGTAATTAACGGAAATACCGGTTTGGCTCTTTATCACGTTAATAAAAAGATAAAGCGACTGTATAAACTGCCTAAGGGATCGTCAATATTCACTGCAGAAATAGTCGGAATTAAATATGCACTAATCTATGCTCAATCCCTATCCGGCACTAATATAGTAATATTCTCTGACTGCAGAAGTGCCTTAGAAAAGATAAAAAATATTAACATAACTGACCAGTATGACGATTTAATGAAAGATGTATATGAAGTACTTACAAAATTGAATAAAAATGGAAAGATAATTACATTATCATGGGTGAAAAGTCATTGTGGGATAGAATATAATGAGATAGCAGATATATTAGCAAAAAGAGCTACTACAGAAGGGGAGATGATTAACATGAAGCTACCTTTTAACGATCACGTAAGCCAAATGAAAATAACTATGAAAACTAAATGGCAGGAAAAATACGAAAAAGCCAACTCTGGGAAAAAGTTTAAATTGTTGCTTCCAAAAATAAAAACAAAACCATGGTTTTTTAATGTACATAATAGAAATTTTATAAAAACAATTTCACGAATCAGAAGTAACCATGCAATGTGTCCGGAATATAAACACCGTTTAGGTATCCAAAACGAAGATTACTGCGAATGCGGAAAACATGGTAGTTTAGAACATATTATATTAGAATGCCCGTCTATTCAACAAGAGATCTCTACACTACTTAATAATCTATATAAATTAAAAGTAGACACACCTTTTAACTTGTCGAGCTTACTAGCAACTGAGGATATACGAGTATATGAGGTTATTTATGAACATACGGTTAAATGTAAATTTAAATTATAAGCACACTAACATAAATCCTACTCTTTTGTATCCATTCCAGGGGTCCCCTCCCCCGTGTTACAATACCCCGCCGAGATGACCCTTCGGCAAATTAGCACTCCTTCTAAATCTCCTTTGTGATAACTAACAAATTTATATGAATGGTAAAAAAAAATAATTAAAAAGTAACCAATATAGTTAAAAAAATAATAAATTAATTAAAAAAAAATGATAAAAAACAAAATAAAAAAAAATTAAAAAAAAATAATAAAAAAAAAAATAAAAAAAAATATTAAAAAAAAAATAATAAATAAATACTAAAAAAAAATAAAAAAATAATAATAAAAAAAAAAATAAAAAAAAAATATTCGTACCTATATTAAAAAAAAAATAATTTTAAAAAAGATACAATTAGGTACATTATAAGGATAACCATTAATATAATATTGAGTATTATGTACAATAATATGTGTTGTTCATTAAATATAAGATAATATAAGATACACATTATGTGAAAATTAATACTTACCTGAAGCATTTTCCTTATAACTTTTACACACTTGTTCTGGCTAATTGGCTTAGTTCCAGTGCCATAAAACAAAACACACACACACACACACACAGATGTTCTATCTAGTTTCAGTCTTCGGAATACGTTGCTGGTGGCACATTAAACTGTGTAGCAGCTGCTTTATATTTTAATGTTCCCTCCCGAACAGCATCAATAGCATTTTTCATCGATTCCTCTGACCAAAACTGTTGATTGCTTTTACGAACATAATATGTTCTAACCATTTTACCTTAAAGAGAAAATTCTCAACATTAAAAGTGTACTCACTCCAGCAAACAACTAATTTATAATATATCTATAGTAGTTTTTTTATCCGGTTTAATTTTAGGCGATACAAGAATTAGTAAATTCATCTCGGATAATAATTATTAAACCGAGATTTACAAATCCCGACTAAATATAGTTTCTAACCTTCAACCTTCAATAAACACATGCTACAAATCTACCTACTACAAAACAATAGTAGGGGCAAAGTGAACCTTTGGCCCTTGTGAAAAACTTCACTTTACCCCACACTGGTACTTTTTTGACATTTGATGTTAATGTGAAACTGTCATTACATATCATCTTCGTTTTCTTGCAAAACTATCTCTAATTAGATGCCTAACATAATAGATTAACAACGTTTGAATGTAATAATAACTAGTTGCAGTGGCGTAGCTGAATATTGCGGCCCCCCCGCGACAATTTTTATGAGCCCCCGTATTATAAACATAACGACAACTAATAACAGTATAATTACTAAAATAGGTGTAAATAACAATATTTCGCCTTTCTTTAATAAGTCTTCATTAGTTAGTGTTAATAGATTTTTTGGGAATAGACATGAAAATCATGTATCTTAATCCGATAAACCTATTAGTAAGTTGTTGCAATATTATATCTAAAATTACATTGAAAACATTAACTACAAAACTTTTTTTGTTAAAAGTTATTTTTTCGTCGCAGCTGAGCTCATCGTAAAATTTTTTTATACGTTTTATCCGTTTACATAGTTTTAAATTCCGGTATGTATAATACCCCACTATTCTGCCATTCCTGCTGCGTTTGCTAAAGTTTCGGAAAAATAATTTCTCATTTCTAGAAGATTATCACGAGATTTTTCAAAAAGTTGAAGGGCGAATGTTAACTCTGCCGTTTCAGATTGCAAAAGTGTTGATGTTAGATTAATAAAGTTAAGTATTTTAGATTGAATAGTAATGTTAACGACAAATTCAAAATTATTCATATGCTCTAATAAATTCGTTAACTTATAATTTTTCATCGTTTTTTAGATAGCAATGAAATTTTCGTTAAAGATTTCATTACTTGCCGGAAAGCTCGACGCAAAGCTATAACAGCATCATGCCTGGATGACCACCGGGTTTCACATAACCTTTTAAGTGTTGGCAAACGCGATGGATCCAAAGTCATAATAGTACATAGTACATCCTATCTTTTAATACTTGCACTAAAAAAACATAATTTTTTAAATTATATCCTAAAGAGGGATGTAAGGGATAGTGATGCGCAACGTATAGCCTCTCCTATCCAAATGTCAACCTCACCTGCCCGCGTGATGATCTTGATTCTGGTCATCCGGTGCATCCTGCTAGATAACAAACGAGGCTCTGACGTCCGAGTGATTGCCGGTATAAGCAATCCCCCACTTACCTACCAACGGCTTCGGACGGATGAGTTGGGTAAGTGGTAGGGCACTCTTTTGTCCTGGGGTGGGGAAACTGGCCCTAAAGGCGGATGAACCGAGAACTAGGTCAACGGCGTAAGGATGTAGAAGGCAAGGAGAAACCACTACATTAAAGATCCATATGGATATCTCTTGTACATCTATCATGGCTACAGCTTTGAGATTGAAGACTACTGATCATTTATATCGGAGTGCAAGATCCGGCAGGGGAGGAATAACAACACAGAACCATGGGGCCTCCCAGGTCGTTAGCAAGCGAAACCCCCAAGTAAAAGGAAAGGATACGCCTAGAAAAATTAAGCAGTTTACTAAAATATGCACCTGGAACGTCAAGACCATGTACGAAGCAGGCAAAATTTATAATGCCATCCATGAAATGGAAAGACTGAATATCGATATAATGGGCATCAGTGAAATGCGATGGCCTGATGCCGGAAAATGTCAAATAAACGAGCACCAAGTATATTACTCTGGAAATACAGAAGGTCAACATAAGCATGGCGTCGGAGTAATTTTAAATAAACAAATAAAAAAATACGTTACGAATTTTGTTCCAATATCCGAGAGAATCATGCTCATTCAATTGGATTTATTCCCAGCAAAAACCAACATAATCCAAATATACGCACACACAGCAGACAAATCAGACGAAGTAATAGAGGCTTTTTATTACGATTTAAGTAAAGTCCTAAGTAAGTTAAAAACCAATGAAGTAACGCTAGTTATGGGTGACTTTAATGCCAAAATCGGTAAGGGTAGTTATGGTGAAGTAGTAGGTTCATGGGGTTTGGGTGAGTGAAATGAGAGAGGAGAACGCCTACTCACATTTGCTACGGAAGAAGAGTTGGTAATCACCAATACACTCTTCAAATTACCATACAGAAGGTTATACACATGGCGCTCACCCGGTGACACGCCAGAAAATCTCATAAGAAACCAGATTGACTATATTTTAATAAATAAAAGATTCAAAAACTCTATAACATCAGTGAAAGCCTACCCTGGCAGATATTAAGTCAGACCATAACCCACTTGTCGGTAAGTTTCGTCTGAAATTTAAAAAAATCCACAAACCTAATCCTATAAAATACGATCTCAAACAACTAAGAGATGATGACATAACGCAAGAAGTACGGGAATATCTGAAGAACAACATATCCAAGTCAGGAGTAGTTAATGATGTTGACACAGAAATAAACCACTTAGAAAACATTGGGAAGGAAATATTAGACCAATACCTGCGACCGAAAAAGACAGAAAAGAAAAAACCATGGATGACCGACGGTATATTACAGATGATGGACAGAAGAAGAGAATCCAAGCGGAAAGACTACGTTGCATATCAGTTTCTAGACAAAGAGATAAAAAAAGCTGTCAGAGAAGCTAAAAACAGAAATCTGGAAGAACAGTGTGAAGAAATCGAGATGTTGAAACACGATTCCTTCAACCTCCACAAAAAGATCAAAGAAGCAGCAGGCATCTATAAATCAAAAAGGCCGGGACACTTAACAGACGCTCAAGGAAATCCAATAGTTGATATTGAAGAAACAAAAACAACATGGATGAACTATGTGACAACAACATTTGAAGACGATAGGAATGTCACCATCACACAAAATAAAAATGACGATACCGGACCACCTATTCTCGAAGCGGAAGTAGAAGCTGCTATAAACAACATTAAGGAGGGAAAAGCCGCAGGACCAGACGAGTTCTACTCAGAATTTTTGAAAATTATGGATAAAGACGAAGTAAAAAGACTTACCTTGATCTTCAACAAAATATACCAAAGTGGAAGAATACCCCAACAGTGACTAAGATCAACTTTTATAACAATCCCTAAAAAACCCAATGCCAAAAAATGTGAAGATTATCGAATAATAAGCCGTATGAGCCATCTCCTGAAAACTTTTTTAAAAATTATACATAAAAGAATATATAAAAAGTGTGAAGAACACATGACAAACACACAATTCGGCTTCAGGGATGCATTGGGTACTCGAGAGGCACTTTTTGCAATACAAGTTCTCTTTCAAAGATGTAGAGACATGAATTGTGATATATATGTGTGTTTTGTTGATTACCAGAAAGCGTTCGATAGAATAAAACATGACGAACTGATGAAAATATTAAATTCAATTGGTCTAGACAGCAGAGATCGCCGTATAATAAACAATATCTATTACGAACAAACTGCAGCTGTTAGAGTAGGGGATCAGTTAACAGACGACATAAAGATAAAAAGAGGTGTGCGACAGGGATGTATATTGTCCCCATTATTGTTCAATACATATTCAGAGCACATTATGAACCTAGCGCTAACGGACATAGACGAGGGAATACTTATAAACGGAGAACGATTGAACAACATAAGATACGCTGATGATACTGTCATTTTTGCAGACAGTCTTGAAGGTCTGCAGACACTTGTCTCCAGGGTGGCAGAAGTAAGTAGCAGGTTTGGGCTTGATTTTAACACCAAAAAAACCAAATACATGGTTATAAGCAAAAATAGGATACCACCTGGTCAATTACTAGTTAACCAACAACCTATAACACAAATCACCAACTTTTGTTATTTGGGTGCAAACTTAAATGAACAGTGGGACCAATCGACGGAAATTAAGATAAGGATCGAGAAGGCAAGATCAGCCTTCGTCAAAATGAAAAAAATCTTTAACAGCCACGATATAAAATTGGAAATAAAAATTCGTTTACTAAAGTGCTACGTATTCTCCGTTCTTTTATATGGCGTGGAGTCATGGACCTTAACTGAAGCATCACTGAAGAGACTCGAAGCATTTGAGATGTGGTGCTATAGACGCATTTTGAGGATTTCCTGGATAGACAGAGTTACCAACGAAGAAGTTCTACATAGAATGGGTAAAGAGCGCGAACTAGTCGTAACCATAAAACGTCGCAAACTGGAATACCTGGGCCATGTAATGCGCAATGAACAACGATATGACCTACTTCGGACCATACTTCAAGGTAAAGTGCATGGGAAAAGAGGTCCAGGACGAAGAAGAATATCCTGGCTGCATAACCTGCGAAAATGGTTTAACTTAACCACTACCGGACTTTTCAGAGCAGCAGTCAACAACGTCAGAATAGCCATGTTAGTGTCCAACATCCGTAGCGGATAGGCACCATAAGAAGAAGAAGATATCCTAAAGAAACAAGAAACCAACTCTTGTACACCAACAACGGCATCATTCAACACTAGGTTCAGGTTATGGGATGCACAATGAACATAGGAAGCTGTTTTTTCAATATCAGTTAATACGCCTTTGTATGCCTGAATATACACCACTCATAACGCTTTCCCCATCATACCCCTTTCCTCTGCAGTTGTGTACGGAAAGGTGCTTTGATTGTATACATTTTAAAATTTCATTTATAAGACCTTCTGCACTTTGGTCTAACATGCGAATAAATCCCAAAAAACTCTCAACAACTTCTGCTTTAGAAGATATAGCTATTTGTATAACAAGGGAGGAAAGTGCTATTTTTCCTCCCGAGACGCGTCGGGCAGTAATCATTCGAGGGAGGAAAAGGCACTTTACTCCCATGTTATACATATGGTTTTTCCACCTTCCTCAAATAACAAGTCATTTTTTCATTTTTACTTAATTTATTTATGTAACTAACCAACAAAATTTATTAGAACTAAAACTAACAAGTAGGTACAATATAACTGTCAACTGTCAAATATAAGTCAAATTATTAATGTAAACATTGTTAAATCAAAATAACAATTTACTGTTTTTTACCATTCTGCAAAATACAGGGTGCTTTATAAATAAACGTTAAAATGTATAAATACTTACGTAATAGAAAATAGATATTGTACAGGGTGTCAATAAGTTATATTTCATAAATGAAATACCATGACGTCACTTCTACTTTTTCTCCCTAGGGAGGAAAAGTACAACTTTCCTCCCTACAATCAGGTCCGGAAAAGTATACTTTCAGTAGAGGTAGGTGGAAAAATTATTTTCATCGCAAGTTACATACCGGAAAATAAAATTAAGCTGATCGTGTTTCGAAATATCTTGAGTGGTATCAAGAATTATTGAATAAAAACCTTTTTTTAAATTAATTAATCAATTTGTTTTCAGTTTCTAGAGCGAGAAAATTTATAACTTCGTTTTGTATTTAGGGGCTCAAAAGCAGGATCATATTTAGCTAGTAAAAGAACCACCGACAAAAAATTACCATTTTGGGATTCACTTTCATCTAAACTACCAACATGTCCACGAAACTACGAAACGCTAAATTGTACCCGAAAAGAGTAAGAGTTACGTCGATTACCCGCTTCATTATTTCCTTCCAAATTCCCTATTTTGATGCTTATTAGGAAAATATGTTTTGGTCCCCAATTTAAAGAAAGTAGAAGTATTAAGCTTGAAGGCTTTAAGGGGCCCCTCCTAACGTCGGCCCCCCCGCCTTGCGGTCCTGTCAGCTACCCTACTGACTAGTTGAGTTATACATTAGATTACACACTTATCAGATTAGAATTTTACCAAGATAAAATAAAAATTTCATCCACAACTTAGCAGCTTTCGTCAAACGTGTTCTCGTCGTAAGCACACTGTTACCAAATACTATTGACTGTAATACATCCAACTCCCACAGAAATCTGGAAGCACGCGAAGCACGTTGCCACTAGCGCCACTGTCGGCTTGCGGTGAAACTACGTTTTTACAACGTAAAATTTGACGTAAACATTCAAATTAATTTTATTAATTTTTGAATAACGAGCTAATTTTGCTAAATTAAATTAAAATAAAAATATTTCAAACACTTATACAAAAACAATAATAAAGCAATTTTATAAATGTAAGGTTAGATTGCTCTGGTTATCACCGCAAGACCGCTAGATGGCGCTGTTTGCTTCCTCAAATGTAATGGAAAATGTCAAGAGTTGTATGTATTACAGTCTATAGTATTTGCTGTTACCAACTTAAATATATTAAATTTACGTTTGAAACTGTATTACTGGCGCGAATAATTTAAAATTTAAAAAGATTCACTTTGCCCCAATGGTTCACTGTGTCCCAAATTCCCCTACATTAGCAATGTTTACAGACGGTACTGTTATATTGACATCCCACACATATACTTCACTGAGATCATCAGCCTCAAGAAACCTCCAATCAAACCTAAATAGAATTTAACAAAATGGAAAATAATCATTAAAACTATGATGAAAGTATATAATACTAAAATGACCTAGGAAGGCCATTGTAAAACTCACAAACATTAGAAATATAGTATTCAGGTTACAGTGGCGGCTCGTGATTTTTACAATAGGGGAGGCTGTAACTATAATGTATCTATACAAAATATGTAATTTAAGGCCCTATTTGTTTTTGAATATTTTTGAAGTTATACTTCTTTACGATCGAGAGTGAAATTTTATAGGTAATTCTGGGCGCATGCGCACACAGACAGTGTGTAGAGGGTTATTCACTATATTTTGACCCCCCTATAAACTGCTTTATTTACAGAATTAGAAAAAATGTAAAATACAAAAGTTATTCGATTTTTAAATTATGATTGTTTGACATATATATCGTACTAGTGACGTCATCCATTTGGGCGTGATGACGTAATCGACTATTTTTTTTAAATGGGAATAGGGGTCGAGTGCTAGCTCATTTGAAAGGTTATTAAATTCCCTATTCAGTAATATAAACAATAACATGATTAATTATACAGGGTGTCCAAAAAATTATTTTTCAATTAAATTAATTAACACAAAAAGAAGAATGTATGTAATTTATTTAATTCAAAATACATTCTACTGCTGTCAGAAAACAGAAATAAATGTTTATTGAACAAATAAACATTACTTTTCACTTAAATTCAATGTTCAGGCTGCCGCTCATTTGCCTCTTGGCAGTTTGAACATTGAATTTAAGCAAAAATCAATGTTTATTTGTGCAATAAACTTTTATTTCTGTTTTCTAGCAGCAGTAAAATGTATTTTAAATTAAATAAATTACATACATTCTTCTTTTTGTGTCAATTAATTTAATTAAAATTTTTTTTGGACACCCTGTATAAATAATTATCTTAATGTTTATATTACTGAATAGACAATTGAATTACCTTTCAAATGAGCTAACACACGACCCCTATTCTTATTTAAAAAAAATAGACGATTACATCATCACTCCCAGATGGATGACGTCACTAGTATGTTATATATGTCAAAAAATCATATTTTAAAAATCGAATAACTTTTGCATTTTACACTTTTTTCTAATTCTGCAAATAAAGCAGTTTACAGGGGGGTCAAAATATAGTGAATAACCCTGTACATAGTTCGTTGCTAATCTTTCAAGTTATGTATGTATTAGCGCAAATAAGTCATTAAAAGAATATATTAGTGTTTTTAGTAAATGTATTATTTATTATAATTTTTGTGTCTTTGGATCTGTCTTCCTCGGGAGTAAGATAATAAAATATCTATTATAACATTGTTACAACCCTGTAACTCAATAGATCCAGGAGGTGGAAGGTGACGCATTAGGAACTTATAAATAGAGGTGTTTGTCATTTTATTATTCAGTTTCGAAGTTTGTAGATTTGTTTGTACTAAGAACTTGTAATTTAAAAAATAAAATTGTTTTTTAAAAAAGCGTTTTCCCGTTCGAAAACCATATTTGGCGCAGTCAGTAGGATCTTCCGAAAATTACATAGTGCTTCAAGTTAACCTTTGCTAAAGTAGTGTAATTTTTCGTTTCTACGATTAATCGGAAGAATCCAGTTTTTGGTGCAGCAACGTCTTCGAAACTCAACCCCAGGGACCCGGAACAAGAATTGTCCGACTCCTATTGGAACTTCAGGGACCAGGAACGAACATAGTCCAGATCCTATTGAAAATACCACGCCAGGGACCAAGAACAAGAATTGTCTTCATCCTATTGGTACCAGAGATTCAGCCAGCAGTGCAATGAAAATTTTTATGTAAGTGCTTCCTTCTATTTTTCCTAATTTTTCCATATATATTTTTATTATATTTTTGATTCGCTGTGGACGACATTTTTTAAAGACATTTTAAAGACATTTTCACAGACATTTTTACAATTTTTAAAAGATATTTTTGAAAAAGATTTATTGAAAATTGACTAACGATTTAATTAAGATATTTTTTATTTGAAAATATATTTACTGAAGATTTTTCTAATTGAAATATTTATCATATTTTTATTATTTTATTAAAATAAAAATGGCCCAAACAAATTTTCAACTAGTAAAATATCAAGCTGATAACATTCCTACTTTTGATGGCAACGCGAAACAATTAAATAGATTTATAAAATCATGCGAAAATTTTATAAATAATCACAGTAGAGAAGATGCCAATAATCCCATTAACATTTGTATTTTTGACACTATTTTAAGTAAACTAATAGGTAGAGCAGCCGATATAATTGCCTCAAGAACTGAACTAGACACTTGGGCAAAAGTTAAAGATAGTCTAATAGTTACTTTTTCGGACCAAAGATCGATTGATTGTTTAGTCCAGGACATTATTTCAATGAAACCAGAAAGAAATGAATCTCCCCAAAATTTCGGTTTGCGAATTCAAGACGCACGTAGCCTCCTATGTTCTAAAATAAATCTTTCAGATGATACATTAGAAGTGAAACTTTTAAAAATCGAACAATATGAAGACCTTTGTCTCAAAACTTTCATAAATGGATTAAATTATAATATGCAATTAGTCGTAAGACTTAAGAACCCAGATTCAATTGAACAAGCTATGGCATTCGCCAAAGAAGAAGAAAATTTCCTTAATTACAAAAATCGAAATAATAATTCTAGACCTTCTAATTTTAACAATACCCGTTCTAATAATAATACTCCAAGAAATTTAAATAATAATTTTCCAAACAGAAATAATTTGCAAAATAATTTTTCTAGTAATAATTACCAAAATCGTCCTTTTTATAATTCAAATTTTCAGCCTAGATATAATAATAATAATTTTCAAAATAGCCCTAATTTTTCTAATAATGGTTTTAATCCACCTAATAGACAATTTTCTAGACCATTTTCTAACGTATTTCGAAATCAGCCTTCTAATCAAACCCAAAATATCCGAAACAGAATATACCCTGAGCCAATGGATACATCATCCGATAATTTTAGTTTAAGAAGTAATTTCAGAAACGATCGCCGTGATCGTCGTCCTCCACAACAAAATAATTTATATAATCATGATGTAAGAAACGCAAATACAAGAAACTATAATGATTTAAGAAATGATGAATTGAATAGAAATAACGATAATCAGAATCATATTAGGCGCAGAAGAAATAGTGAAAATTTTCAAGAAATAGCCTCAACAAGTACAGTAACATAAATTTTAATGCAGTTAAAGAATATTATAAACTACCAAAAATAATTATTCCCGAAATAAATGCTACTTTTTTAATTGACACAGGTTCAGAACAAAGTTTTTTCAGACCAGATTTATCAAATGAACTTTTTTCAAAATATATAGTTCCCGAACAATTTTCTGTGCAAACTGCACATAATACTACGTTTCACAATGAAACTATGACAATTCCAATATTCCCTTGTTTTAAAAATCCTGAATTTCACAAATTTTACCTTTTTGATTTTTCTCCCAATTTTGATGGCTTGCTAGGATGTAACTTTTTATCCCAAGTCCATGCTACATTAGATTTTCAGAATTTTATTCTAAAGACTCCAATTACCGAACTTCCAATATTTTTTGTATCTCAAGATCCAAAGAAACAGAAATATTTCAAGCCCAGTCAAATAACTATTCCACCCAGAACGTCTCAAAAAGTAAAAATTCCAGTTAATAGAAGATCTGGTACAGCAATTTTAAATTATATGAAAATCGGAGATGCAGAAATTCCCACATGTTTAATAAATATTAATAATCACTACGCTTATACTATGATAAATAATTTAGCAGAAACTCCAACGGAAATAAAATTTATAGAACCTTTTGATGTCGAATATTTACAAGAAGAAAATTTAAATACTATACACTCTTATCATATAGAAGAAATGGATATTGATGAAAATGAACTAGATTATATACAAAAGGAAAATTTAAAGAAACTAAGACTTAACCACTGCAATGAAGAAGAATATGAAGCAATAAATAAATTATGTTATGAATTTAGAGATATTTTTTATATAGAAGGAACGCCATTGAGTTTTACGAATGAAATAAAACATAAAATAGAATTAATAAATGATACGCCAGTATATACAAGAAATTATAGATACCCAGAAGTATATAAAAAAGAAGTCAGTAGACAAATAAATGATATGTTAAAAAACGGAATTATACAAGATTCCAACTCTCCCTTCAATTCACCGATATGGGTGATAGAAAAGAAAATGGACGCAAGTAATCAGAAAAAATATAGAATAGTAATAGACTATAGAAAACTAAATGAAAATACAGTAGAAAATAAATTTCCCTTGCCACTTATAGATAACATTCTAGATGGACTAGGAAGAGCCCAATATTTTTCTACTTTAGACTTAGCAAATGGATTTCATCAAATAGAAATGGAACCAGCAGATATACCAAAAACGGCATTCTCAACAGAAACAGGACATTATGAATTTTTACGTATGCCATTTGGATTAAAAAATGCCCCAGCTACTTTCCAAAAAGTCATGAACAATGTTTTAAGAGGATTTCAAAATGAAATATGTTATGTATATTTAGACGATATAATAGTTTTTTCCTCATCTTTGCAAGAACATATAAAAAGATTAAAGTTAATTTTTGAACGATTAAGGCAGTCAAATTTAAAGATACAAATAGACAAATCAGAATTTTTAAGATCAGAAGTCGCATATTTAGGACATGTTATAACAAAAAACGGTGTATTACCAAACCCAGATAAAATAAAAGCAGTCAAGAATTTTCCAATACCCACTACTCAAAAATAAATAAAGTCTTTCCTAGGTTTAGCAGGATATTATAGACGTTTTATTCAAAATTTTGCAAAAATAGCAAAACCTTTAACTATGTGTCTTAAGAAAAATGCCAAAGTTATTCATTCTCCAGAATTTATTCAGTCATTTAAGCATCTCAAAGACGTTTTAATTAATGCTCCAATTCTAAGATACCCAGATTTTTCTAAACCATTTATTTTAACCACGGATGCTTCAAATGTTGCCTTAGGTGCAATTTTTTCGCAGGGTACAGTTCCAAAAGACCTACCCGTAGCTTATGCATCACGAACCCTAAATCAAACTGAGCAAAAATACTCAACAATTGAAAAAGAACTTTTAGCCATTGTATGGGCATGTAAAACATTTAGACCTTATTTATATGGTAGAAAATTCGAAATATTATGTGACCACCGACCTTTAATTTGGTTATTTAATTTAAAAGAACCCAACTCCAAATTATTAAGATGGAGATTAAAATTAGAAGAATTTAACTATACTATTAAATATAAACCCGGAAAAAATAATATTGCTGATCCTTTAAGTCGAATAAATTTAAACGCACTTGAAACAGAATCAGATGTAGTAAACAACGCAGGAGATATAGATCTTGATATAGAAGAATTTTTAGCTGAAATTAATCCTGACTTTGTTGTTGACGAAAGTCTCTTAAATGAAACCTTGCAAATGCTTAATAATAATGAGCCTATTCAAAACCCACAAATAGATGAAACAGCAAACAGATTACAAAATACGAATCAAAACGAAGACAATGATAATTCTTCAAGTACAGAAACTGCCCATAGTGCAGAATCTTCGCAAAACAATTTCTCCTTGTTAGATGAAATAATAAACAATAAGCCATATCAACTTATAATAAAAAGAAGTCCTTATCCCGCATATTTAAAACGAGACGTAGAGAAATTTGAAAATAATAATATCATTCATGCAACCATATCAGCAGACGCAGAGATAGTAACGCAATTTTTAAAAGAAAATGTATGCAAAAATACATTATACGTGTACTTTTTATCTCAAGAATTACGACCTATATTTCAGGAAGTATGGAGAAAATACTTTACCAAATTAAAACTTATAGAGTGTACCAAATTAGTTAATAATGTTTTACCGGAAGAAAGAATACAATTAATCAAATATAAACACGAAGGAAAAACTAATCACAGAGGAATCGACGAAACTTTAAAAGCCTTAAAATTAAATTATTATTGGAAATCAATGAGAAAAGACATAGCAAAATATATTAATGAATGTGAAATATGCCAGAGAACAAAGTATAATAGAAATCCAAATAAAGAACCACTAGTTCTAACTAATACTCCTTCAAAGCCGTTTGAAATAATACACATAGATACATATAAAGCTGGAAATGATAGATTTTTGACAATCATAGATAAATTTTCAAAATATGGCCAAGCCTTACCATATTTTGGCACAGCGATATCAGCGTGTCAACAATTAGTACATTTCTTTTCATTTTTCGGTATTCCAAAACAAATAGTCGCCGACTGTGGCGGAGAATTCAAAAATGATGTTGTAGACGAATTATTAAAAACCCATAAAATAAAAATCCATTTTACTACCCCGTATCATCATGAATCTAATTCCCCAGTGGAAAGATTCCATTCTACATTAACAGAACATTTAAGATTATTAAAAGAACAAGATAAAGATGCAGATAATATTTCTATTATGCCTTATGCCCTTATTGCCTATAATAGTACAATACATTCATCAACAGGTCATACGCCTTTTGAATTAATATCAGGACATACAGATAGTAACGATCCTATGAGACTAATTCCCACTCAAGCTTATACCCAATATGTAAATGCACACAAAAATAATACAGAAGCCCTTTATACAGCAGTACAGGAACAAAGTCAAAGACAAAAAGAAAGAATAACTGAGAAGAGAAATAAAAATAAAAAATCAAAAGATCCACCTTTAGGATCCAAAGTCTATAGAAAGACAGGAACTCGTAAAGGAAAATTAAGTAGAAAATTTAATGGACCTTATATATTAACTAAGATATTAGAAAACGGAAAAATTGAAATTGAAAATCCAAAGAATAAAAAGAAGATAATAGTACATACATATAAACGAAACTAAAATAATGCCTACAATTTCAGATACATCATCGGAATCTTCGGAGCGTACAACTTCAGCTTCGCCAGAACCGATCCAGTCAACTTCCATGATTTAACTTCGTACCCAGGACTTGTTATCATTTAAGCTAGGTACATCTAAAATTATTTCGACCCACTGGTCTTTTATACAAATTTATAATTTAACAAATGTTATCTCCCAATTTTCCTTATTGAAAAGTCAAGCAAAACAACTATATACTAGTTTTAAAAATCAGACAGATTATCATCCAGAATTTGAAAATTCTTTTATACCCTTGCTTTCGATGCAAAACAGAATAGAAAATCAAATTTATCAAATTAATCCCCCTTTATATTCACAAAGAGAGAACAGAGTAAAAAGAGGAATTCTGAATCCTCTAGGTTCACTTATAAAATGTATCACTGGAAACATGGACCAAGATGATGCAGAGAAAATAGAATTTGAGATTAAACAGTTACAAGAAAATCAGAATAAATTAAAAATTAATTCATTGAAACAATTGTCTTTGCTACAAAAAAGTATAAATTCATTTAATAATGTAATCAGTAATATATCACACAATCAAATAATTTTAAAATCCAAAATTGAAACTATTGAGAAGAAAATAGCTCTACTAGATAACAATGTATTTAACTATATGCAGTCATTCATGATAATCAATCAGATAACTTTATTATACCAAACTATTTATGATATTTTCGAAAAGATAGAAACCGCAATTTCTTTTGCCAAAATAAATACTTTGCATAACTCAATTGTAAATCCTATAGAACTTTTAGAGGAAATAAATAAAGCAAAAATGCAAACAAAGTCAATACTAATGCCTTTTGAGCCAGTTTTAGAAAATGTGCTTAAATATGAAAAGATAATAAATATCAAAAGTTACTCAGTAAATTCAGTAATAACATTTATACTAGAGATCCCATTAGTGGAATCAGAAATATATGATTATTATCAATTATTCCCTGTTCCTACCCATATGAATTTATCCAAGTATTTTATACACCTTCCTTATAAACCATTCCTCGCACTTAACGATATCAGTTATATATACATGGACAATTTGTGCATAAATATAGACTCAGATGAATATATATGCAAAAGACATAATAAGTTTTTAATCAGTGAAAAAGCCCCTTGTGCAGTGCAATTAATAAACTATAAATCTAATCTTTTTACGTGTCAGCCTTTTGAAGTAAGAATAAATAAGATAGAGTCCACCAGAGTCCAAGATGGAAAATGGATCATCACAGTGCCTGAAGCAGAATTAGCCATTATTGAGTGTCCAAACTCAAAAGAAAATATACCAGTTCACGGTAGCTATTTATTAGAGTCAATGCCTGAGTGCCAAATAAAAATTAAAAACGAGATTTTCAGAACAGAGAAAAAGAATAGAATAAATTTTGTTAAAATAAATCTTCCCAAAATTAATCCTTCAATTAATATTTTCCAAAATAATACTATCGATTTTTCACCAATGAACCTTAACACAATTAACCTTAAAGAAACTAGAGAAATTCAAGAAAAGTTAAAGGCACAAAAAGAGAATTTAGAAGACATTAATACGACGATATATTATAGACGAACAAGTTTTTGGACAATTTTCATTTATATAATAATTTTTATTTTAATATTGTATTGTTTATTTAAATATTGCAACAAAGTTCGTCTAAGAATAAAAGAAAGAAGAAACGAAGAGGACCCCGAAAGCAGAAAAGCAGAGCATCCCTTATTCGTTGTGTAAGAAGCACATTCCAAGGATATGCTTCTTTCTGAGGGTGGAGGTGTTACAACCCTGTAATTCAATAGATCCAGGAGGTGGAAGGTGACGCATTAGGAACTTATAAATAGAGGTGTTTGTCATTTTATTATTCAGTTTCGAAGTTTGTAGATTTGTTTGTACTAAGAACTTGTAATTTAAAAAATAAAATTGTTTTTTAAAAAAGCGTTTTCCCGTTCGAAAACCATATTTACATTTCACTTCACTTCACTTGATCTATTTGTCACCGTGATGTGTAATTATATCCGAGACGTCACGTAGACGGGGCTTGATAGCTTGGTTGGTAGAGCATTGGACCAGTGATTGAGAGGTCCCGGGTTCAAATCCCGGACGATTCATATTCTTTTTTTTTATTTTTGGTATTGTTTTAATAAAAAATTTTTGAAAGTGTAAGAAAGTTAGTTTAATATTTAAATAAAATACAAATAAACTGTTACGTATATTTATTTTGTTGATATTATATAATAGAAGTATGTATTATACCTATAGCTTCTTAATTGCGTACAAAGTACACACACATTCTTTTTTATCAGTGTGTCGCATTTAAGATAAAGACAGCTCTATATTTCGACTATCAAAATAAATACAGATTTGAAGTTTTGCACTATCATACAGGTTGAAGGTTCACATTTTTTAAGATACTCAACTAGAATCATTTTTTAAAACGCGAATACACAAAGTAAATTTCTGATATTTTGCTTCGTGTTAGGGATATCGAAAAAATCTATTTAAACAAGTTATTCCAAATATTATTCTAACCCCACATACCAAATTTCATGACATAATTCGCACTTTTAGTTTTTTCGTTATTTGTAATCAGGACCCTAAAATGGTGGTCCAGAGAACCGCCGGCGGCCAGCCTCACATTCTCACATGCTGGCTACGTGTGCTTAAGCGATAAGCCCCGGCGCAAATTGATCATAAGCCAGACACAACCTGCGTCGGCGGACTGCGTAGACCGTTCTGCGCATCCTACTATCAGTTCATGCGTTCGCAGGTCGAGCTTGGGAAGGCCTGTCGTCAACGTACAGTTTTCTGGGCCTTGGGACGGGTGATTCACCGCCAGATGTATATTTTTACGTGTTTTTGTTTGCGAGATGGAAATATCTGAAATGACAAGCGGCGATATATTTTACACTATCTTGTGACGCGTCCGCATTGGTAAATTTTTCGTGCGTTTTGAACTAATGGTTCGTCGCAAGAATTTTCGTCGAAAGAATTTGCGTCGCAAATTTTTACCAGTGAGGACGCCGTGCTCTACCAGCGAAAATTTATTTATCGTTCGTTGTGCATACAATACATACCTGCTCAGGTTGTGTCGAGTAAATCACAGAATTGGTTTTCTGTTTAAATAAGTAGACGGGTAGGAAATATTAAAATGGATTTATCCAGGGAAGATGTTTTACTATTAATCCAATAATATAGTAAGCATTCTAATCTATGGAATCCAAAGAATAAATTTCATTATAACAAGAATAAAACAGCTGATTCTTAGGAAGAAATTAGAAGAGTTTTTGATGTTGAGGGTGTACAAGGAAAACAAAAAAATATTAAGTTTATTAGACTCTTAGAGAAGGAAAAAGCCAAAGGCAAGAAAACAGTTGGAACAGGAAGATGTAAAGAATTTTTATATAGAAAATAAAATATATAACATGGTCTTCATGAAATATTTAATATATTTTCTTTAATTTAAGAGGATTCTTATTAATGATTCTTTATTTGTATTGGGCTAAGGAAGTGTACAAATCAGAATGGTATGCATTCAAAAGCTTTGCTTTTCTTAGTGACAAGGACAGACAAGAAGAGAATCGAAGAATTCTGAGGATACGAAAATTTATTTTAAAAGTACACCACGCAAAAAGTACTTTATTAATTCACATTTTTTTAACGTTACATCCTTCCGTTACATATAGGCTAGTGCTAAACGGACTTTTATCATGAAATTCATTTAAATACTTGAGTAATTTAGATATAAACGCTCTTATATTTATTGAGAAAAAAGCAAAACTTTCACATTTTTTTATAAACAATACACAACAGGTAGGGTAGCAAAAATATGGCTGTAATTAGCGAGATATATTGTTAGTAGGGTAAGCATTTTTCGGTATACATATATGCTCTAGATTATGAGTGGTGTACTTTATAAAGGTGATGGGATCGCCTATACTTGTAACATTACCAATGGCCGGCCTTAAAGCACTGCATAGATACGTCTGGAATTATTTCTGATATTTTCTGTTTGGATACCTTAAACATAATATATATTGTAGACTGGAATACGAATCACCGGTTACCAGGAAGCGTAAAGTAATAACCAACCTTTCCTTGGCAGCGATAGTTTATCTTAAGTTTGTATCCTATTTTTGAATGTTACGCCCAATTTTATTTAACAAAATTTCAAAGTTTTGCGGAGACATTCTTAGCAAGTTCTTAGACAATTTATTATTTGGGGGTTTTTAGGGTCACTGAATACGATTACTCCATCAGAACTGACTCCCGGATCACCTGGTGCCCAAGGTCACGGCAAGAGACGTCATGTTCTGGAGTTTCGATGGTTTTCGGCATTAAATTGATGCAAACGGATTACTCACGGGTCTTAAGGTTCGCTAAATACGAGTGTGTCATCAGAATTGATCTCCGGAGTACCTGGTGCCGCTACTAAGGCACGTCATCATCTGGAGTTTCGAGGGATTTCGGCACTAAATTGTTGTAATTGGACTCTGGGGGATTTTCAGGAGGTTAAATACGAAGATTCCATTAGAACAGACCTAAAGTTACCTGGTGCTCAAGGCCATTGTGAGGGACGTCATCTTCTGGAGTTTCGAGGGTTTTCGGTATCAAATTGATGCAAAAGGATCACTTACAGGTTTTTGAGATCGCTAATCACGAATATATCATCAGAATTTAATTCCGGAGCACTTGTTGCCCAGGATCGCTACTAAGACACGTCATCTTCTGGAGTTTCGAGGGTTGTCGACATAAAATGGATGCAAATAAATTACTCGGGGGGTTTTTGAGGTCGCCAAACACGAATATGCCATTAGAACATACCTACCGAGCACTTGGTGACCATGGTTACTGCAAGGAACCTCATCTTCTGGAGTTTCGAGGGTTTTCGGCATTAAATTTTTGCAAATGGATTACTGGAGGGTTTTTGGAATGGTTGAAAGCGAATACGCCATCAGATCTGACCCACGGAGCACTTGGTGCCTAAGGCGGCTCATTTTCTGGAGTTTCGGGGGGTTTCGGCAATAAATTGATGCAAACGGATTACTCATGGGTTTTTGGGTTGTTGAACAAGAATGCACCATCAGATCAGACACCAGGGCACCTGGCGCCTAGGGCAGGTCATATTCTGTTTTCGATACTAAATAAATGCAAACGAATTTACTCATGGGTTTTTGAGGTTGCTGCATACAAATACACCATCAGAACAGACACCAAAGCACCCGATGGCTAAGGCATATCATCTTATAGAATTTCGAGAATATTGATATAAACAAATTGCTTATAGGTTTTTGGGTTTGTTGAACACTAATATGAAATGAGAACCGGCTCCATGCATTTCTAGTGGCCAGAGTGGCTGCTATGCACATCATGTTTTAGAATTTTGAGGCATTCTGACACTAAATTGGTATACACCGAGTACTCTGAGGTTTTCTGAGTTGCTGTTCAAAGAAATCATTCAAATTGGTAACATTTTTTTTGCTATTTTATTTAGACTGTTTATTAAAATAACTATGTTGTGCTATACAATTTTTTAATGGTTTATGAATATAAATTTAATTTATATCTGACAGCATATTTCCTTCATTTATTTCAAAATTGATTTACTATCTTTTTTTTTGATAGTGTGATCCTTCGTGGTCACTAGATACTCCAAGGTCTTTCATCTAAGCCATATTCGTATTCAGCAACTACAAAAACATAAGAGTAACCCGCAGTAATCCGTAAAACCCTCAAAACCCCAGAAGATGACGTGCCCTAGTAGCGACCCTCGGAACCAGCTACTCCGAAAATTCAATCTTGATGGCATATTCGTGTTTGGTGACCCCAAAAATTCGTAAGTAATCCGTTTGCATCAATTTAATACCGAAAGCACACGAAACTCCAGAAGATGACGTCCCTTGCAGTGACATCGGGTACCAGGTGATCCAGAGGTCTGTTCTGATGGCATATTCGTGTTTATCTACCTCAAAATCCCCCCGAATCCAGTTACATCAATTTAGTGCCGAAATCCCTCGAAACTCCAGAAGATGCCGTGCCTTAGTAGCGACCCTGGGCACCAGGTACTCCGGAGGTCAATTCTGATGGCATATTCGTATTTAGCGACCCCTACGACTCGTGAGTAATCTGTTTGCATCGATTTAATGCCGAAAACCATCGAAGCTCCAGAAGATGACGTCTCTTGCCGTGACCTTGGGTACCAGGTAATCCGGGGGTCAGTTCTGATGGCGTAATCGTATTCAATGAACCCAAATCCCCCAAATAATAAATTTTGTCCCTTAGTATACTGATTTTGACTTTATTTTTATATTTATGCAATTTTGGATGCACTTTACAGTGCAATTATGCATTTCCACCCATTTTTGAATAGTAGCCTTTTTTCTGACGTCATCCTGAACATAATGCATGCAAAAAACTCTAGGTGCTGTATTTAAAAATCTATTTATTTTGTGCTAAATGCCCTCGTCTACAATAAGCCCACACTATTAACTCAATCGATGTTGTAAACAAAGAAACAAACAAAAACACACACTGTACCAAGAACAGCAGCGTCCACACAGGAAAACGAATGCGAGGCAAATCATTTGATTTCGCTCAAATACTGACAAACGATGGATCGTGTGCGTTGTGTGCGTCGAAAATTCTTGCGTTCGTTATATGCGACGAACACGTCCACACTAGCACAATTTACTTCGAGCACGCAAATATTTGCGACGAACAGCTGGTACGCACGAAAAATTTACCAATGCGGACGCGCCAAATGAATAACATTTTATTGCTCTGTTGTATCAATCAGCACTACTCTACAAGTTTTCATTTATTCGTTTTAATATTGTGTTGCAATAGTAGGGAATATAATATATCTGATTAAAACAGTGAATTTTTTACATGTTAATTATTTTTAATTTCTTGTGAAGTATCTAGTTAGTGTGGCTTTAGCCAACAAATCAAAGTTATGCGTTTACAAGAGCATATTATTTGAAAAATAAGGAGTACCATAATGTGTCATAATTATAATCTCCTTTATACAGATCAAAAAATTGTTTAGTATGTATTTCTAAATCCACACAATCATTGGAAAATGATTCATGGTAAAAAATATCTATTAATGACACTGTTATCGACAAAGTCGATCAATTTTAAACTTATGTGTTATTTAATATTTTAGCAAAAACATAATCAGCAAAAATCTTATTTAAAACATGCGAACCGTTTTTGCAATTACAATCAATGCAGTGTTGAACTTATGCTTGTTATTATAAAGGTATGTAGAAATAGAATACTCAGTGTAAGATATCTTTTTATGCACCCGCTTATGATCAAATTCGATGTTTTCGAAAGTCATACCGCTACGACTACTAGGGACGTGTAAGATATTTTTAAAACGTTACTAGTTACATGTACGACACTACCATTTTTTAGTTGCCTACTCAATTCAGTACAAGGATCAGATACATCAGTATTTTGTAATCAGTATTTGTACTCAGTACCACTGAGAACCGGTATCAATAGTAACCGTTACACGTTTGCACTTATTTTGCCCGTCTCTATTCGTTACGGCGACAGCCGACGGTCGGGTTAGCTTGTGTTCAATATGCGGCACGCTAGAAAAATAACTGCACAGGTCACCCGTCCCACCGGCGCAGGTTGTGACTCGCTTAGGTTCAATATGCGCCGGGGCTAATGCCAGCGTTTAAGGAGACCGGGTCTCCTTACCGGGTCTCCTTAAACGCTGCCGCGCTGCGCGGAGCTTTAGCAGGTGAGGCTGGCCGGTCGACAGCCTCCGTTTTCGGGATCACCAATTTTAGGGTCCTGACCACAAATAACGAAAAAACTAAAAGTGCGAATTTTGTCATGAAATTTGGTATGTGAGGTTAGAATAATATCTGGAACAACTTGTTCAAATAACTTTTTCGATATCTCTGACGCGAAGCAAAATAGCAAAGTAAACAACACAGTGTAGCGTCTGTAAAAAATTTATGGAGAGGCTAGCCTTCCTTGCCTCCTCTGATCAGCCGCCACTGTCGGGTTACAATATATACTAATAGCGTGGAAAACAGCTGAACTAATCATGGTTCCCAAACCAGGAAAACCAGTAAATAAAGGAGAATCATACAGAGCAATATTGTTGTGACCAATTCTCTCAATTATTTGAGACGATATTGCTAATAAGAATACAATCGATACTCGACCACAAATAAATTATTCCTTCCCATCAATTTGGATTCCGTAATAAACACTCAACAATAGACCAAACACATCGCATAAGGGTACGTTCATATCGGAGACCATAGGATGGTATCCTCGCCTAAAGTTGTGCTCACGACGAGGCGCCGACCCTCGCTCCCTGGTATCCCTCGTACTGCTCGTACCATATTATCGATCGCCAGATGCATTATTTTAAATGCGAGAGTTCACTCAAATGAAGAGTAGGATACTAAGCTCTAGGCTAGGATACGATGCGATGGTCTCCGTAGTGAACAAACCCTTATAGTATCATAGGATCGTATGATCGTATCCTCGCCTGGAGCATAGCATCGTACTCTTTACGTTCACAACGAGGTATTTCGCCCTGGAATCGTTGTCGTCTCTTCGTATTTAACGCAAGCGTCCACAGACCCGCATCGTACGCATCGGACGCATCGTACGCAACGGATTTTAGTTTGCCTTGTACAAAAACTGATGTAACTGCGTCCACTGATCCTCATCGTACGGATCGCATCATCGGCAATACCGAAGGGTTTGCTTCGAGATGCAACTTTTGCGATGCGTGCCGATGAATCATTCGGAATGCCGATCAGTGGACGCACCCCACACGCTCTGTTCGGAATTTTGCTTGGTCCAGTGGGAGCTAATCTACGGCTATTTGCATTTGACGATCGTCTTCTTCGTAATGAAACAAGTAAACTCAGTTTTAACTTTTATTTTATATATAGGTATATTCAGGAAAAATATTACAGTCCATGATAAGTTGATTATGGGGATTAAAATATCATAAATATAAATATCTTTAACGATTTATTCTTAGTAATTTCAATTTAAGTTAGTTCCTTATCCTTCGTTTATAAAGTGTAGTTTTGTTTTAGTTACGAAAGAACTTTGGTGTTGTGTTAATAAAAAAACTAAACATGGTTTATTGTTGTGTACAAATCATAGAAAAGTTAGAAAAATGCATAGGTAAATAATAGTAATTAGTTTATAACTGTTTTATCTGAAACAACAAATAAATACACGTACCTAGGTACATTTAGAAAAACATTGTCTAACTTTTTTATATCCCTTTCCCTTACTAAATTTGACAGCAAAAATAATATATTTTGTAACTTGAGAATGCCGAATAATTTATGAGTATTACTTAGATATTATTTAAATAAAATACTTTAACAAGCTTAGTAAGTTCTGGTATTTTATTTTAATAATATGTGAGATTATTTCTTGTAAAATAAGAAGATATTTTAATTAGTAACGAAATTGTCCGCAAGAGGCGCTAAACGGATAAAATTAGTTCTTGTCCATTTGAATTTCCCGCCAAATGGTGATTAGTTAGCACATCGAACGCAAATGGCGTAAGGAACCAAATTTTTACAGTGAGTTGCCTATCTATCCGGTAATACTATATTATTTATCTATGGTTCTTATGTCTCATGTGTGATGTGAATGCGAAAAAACTAATCGAATGTCTAATGTGATCTCATTTTCCTATGGTCTGACTTTTGACACTGAATTCGCGCTTCCCCACGTATCTCCTGCTGGCTGATCATACGATCACGAAAGTTAATCCCGGAATTGCTGAATGGATAAAAGCAGCGGCGTAGTTATCACTGTTGCACAAAATAAAAAGAAACAAAATAAGCTAAAAAGTTTGCTTGAAACTCTACATTCTCCCAGCCTTGATTCCAGGAGGGAATCAAAATATTCCTACACTAACTTTATAAATAGAAGAAACTAATTAATGTCTGAAACCGTGGGCAAAACGCACACCTTGTTTACACCTCGTTTGAGGACGGATCCATTTGAAGTCTTTATCGACACTACTCGAGTATGTCCATCGGCACCAGGATGTTCAGCATGAACACGGGCTAACGGCCAGCATAGTGGTGGCACGTTGTCTTCTTTGAGAAGCACTAGATCTCCTATCTTCGGGCCTCTAACAGTTGAGCAGCAACTAGTCTTTGGTCGAACTTGCAATCAAGTCAAGTATTCCTTGTGCCATCTCGTCCAAAAGTGATAGCGTAATTTTTGAATATATTGATACCGTAATAAACGGTTGCTAGGCACATCCCCATAATTTGGTTCTGGAACGGCTGTCAATGACCTGGCGGCTATGAAATGTGCGGGAGTCAAAGGTAAAAAATCGTTAGGGTTAGAAGTAGCGTTACCAGGTGTCCCGATTTGCGCGGGACGTCCCGATTTTCAGGGGTCTGGGGACGCGTACCGATTTGTACCTGATCGGGACACTAAATGTCCCGATTTTCACCAAGGAAAACCAATTTCAGGAGGACTTGCAGTGAATTTTATAACTATGTTATAAAAACAAGGCACTCCTAAAAGCGACAAAATCGAATGAAAAATATAATTTTAATAAAAAATAAATAATTTACTTAATCTACGATTTTTTTTGTAATTTCGTCTGATTATTATTATTATGTAGGATTAAATACAGATTATAGAAACACCTAGTAGTCCAGTAAATGAACGGGAAATACGGTGATACCGTGTAATTTTCAGGATCAACTCCGAATTGCATAAAAATTTGGACTGCTTGTGCCGTTGGTTGCTTTTACTCGGGGGTAACAGTTAGCCCTAGTTGGGGGTGAAAAACCGCGCGTTTAATATAAGTCCGGAGATGGATAAATTGACTAATTTTAAGCAAACTTAGTTCTATAAATTTTTAACCTAGTTAATACTTTTCGAGTTATTTACGATTGAAAATGTTTATTTTTCGACAAAAAAAAACACGTTTTCATGCTATTTTCACAAATAACTCAAAAAGTAAGTATTTGATCGAAAACATATTCTTAGCAAAAATGTAGCATATGTATAAAAAAAATGAAAAAATTTTGAACTCGTAACGTCTAGCAAAAGCAAAGTTGTAGCTCATGAAAAATACGTTCTTATTCGTCAAATTCCAAATCAAATATTTCAACGTGAAATAACCAAGAAATGAAGCACTTTTCGGGAAAAATCAATCAAAACTTTTTTAATAAAGCTTTATTTTTATGTTTTAAAAAAGTTTCTAGCATCAAAACCAAGCGAGTTATGCTAAAAATCAAGTTAACTCATTTTTTTTGGTAAAAAAATCCTGCAAATCTCTCTCTACTTAGCACTTCAAATGAAATTAATCGTTACCGCTTTGCAAACAATTTACTTTACTTATGTATTTTTTACATGATTGAAAGGGCCTGAACGAGTCACTAATCACGAGTGCATGGAAAATATGAACAGCCATATTTTAACCAATTTTTGTCTTACAGAAAAACAAAATGAATCTATCATATTTATGTTGTTCTGAAGCTATTTCCTTGTGGCATTTTTATAATTAAGTATTTTCTATGGGAAATAAGCCACAATTTTACTAAAAAATGAATTTATTAACGTTTCGAAGCTCAAATCGGGTTTCGTTGTCAAAATACATAGAAAATACTTTATCATATTTATAAAAGCAAAACCTACCTACTTTTTACTACTTGAGATTTTTAGTATTCGTAATACTTTTTAAGTTATTTTGAAAAAGAGTATTTTAGGAAAAATTTTTTTTACTATAAAACAAATTTTTTTCAAAAACTAAGCACTCCCAACCGGTATACCTTACAGATCGTATAAACAATACACATATAAATAGGGGGAGATTTTCACGATTTTGTTTACCAAAAAAGGAGCCAACTTTATTTTGAGCGTAACTCGCTTAGTTTTAATGCTAGAGACTTTTATATAAAACAAAATTAAAGATTCTTTTATGCCTGGTTGCACCAACAGATCTTAAGCTCCAGCTTAGCTAAGCTCTGCTTATAGATAGGACCACCGGAAGTATCACTTACGTTGCACCATAATTTTGGATTCTTACCTTGTTATCAAGTATATCTATTATTATATTATGATGTTCCTAGTATATTTTATTGTAATTATATTACATTAATTCTTATGATATTCTCGGCTTAAGCCTAAGATCTGTTGTTGCAACCAGCATTAAAGACTTTAAAAAAATTTAATAGGGTTTGCCCGAAAATTTCTTAATTTTTTGGTTATTTCGAGTTGAAAAATTCGATTTGGAATTTGACGAATAAGAATGTATTTTTGATGAGCTACAACTTTGCTTTTACTGGTTTTATAGACTTTCTGAACATACATTTTTTTTTGCTTTTTTAAAAGCTACATTTTGGCTAAGAATATTTTTTTCGATAAAATTACTTGAAAAATATTAAATTAGTTTAAAAATTAGATAGAACAAAAGTTCTTTAGAGTCAGTCAGTTGATCCATTTTAGGACTTACCTTAAACGCCCGTTTTTTTACCTCCGAGAAGGGGTAACTGTAACTGTCACCCCCAAGTAAATGCAGTCAACGGTACAAGTTCAACTTTGATGTAGACAGTAAGTTGAACCTAAATCCAGATTTTCATGCAATTCGGAGTTGACTCTGAAAATTACACTCCAAAGCGGTCATTTACTGGGCTATTGTTGTTTATTTGTCCCGATCTACAGCCCTGAATCCCGCTTTGTTTTTGCTTATGTACCGATTAAAACCAAATTGGACCTGGCAACACTAGTTAGAAGACATAGGTGAGATAGGACGGCTATTTAATATAGCCTCGATTTGAGTACATAACTAGGGATGGACACAAGCTCGAGCTTAGCTCGGCTCGGCTCGAGGCTCGGCTCGTTTGACGAGCCGAGCCTCGAGCTCAAGCCTGTTTGTTTCTTGCGAGCCGAGCTTCGAGCCGAGCCAAATTTTTTTCGAGCCGAGCCGAGCTGAATTGGAAACGAGCCGAGCTTTCCTTAACGAGCTTGTCAATATTTTAGCTAATACTCTAATATTTTTTCTATTTATTTTTGATACCACTGATACTTTTGTTTGAGAATAAGTAATTTAGACGACAAATATGTATTTGCAATATACAGTGTGTCCGTAATGTATTAAATAAATGGGATATTTCCTAAACTAAAAGTCTTTTGAAAAAAATCTAAAACACGTCGATTTTTAATTTTAATGATCTACATTTTACAACCAAATTTAATTACACAGAGTGATACACATAAAGGTGATGACGCCATCGGATTTTTTGTAAATATAACAGCTTCATACACAATACCTGCAAAGGTAAATATGTGGGCTAACAATTATCGGACCCTACTTTTCAAAGGTAATTGAAACGAGTCGCATAACATCAGTCTTTAACGGGGTATCTCGCACCTACTTTAATTTATTTATTTCCCAGTAGAATTAATCCTGGAGGTTTTGATGAAAGTTTATGGTTTCAACAGGATATTGCGCCTCCGCATTATGCTGTAGATGTTCCAAGGTACGTAGACGAAATTTTTCCGAACAGGTGGATTGGAAGACGTGGGAGTGTGAAAATTTAAGATAAAGTCATGTATCAATTACTGGATTACTTTCAAATTCTTAGATTAATAATTTGAAATCAATAAAATTTATTTTCATAGCGCATATCTTTGAAATTCTGTCCGTTAGACCCCAAGTATCATACCTTTTTAACATCAGCTCATTTTTATCGATCTAAAAATGTCACAACGTAGGTACAGAGTGTACATTTACCTCATACATATCAGCTTAATGTATATCACCCTGTATAATCAAATTTTATGGTAGAAGGTAGAACATTAAAATTAAAACTCCACGAATTCCAGATATTTTTAAAAAGGATTAAGGAAGTATCTAATTTATTACATATTTTACGGACACTCTGTATAAATTCCTTTTTAAATAATATTCTTGCATTTCGATTATCCCTAATATCGTCACTAAATATTTGAATAGGATTTATAAAATGCAGTTATGTACTTCTCATTTTTACTATAGTTACTCGGAAGAGGTAAAAATTTTAATGTAGGTAGAATCCCAATTTTATAACCCTCCATAAACTTAAACTGCCTCTTGTAACCTTCTTAAGAATTTGTTTATCAAAAAGACTAACTTCTAGGAATGCGAATATTTACATTTTACCATAACAAAAAAATATGTTCATGGGGTAATATAATCTACCGAAAAATTTGAATCTCTATAATAATTTTATTAAAGGAAAGGTACTACTACCTCGTACCTCCATACTTGAATGGTTTTGGACATAATGATATGAATTTAACAATAGAAATTTACTGTTAATCTGTACAGTTGAATGTTTTATTGTAACTTATTTCTCAGTATAAACTTTGCTAAATCTGTAGGTATTAAGAAAATAATTCCGATTTTAAGAAAACTAGCACGTTTGTATTTTACGGGTAGTAGGAAAGAAATCTAATAGTTATTACAATCTTTTCAGTCTTGAGAAAGAAGTTGAAGTTGCTGTTCGTCCATTTCTGTTTAGGAACCTAATTCCAAATTTTTCGCGTTTTTAAAATGTTTAATTACGATAGTGATGATAGTTTTATGGACACAAATCTTCCTTCTCCAAGTGAAAATATTGAAGTGTCAACTAAGTCGACTGAAAGCGTTAGCGGCGATTATACTCTTGACGAAACTTCGACATTTCGGAGCAAGTTTACATGCTTTTTTGAGTTTAAAATTATTGACAAAATAAACAAATTAGCGACATGCAAATTATGTAACAAACGAAAAATTAAAAGTGAGTTTAAAGTAAAACTTTCCGTTACAACTACTTTAAAAAGGCACTTATTAAGTAAACATCCAAAGGAATATGGTACTATTTTTCCAAAGCTGTCTCAACCTGGAACTAGCAAAGCTGGACCACTTCATAATTTCTTAACAATTAAGGTAAGAACACATTTTACTATTGTAATGTCAATATTCAAAGTATTAACGCCAAAGTTTTCGATGTGCCAAAACAATGCAAATATTCAAAAATAATATTTTATTATTTTTTTGCATGATGTTTCAGTTTTTATTTATTATTGTTGGAAAAAAAGTGTAATAAAATTTTTTGTTCATAACCAGTTTTTTTGGGAATTTTCTTAATAAAATTTTGGTCGATGTAATAATCTGATAAATATTTGGCATTAAATAATTGCTTAACGTTAAACAATGTTGTCAAACTGAGTAAAATTATAAAATTTTAAGCTGTTAGTTTTCAGTACTAACAATTGCATTAATTATAATGAAAATTGATATACCTACTTAACCTAAAATGCAAATCCGAGATCCATTGTCTAGTCGCAACAGAGGGGGTCCCATGGGAAAGTTCGAGCTCCCCGTGATTTAATGGTGGTATTATAAGTTTTTTGGGTCGCTGAATCCAATGGAAGTGGTCTGGAAGCCCAAATATGGTCCGTTTAATTGTTATTAACAAATTATGGTAAAATAAGGGCTTTATGAGAAGCCCTGTAAAGAAATTGATAGTATTAAGGTCTTTTTAGATTCTTTGGATAATTCTGAGCAAAAAAGGTCTCTTGTGATATTTGTCTAAAATTAGTTGTTGTCGAGTTATAAGCGATGACCTCTGCCAAACGTCATTTTAAAGAGGAAGGATGAATTTGCATTTTTTTAATATATTTTTGTAAAAAACACTTTTAAACTTAATTCAATAGTAAATTTAATTTCGAACAATTTTGCTGTAGAAATGTATGTACTTAAAGGGCATAGAACTCATACTATGCACCTTAGTTCATAGGGGTTAATTCACCCCTTTCTCAAAAACGCACCCCTGTAAATGGAAGCACTCCGCGGTTTTTTCATATTTAGAGGTCCATTGACCATATGAAACAAGAAACAATAAAACCCCGTGAACGTTGTAGTTCCTTTTAGCCATCTTATTTTGAACATAATCAATAGCCTAATATATTCTCTTCTATTACATCATCATCATTATACATATTTGCCTTTTTTGTCTTGAGCCACATCAGAATAAATATTCTTTACCGCCATGTCATTCCTAACTTTACCATAACGGCTTCTTCTTCCTCTCTTACTAGCTCCAGGTGCGACACACATTTTCGCTTTTTGGATGAAATGGTACCTTTGCGCATTGTACGCGCCATAACCACCTTAAACTTATCTCATTTTATCTTTAATAATTGGTACCACACCCAAACTCCCTTTTATGTTTTTTACCATGTTTTATCACTTTCATTTTACTTTTATAAAACTTTTCCGTCTGCGACAAGTAATTCTTGCCGTTTTCGTCCATAATTCAGTTTTTAATTACTTCTATTTTTGTGTTGTTTGAAACCAAAGCTTAAAAAAGTCTGAAAGGAACCAAAAATTAAAATATAAAACACGTAAAGAACATTTAACACTTAACAACCATTGTCTCCTTATTCTTGCTAATATTCTTGTTGGTTCAATTGCCGTAAAGTTGGTAAAAATAATTTTGTTTACCCGCTGGGCTGCTATAATAATTCTAAACAATTAGATAATTTCTCATTATCTATTACTACTTTTCTCAATGATTTAGTTTTTTAACAATGTAAATGATATTGACTTAAAGAACAAATAAAAGTTATAATTAAAATATTTTATATTTCATAATTTTCTAAAAGACTAGGTCAATTTAATTTGTTTATTTATGGAAAAACCAAAAAAAAAGTTCAAAAAATTCAGCGCCCAATTCGGTAATCTCTTTAGTGTGCAGTTCATTGTACCTACCCAACGACCTCCAATCCTATTTTAACTATTAGCGGGCTCTGGTAATTTAGTGTGAATTCATGTTGGCTGGGAAATAATAAATAGCAAAATAAATACAATAAAATAATAGCTTTATTTTAAAAATAATTCAAATTTACATTCAAATATCAAGTAATTTACACTCGTTTATGTTTATTGCAGAAATCCGTGAATGAACCTAAAGATGAAAACTTTATCGTTGATTGGGTGGCCACTAAATACCTACCTTTTTCGTTTTTTGACGACGAAGCAACAAGGAACTTCTTCGATCAAATCAAACCTGGAATAAACCTGCCTGGACGAAAAGCTTTAAAGAGAATGGTTGTGTCCCGTTTTGAACGGGATCAAAAAAAAGTTATGCATATACTACAACAAAACACATCAAGAATATCTTTTACCATTGATGGCTGGACGGCAATTAATGGAAAATCTTATTATTTGATCACCGCCCACTTTATTGATGACCATTGGCAACTCCAGTCTGTAGTTATCGATTTCTCACCTTCACATGGGCTTCATACTGGGAGAGATATTGCCAAGTTGTTTTATGAATCTTTGCAGAGCTATGGCATCACATCGAAAATTCAAGGCATAACTGTTGACAACACTGCAGCAAATACAACGTTCATGCAGGAGTTAAAAAAGCTTATTCCTTCTTTTGATGACGTTAATCAACATTTTAAATGTGTAGTACATATTCTGAACTTGGCTGTTCAAGATTGCTTAAAATCTCTGAAAATAGAAGAAGACGTAGGAGGGGAGGCTGAAGATGAAGAAAGCAGTAACGTAGATGAAGAGGTTGAGTTCGAACACAACGATGTTCTAGATGAAGATATTCAAACACCAACTAACTGTTTGGATAAAATTCGTTATATATTTAAGAAAATAAAAAAATCTGAAAAATTACGGATCCGTTTTAAAAGTGCGTGCCAAACTGCTGGGGCATCTACACAGATTTCACCTATTCTGGATGTTCCAACAAGATGGAACTCCACTCATGATATGTTGGATGTCGCATTAAAGGTAAAAAAGGGGATCGACTGTCTATGTGCAAGCGACAGTGTCAATAAATTAAACAATTTTCGACTACACCAAAACGAATGGCAGATGTTAGCCTCCGTCTGTAAATTTTTAAAGATGTTTAAAATAGTAAGCGAAAACCTTGGAGGAGACAAATACGCAACGCTTCCATCAGTGATAGTCAGTCTAAATATACTGTTAGACAAAATCGAATTACAATCAAAGTTGCTTGACGATAAACCGAATCGTTCCTGTGTAGATGAACAACTTTTAACTGCATTTCAAAAGGCCAGAGATAAAATTTTAAAACATTACAGACAAACAAATTGGATTTACTGTGCAGTACTTATTTTAGACCCAAGACATAAACTTGAAGCATTTGATAACTCACTTTGGGGAAGGGACTTAAAGAACGAATCGTATTCAGTGTTTAAAAAACTGTTAAAAAAGTATGAAGGAAATCAGCAAGCTGTAGAAAATATAACGCAAAGTACATCTGAATCGTCGGTGGTCATGGAAGTACAAGATGAGCTTGAAATCAATTTCGAAAGCTATTATCAATCAAAGGTCATAACAAAACCAAAAGACTTAAGTACTGAATTCTATGACTACATAGCACTCCCGCAAAGTACTGGCAACGAAGATATTTTAAAGTGGTGGCAGGTAAATAAAGGAAGATTTCCTGTTCTTGCTGAAATGGCCAGAGACTTACTAAGTATTCCTGCTACGTCCGTACCATCTGAGCGATTGTTTTCGAAAGCTGGCTTAATTATTCGAAAACAACGCAATAGATTGACTAATGAATCGGCTAAGTGCCTCTTATGTCTAAACTCTTGGGTAGAAAACCCAATTTTGAAAAATGTGTAAAACAATTTTTTTTTAAATTTTAATCGTTTAAATTAATTCTAGGTTTAATTTTATTTATTGTTGAAGTAGAGTCGTATATGTATAATTTGGTAAGAATAGAGTTATAATGTTATTTTTAAATATATACCTACACTTTCCTCCTTTCCTCTTGTAAATGATTTTTATTAACAATGTAATTTTTTTTTAAATAGTATCTCCGATATAAAATGTTAATGGAGATACTATGTACCTATTTACAATTGACTGTAAGTGTACAAAAATATTTTTCAGGTGACACAGGTTTTTTAGTTACTTAAATTAAAAAAAAAAAGAGTTACAACTCATCTGTATTAAGTTTAGTGAAAGATTTATTTTATGCGAATCTAGTAATATAAGACAATAAAATACTTGATACTTTTTATTTATATTTTTTATTTATTTATGCAGGCCTTTTAGGTGGTAGGTACTACATTACAATATTACCAATAGTATTATACAGTGTGGCAAAGCCAAATGGAATAAATTCATTATTTCGTGAATGAGCGATTTTGGAAAAAGATCTCAAAACAGGTCGATTTTTATTTTTAAATTACGATTTTTTGGCATATATAATACCTACATATATCATACTAATGACGTCATCCATCTGGGCGTGATGACGTAATCGATTATTTTTTTAAATGGGAATAGGGGTCATGTGCTAGCTCATTTGAAAGGTTATTAAATTCTCTATTCAGTAATATCAATATTAACATAATTATGTATACAGTGTGTCCAAAAAAAAATTCGAATTAAATTAATTAACACAAAAAGAAGAATGTATGTAATTTATTTAATTCACAATACATTTTACTGCTGTCAGAAAACATAAAAAATGTTTATTTGACAAATAAACACAGCTTTTCGCTTAAATTAAATGTTCAAACTACCAAGAGGCAGGTGAGTGGCATCTTGAACATTGAATTTAAGTGAAAAGCTATGTTTATTTGTCAAATGAACATTCTTTCTGTTTACTGACAGTAGCAAAATGTATTTTGAATTAAATAAATTACATATACATTCTCATTTTTGTGTCAATTAATTTAATTAAAAAAAAATTGGACACCCTGTATATTATGTTAATATTTATATTACTGAATAGAGAATTTCATAACCGTTCAAATGAGCTACTATCATATACGAGTATATGCCAAAAAATTGTAATTTAAAAATAAAAACCGACCTGTTTCGGAATTTTTTTCCAAAAGCGCTTATTCACGAAATAATAAATTTATTCCATTTGGCTTGGCCACACTGTATGTACATATGAATATTGATATTTAAAAAAATGTTTTCATAAAATATGCTGCTTTTTCCTACTCCGATTATTTATGGATTAGTCTGGTCGTATTAGACTTTACTTTTTATTGTTATTTGTATTATTTATTATCACTACACTATACGAAATCCGGGTGTTATCAAACAATTCATCTCTATCTTGTCATAATACTTAATACAAATATGCCATCTTATTTGAAATTTATATTAAACTATCGTAATATATCTACCTATATAGTTTCTCAGCGATAAAACTATTTTCTTGGCTTCCTTTAAATCGGGTTATTTTAAAAAGACTGACATTATTTCAGGACGAACACTAAAATCATACATTATCATAGTTTTTTAAACAGAAATTAAGACAAACTGTGAAATATTAATCTAAGAAAAAAAATATCTCACTCTTCTTGTCTCCTAACGTTACTATGACAGAGTATGTAGCTATTATGTGAAAAGCATTTAGTGAATTTCTTATTATTTCTTATATTTGACTATTATAAGTAAAAAAAATTACTACGAATGTTATATTTTACATTCATTATTATGTTTTTGAGCTCGGCTCGGCTCGGCTCGAACTATTCGAGCCGAGCCGGCACGAGCCACGAGCTCAACCTGCAAGCTCGAAGTTCAAGCCGAGCTTCTATCTCGAGCTCGGCTCGAAATTTCGAGCCGAGCACAAGCTTCTCAAAAGCTCGGCTCGGCTCGGCTCGAGTCCATCCCTATACATAACGTATACAACTCTTCAAAATCCAATTTAGCTTCTTTTAACACACGACTCAAATGATATTTGATTTGTTTAATATGAGATTCCCAGATTCCGCCAAAAGATGGCGTTCTGGGTGAAATAAATTTCCAAGTTATATGCTCATTACATAAAAAATTAGTTATTTCACCCTGTATTGTATTAAAAAATTTGTAAAATTCCTTTAATTTATTAATGGCACCTACAAATGTAGTTGCATTATCAGAGAAAATCTGACATGGTTTTCCCCTACGACTGATAAAACGCCGCAAGGCGGCAATGAAACAATCCGTAGTCAAATCTGACACAACTTCTATATGTACACTAGGGTGGAGCGCTGTTATATGGGGAAAAATTAAATAACAATGTTCACAAACGCGGGGTGCGGAATCGATGCTACTGTGGGAAAGGATTCGAACAGTTAATTGTCATTTTTTTATATTTTCACTCTAAAAACTGCCCCAACTTGATTTTAATTTTGAAATTATAAAAAAAAATTTTTTTGCCTTTTTACGTACGCGGGATGCGGTATCAATTCGCTTTTAGGATACGAACCGAAAACTTCAATAACACTTCTTTCTATTTCTATTAGAATAACTGCCCCGGCGCTACTGAAATTGGTCTATTTTAAATTTGCAGGCCAATCCCCGACCTAACGGTGCAAAGAAACAAGAAACAGTTATAACCTGTCACACGAGTGGACCTTCACTCTCTCACTACAGTTCAATTCTAAGTAGGTATTAATTATTTACTATCTATTCAGTACTGTTTCGATAATCGGTTAATCGGTTGGTTTAGTACCGTTTTCTGTAGCTTCAAAGCTTAATCGTCAAAGTTTAGTGTTGTGATAAATTTTGTGTGAATTTGTTTACTGTTGTTATAAACAACTATGGCATTACTCCGGAGTGAAGTATCTTGTCCAATATTTGGTTCTGGCAGTGAGCTCCCTAAAAATGTGTTACCTACGTTTAAAGATATAATGAAGTTGTTTATATTCGTATCTCAAAACTATAAAAGACAGTATAAAAACTGTGTGCGGAAAACCAGTGAAATTGTGACGGAAAGAGTAGAGGAGATGTGGCGCAAAGCTTCAATACCAATCGTAGAACACAAAACAATGTTATCTAGAATTATAGCTTACCACGATAAGTATAAAACATTATTGAAACCTTATAAAGGCAGGAAGGACGAAGACGGTTACAAAGCGAAGCTGTTCAAGTTTGGTGAGGATAGCAAGAAATTATTTGATATTGCTACTTGCAAATGTTTAGAGTTCACAGATTGCAACTGTCCTAGAAACCGAAAAATTCCACTACCAGAACGAAATTTCTTAATCGACCAACGAACTGACCGTAAAATGGTGATTGGTTGTTCAGATCGTGAAACGACCAAAAAAATGAGATGAATTTACATAGATTACACCAACAAAAGCAACGTGAAGAACAAAGAGCCTTACAAATAGAGGTGGAATCTATTCCTAGTACTTCTAAATCACCTACAACTTCAAAGGCACGATCGAATGTTCAGCAGACAGATACATTAAAGAAAAGTGATGAAATTGAGGACTTCCAATCGGAATCTCTTATTTCCACTACTTCACTCACAATGATTGATGTCACATTTCCGGTTGTTGCCAGAACATTAGATCGTTATGGGGTTTCAGATCGTGCTGGTGCTGCAATCATTTCTGCAGCTTCCCAAGACATTGGTCTTATTACAGAGAGCGATTCATCACGGGTTATAGACCGAAGCAGAGTTCGAAGAGCTCGTTCTAGAGCTAGGGCTGCTATCTCAGATGAACCTACAATTTTTGATACTGACACCATCGGATTATTTTACGATGGTAGAAAGGATAAAACGTTAATACACGAAGATGGTCGTAGAAGAGTGACTCAGGAGGAGCATATTACCATATTGAAAGAACCGGACTCTGAATACCTAGGCCATATTTCTTTAAAAACTGGTGACGCCAAAACGATTTGTAACTCTATTCTGACATTCCTTTCCTCCAAGTCTATCGATGCAAATCAAATAATGGCTATTGGTTGTGATGGGACTACTGTTAACACAGGAATCAAAGGTGGCGTTATTCGTTTATTGGAAATCAAGTTTCAACGTCCACTCCAATGGCTCATATGCCAACTACACGCTAATGAACTGACGTTGCGTCATCTTTTTCAACATCTAGATGGCACAAGTGGACCAAAAGGTTTGATAGGTCCCATTGGCAAGGCTGTTACTAACTGTGAAGTATTACCAGTTGTTCCGTTCGATGCAATTCAATGTGCGTTGCCCGATATTACCAAATCGACACAAGAGTTAAGCACCGATCAACTATATCTACTGCAAATATGTCAGTATATCAATAGTGGACATTGTGATGCAAGTTTTGCGAAAAGAAATCCTGGTAAACTAGTTCACTCTAGATGGTTGACAATGGCGAACCGGATTTTGAGATTATACGTCTCAAGTCAAAGTCCGTCAGAAAACCTAATCATATGAAGCACATTTATTTTAACGGTGTATGCTCCTATGTGGTTCAAGATCAAGACTGAGCCAATTTGTATTTTTGGTGCCAAACATTTACATGATACAATAAAACTGTCGCGCTATTTGCCAAACCATTTGAAGGATGTTATTGACCCAGTTATACAAAGAAATGCATTCTTTAGCCATTCAGAGAATATACTACTAGAAATGTTAGCCGACAACAGACAGTACGTCAGAGAACTTGCACTCCGCCGAATATTGAAGATCAGAGAGACATCAGAGATCGGAGTCTTCCGTATTTTCCAGGTACCTACCTTAAATATGGATGCTGATGATTATAACGATCTGATAGATTGGAAAACCAAGACAGAACCTCCACTTACGAAGAGTATTAATACCGAAATAATATCTCAGGCAATCATAGAGCCACAGCTTGTGGAAAATGAAATCCTGAGAAATATCAGAAAAATTCCGTGTCACACAAAATCCACTGAAAGGTGTGTCAAATTAGTTACAGAAGCAAGTGCTGCCGTCTGTGGGTCACAGAGGAGAGACGGATTCATTAAGAATAAGCTCAAATCATGCCTTTTGATGCCTAAGTTTGATACTAAGAGAGACTATAGTTCATAGCGATTTTAATGTTATTCTTCAATTTGTAAGTATATATATATATATATATATATATATATATATATATATTATTTTATATTTACTATTTATTCTTTTTTACTCATATTATAGTTCTAATAGCTCTAATAAATGAATAAAAAACATCATCGTTGACTCTATCAAATTAAAAAAAAAATTAAGAAATTCTAAAATATCAATCGCAGTGGGGCACTTTTTAGACTGAAAATACGAAAAAATGTCATTTAAGTTTTTCATTCGAAAATGGAAGACGCATCAATTCCGCACCCCGCGAAAATGAAATTCGAAAAAATAAATTTGCGCTCCACCCTAATGTACACCCTTCGTGACAAAACATATAAATAAAGAAATCCAGCATTTTTTGGTTTTGCTCCCCCTTCCTTTAGAATTCTTAATTAAATACGGCCCTGCATAATCCAGACCAACATATGAAAATGGCAAAGATTGTGTAACTCTTTCCATAGGTAGGTCTCCCATAAAAGGAGTAACTGGCTGTGCCCTTAACCTGTAGCACTTTAAACATTTGTGCAA